>NW_006911896.1:376891-435352 GCF_000338995.1 Bipolaris sorokiniana ND90Pr | reverse complement strand
TGGGGCTGGCCCCCCCCCCCCCGCCCATCCCTCCGATCGCTCTAATAAGTAAAGTAAAGAAGGACCGGGGTGGAAATTCAAAGAATGACATAGAAAAAAAGGGGGATATGGGTTGCGCAGCATATGTAACGCGTGTGTATGTGTTGCTCGAATCAAGTTATTTTATTTGGGAGAGGGGGGGTTGGGGGTGCAGAAACGGTTAATGATGACTGATTGCTTGGTAAGAGGTGAGATTGTAAAGTAATGCCGCCCGAGGTGAGAGGTGGGAGGGGCGCATGGGCAAAAGGGCTGAAAAAGGGTGGCGCGAAGAAGAGGAAGGAGAGAGATGGGGAGGCTTGTTTCGGAATACGTACCGGGATAGTATGAAGCGGGTGGGCGGGCCTCCGCATACCGAGTTGGAAATGGTAAAAATGTTTTAATTTGGGAGGGACTTGGGACCCCACGTTCCTCTTTGGTGCAAAGTCTCACGTGATAAATGTGGTGCTTGTCTGCCTGGTTTGTGGGGCCCAAAAATGGTGTAGAAGTAGTAGTACGTAGTACATACTACTATGCAAGCTTGTAGGAGCACGGGAATGACTATTTTTGTGCCCAAGGTAATTAAAAATCCAGAAAAAATCTTTCTATATGGTATCTGGCCCTAGTCTGAAATTTAATCCCCAAAGTTTACCCAAGTCCCCGCATCTAGATTCCCGAAACAAGTACCACACGTTCATTACATCAATCGCATTGCGTGAGAGGAAATAACAAAGGGAAGTAGGAGAAAATGGTGTGAATGTGTGAATATGTGGGTGAGGAGAGGAGAGGAGATGAAAGTAAAGGGGGTATTAAGTGAAGTATTGAGCTATGTGCTGTGTGAAAGCAACTGGCAAGCTTTCCGAAAAAGGTAAAAAAGAGAACCGCTGCTACGTAAAATAATAGATAGACCAAAGAAAAATCAGAAGCTGGGGATAAAAAAAAGATGTCGAAAAAAAATCCAAAAAGAAGACGCTGCATAAATGGGTATATTCCTCTTCTCCTTCCTTCACTGTCCTCTGACCCCATCAGAATCCTATCCTGCTTGGTCGAATGAATAAAAAAGGAGACATGCGTGTGACTGTTGTGTACGTAAGGAGAAAAGGCTGCAGAGATGCAGGGTCGGGGGGTTGGTGCCGTTGAGGTGACGTGTAGCTCGCTTCGATGGTATCGGAGCGAGGTTCGGAGTCACCTTGTTTGCGGTGATGTATGTGTTTTTTTGTAAGGTTTTTGGTGTTTAAAGGAGGGTGGGTGTGCCAGTGCCGGACCAGCCGGTCTGACAAGTTTGATGAGATATGTCTTGGAATATTGATTATTGGATGGTTTCCAAGGTTTAACCCCAGTTTAGCTCGTCGCCCCATGTACCGCCCATTTCACGGTGAGATGCTAGGCTATGTTGCGAAATGTTGCTGGGACGCCGCCTCATAATTAGCCGTGAGAATCGATTTTGGTGCTCATCTTTTGGCGGGGGTGGAGGTGGCTGGTCCATCTGGATACCGCGGTGGCTCGAGTTGTTCGATATGTTGATCAACCTTGGGACGTAACGGCGCGATGTTGGCGTACTAGGGGCTTGCGACTGTTGCTGTTGCTGTTGAAGAAAGTTTGGCGGAAGGCTTTGCCGTGGGTAGTGCGCAAAGTTGGCGTATTGAGAGGTCGGTACAGAAACGATCTCCTTGGCCTGTTGAAAGTCCATGTACGACGCTTGTTGTTGGTAGTTGAGGAGGTCAGGTGTTGATGAAAAGCCTGCATTTGGCCAGCCTTGTGATTGTGGCTGGAAATTTTGGGCCATTGGTTGAGAAAAGTCTGTCGACATCGATGTCATGTTGGTGTCGAACGCGTTGAACCCATCCATGCCGGTTGCAGCGCTCATACCACCGTGAGACATATCTGTGCTAACAGGCCATTGCGACTGCGCCATCTCTTGCTGCTGCATCGTCTGCGGAGGCTCTACTGGGTCAATATCCATCATCATCTGCTCCTGCGGAAGGCCGTGTGAGCTCTGGAGCCTGTTGTCGGTTCCAAAATCAGGTGCCAAGTCAGAAGCCTCCAGTTTGAATTCCACCATTTCGCCCTGGCTAGCATCGTTCGACTCGGAAACATCAGGAGTTGCTTCGCTTGCTGATTCAACGTCTTTGGCCTCGATCTCCGCCAAGTCGAAGGTGTCCTGCACCAACTTCTCAATGTCGAAAACGCGTGTGTCCCATTTCGTTTCGAGCTTGTATCGTAAACGGTTGCACTTCTTCGACTCCCATGCCAACGACGGCCAGTTCTGTTCTTCTCCATACCGATCTGTCATCATCTGGTTCCAGGCGCTAGACACCTCTGGTTGCTTAAGCAGACCGAGAACAACATTAGTAAAGTTCCATTTTGACGATCCCTTCTCTTCGAAATGGAGTGCGATATGCTCGCAACGCTCTTCCCAAGTAGTCAGAAGAGAGGCACAGAAGCCACATCCCCAAGCGTCCTTGTCATGCATGACGATTTCGTACTTCTTCACACATGGAGATGCTTTCCTGCTCGTTGGCTGACCACTCTCCCTTGGTTGCTTGCAATGCTCACAGCCCTGTTTTGGATATTAGTCATAGGTCGCGGACACGGTTACTCAGTTGACGTACATGAAGCTTGGTATGGTGCTCGCGGAAACGCTTTCCAGCGTGGAAGATTTGCTCACAGTCTGGACATCTCCAAGTAAGTCTTTGCTCGTGGAACTCTTCCTCGTGCGATTTCCAGTACGGCTTCGATTTGAGCGCCTTATCGCAGAACGTGCACGCGAAGTTCTTGGGTGCAGGCGTTGACGTGGTAGAGATTGTGGAAAGACGAGAAGACGCGGTCGACATGCGCGACGAAGCAGCGCTGTAGTGCGTGTACGACGAGTCGGTCGATGCGATTGATGAACGCGGATCCGAGAGCATGCTGGGGACTCTGCTAGACGGTACGCTCAGATAAGACGACGCACGGCTTCCAACGGTCGACATTGACGACCTGTCGGCGCCTGAGCGACGCATGCCATCTAGAGTCGCGTAAGTAAAAGGCAGGGCATCATAGATGCAACCCGACTGACCTCCATTGCGCGCAACGGACAGTAACTGCAAAATCTGTTGATCATCGAGGTGCTTGAGCGCATTGATGTGATCGAAGAGCTGGGGTGCGAACTGGCTCTGTCCCGAGTGACGGGGCGAGGAGGTGACGCTTTCGGTGACGCTGGTCAAGGGCGTGGAGCCTTGCAGGCTGCGTCGCGGTCGTTTGAACGAGTTGCTCTGCTGAGGAGTGCTGAACTGGTATAGTTGAGACTCGTCGGCCTCCATGTTATCCAAGTATGCGCGCAGAAGCCTGTATCATGCCGGAGATTTGGGGTTCACGGGCCGTGTTGGGCGGGCAGAGCAGTGTTGTCGCTATGTAAAGGGAGGCGAGTGCGCGCGAAATGGAAGCGTTCGAGAAGCTTTTGACGATATACGAATGGGTATAAGCTCGGATCTTAGGCCGTCAGGAAGACATTGATCGTCCAATTTCCCGGGCGGAGACGGACGGCTCTTGTTTAGAAGAGCAAGATCCGTGGCCTGTTTCATGGGTTTCAAGAGGGCACTAGGAGACTGCCTTGGCACATGCAGGCACATAATTCCATGGCTGCTGCAACGCCCGCTCGTGATCGACGCTTGCCGCTGCGGCAGACAGGCACACTCTTGGTCCGGGCGACTTTTTTCTTTGAGGCTGCCGGAGCCGCCCTGGCGGGCATGGCAGTACAGTGTTCACACGCAGCAGCGTTGCAGCAACAACAGCGTCGGGAGGCGACGCGTCAACCGCCTGATGGTCCTAAAGGGAGATCGTCGCGGCGGCGCTGCAGGGACCCCAGCGCTTCCAGCCTAGGGTAGCGTGCTCAGGGGTAATTTAGCAGGCAACGTGAAACGCGCATCTGCTCGCCATCTGGGAGCTGTTGTACCGTCCAACCCTGCTCGATGCCTCTCCAACGCCTAAAGAGCGTCTGGAGCCGTCGCTTGCATCAGGCATGATGCAAACCCAACTGACCCCACCATCACTGATCCATCGTGCCGTAGCAAAAGTGCATACTCGGACATTGATCCGAGGGCGTCTCAGGATGCGTGTATGCAAAAAAGGTGGCTCTCGTGGCAGTGCTGCGTAGGAGGCTGGGTTGGATGCTGCTCAGGAGACGGGGAGGGAGACGTAGACAATAGTTTGCGTCGGCAGAACAAATACGGCACACCTGGTGCCTTGCAACAGTATCACCCGAGGGCATCGACGCAAGACGGACGATGATGGGTAACGGACGCTTTCTGGGCCCCACGGGTGCAGAACTGGCGGTGGTATAGGTTCGGCGGGTGGGACTGATGATCACGTGTTGCATATGTAAGTGTGTATGGGGCGCAGGCTCCCTTTGCCAGCAGCGGACCTGTCGTCATCCTGCCAGAGGCGAGATAAGGCAAGGACTCATGCAGATCCCGCATAACGTCGAATGATCGCTCGTGTCCGTCAGGGAGACCTTTTTGCAATCAAGCATTCCTTGCAGGATCTGCCTAACTAGCAACCGTCTTTCTGGGGTACTGCTGCCGGTGAGGGCAAGCTGTCCTATTTTTGGCCCGCGGCAATGGTCCGCTCCCAACAGGTAAGACGTCTGTAAAACAACGACTACGGGTTGCCTGGACCATCGGCCTGCATGAGTCGAAACACGCGTGGTGTAAAGAGGGCTTTGACGGCCGCTCCATCAGTGTAGTATGTAAAAGTAAGCCGGAGATACAGAAGTCATGCGGCACAGCATCCAACATAACATGCGCAGCGTGTACCTCGACGCCCTCTTGCCGGGGAAGCGTTAGAGTTTATGCGAGGGAATTGCTGGTCAAGCCTGCATGTCACCCACAGCATCAAGCTGTCAATTGCGAGAGATTGGCAGAGAGGGAGCAAAGCTCGAGCGGGCCGGCGAATACTGTATACTTACTTAGTACAGTGTATAGTGGCGCGGGCGTGAAGAGGCGTCATGTTTCACGGAAAGTCCCAGTGCTGGCATCGGTCGGTGATCGATCTCGGACGGGCAGCGGAGTGGGAGGAAGGCAATTAGAGAGATTGATTGCATGGAAGTATGCATTCATGCTGCCGGCGGACGACGGCGTGCTCGGTGGCTGAGTCTATCTCAAAGCGGCGCCCCGCTCCGGGTGGGAGCGAAAGCAGAAGCTGAGCTGAGGCGACATTGAGGACGGTGGATGTCATCCGATGCCTTAACACGAAGTGGACCAGCGATCGAAATTTTGGGTAAACGGATAAAACACAAAAGTCGACGTGTGAGAGGCTAGGCCACGGATCGAGTGGCCCGGTGTGCGCGGAGCTTGCCAAACCACCACCATAACAAAGCCTGATATGCTGACACCAAACATGCAATGGTAGGTGGACATGTGTCATGAGCGAGTGGTAGGTGGTGGTGTTGATGGTGGTGAGCGAATAGGAGGGCCTGTGGCGTATTATTACATAGAGTAGCAGATCCGAACACAGGTTTGGGTGACAAACACGATTGCGTGTCTGTTAGAGTAGCCTCCAACTAAGTGAGGCTAGAAAAGAAAGACGGTTGGCCTAATCGAGTATGTGTGGACATGGTATGTGTGCTTTGATCATGCAAATGGCTCCCTACTGCGATGCGACGACTCGTACAAACAATGGCGTCAAGCACAATGGGCGTAGTGGAGGAAAAGGCCCAATTGGCATAGCGCTACTTTGAAGCTACATACGGTTAGACTGTCTAACTCGTCGCGTCGCGTCGCGTCACGTCACGTCGCGTACGTATCGTGACTTTGGGAAATCACGCTCGCAGTCCAACCGTGTATGTGTCTGCAATTGACCATACCACACTCGGGCACACAATTCATCGCTGTTCGTTTCTGATATTTACGAAGAGGCCAAGACGCCTTTGTATTAATTCTTTGACCTTGGACTTTCTCGCCAACAGTCTGCCTGACCCTCCACAAGCCCGGCAACTCCATCCGATATCAACTTCACACCGTTGTGCCCCGCATCCCACGACGCCAACTTAGTCAGATAACAACCACCTGTCAGCATCGAACCAAGGCAACAACTCTCAGAAGCAGCAGTGCCCATGTCACACTCACCAGCACGCGTGCCGGACGCGTCCGCAAAGCCCCGAACAAAGCTCCTCGCAGCACTACGGAAACCCACAGCCGAGTCTTCAGAAAGCGAGGCTGAGTCTGATAATGGCAGTTCAGCATCCGAAGACGAGTCACCTGCTCCCGTTACCCTATCAACACCCCTCACAATGGCAATACGCCCACAGTTGGACACAGACACAGCCAATGACGTAGACGAGAGCGACGGAGAAGATGCATACGAACTTATGAAGAAACGATTAGCTGCCAGCAAGACTTCAGCAATAGCCGAATCAGCTCCACAGCCAGCAGAGGGAGGCGCATATGTCATTGCTACCGTTGAAAGTAGCAATGATGACGACGAAATGCCTGTGCGCGCCAACGTTCGCAAGTCATTTACGAGAAGAACAAAAACTGTGAGCCCTCGTGCCTCGCCATCGCCAAACGTACGATCACGGACAGAATCACCGGGTCTGTTTGTCACACCAGATCCCTCGCCAATCAAGAACAAGTCCAGGCAAGCAATAGATGATGGCTCCGATTCGGAATCATCACAGCCCGCACACAATGCAGATCTGCAAGAGCGAGTACGACGTATCCGTGAGGAGAGGCTGGTAAAACAACAAGAGCAGGAGTCACAGCAGAAAAAGTCTAACAAGGCTACGCAGCGCCGGGACGAGGGGGGCTCTGGAAGCGACACAGATGGCGAGAGCGGCAGACGGCTTACCCAACAAGCCAAGCCAACTCGAAAAGCAGGCAAGAAAGCCATGGAGGCAATGGCCCGGGATCAGCAGCGTATCAGTCGCAACATGCAGCTCACGCACCAGGCAAAGACGAAAAAGCGCTTCACAACTCAGGATCTCTTCAAAAAGTTCAACTTCCAAGCGCCAAACACCGATGCCGCAGCGCTTCCAACACCTGAGCCAAGCTCGGCATTGACTTCTTCCGATGCAGAGGTGAACCAGGTGCATGATGCCCAGGCGAAAAGCCCATCAAGACAAGAACACGACGTAGAAATGCACGCGCTACCGAGCGATGAGAAGACTGTTGATGTGGCGCTAGAGACACAGAATGGCATTCACGCCCCACAGTCCACCAAGCTCGATAAGGGCAAAGGAAGAGCACCAGAGTTCCAACATCTTCCAGAGCATCCTTGGATGAAACAAAAAGAGACATCGGCGCAGCAAAATACTGTAACAGATGCAAAGACCCGGGATGACGATATGGTGGAGCTCTCAGACTCAGACGATGATATGTCTGTGAAACAGCCAAAAAGCAGATTCCCCGTCTTCGATCGATTGCCCGTCAAGAAAAAAGACGAAGGTGGCTCCCTCGTTCACCTGCGTGCTCTTGCCCAATTGGCAAAATCACCTCCAAAAGTCAAGAAAGGTCAAAAGTCTGTCACTCGTGGCGAGATGGAGCTTTTGTTGGCTCAAAAGGCTCGTGAACAGACCGCCAAAGCCCGAGAGGAGAGAATCGCCGACCTCATCAAACGAGGTCACAACCCCGAGACCGAAGAGGAGAGGGAAAAGCGCCAAGAGGAAATCGATGATATGGTGGCCATGCTCGAAAAGCAAAGGCAGGAAGACCTCCAGCTCGCTAAGAGAGAAAAGAACGAGGCCAAGCAAAATGGTGAAACTCTAGATGAACTTCCGTCTAGCGACGAAGAAGACGGCGATTATATCGGAAGTGGAGAGGAAGACGCAGGTGGCGATGACGATGATGATGAGAACCAAGAAGAAGCAGAAATCGAGCTTTCTGGGTCCGAAGACGAAGAAACCAAAACTCTTGACAGTGCTGAGGGCGGTCAAACAGAAGGTACTGACGGGCCTGTTGACAAGATGGCTGATGGGGATGAGGAGCCAGGAGAGACGGATCAAACACCTCATGACGACGGAGATGTGCACATGGAAGACTATGACATAAACATACCTCTTCGGAGGCGAACGGTCAACAGAGCCCGCAATCGAGTCATCGAAGACGAAGATGAAAGCGACACCGAAACTGTCAAGAATGCCATTCCAACCCAAGCAGCGACTCAAGACGACGCAATGGCCGCTTTTGGTTTCGGCAAAGCCAACGCCGATGTAGGTCTCACGCAAATGTTCGCAGGCACAATGGCCGAGCTTGAATCGGAGTCTCGGTCGGCACCTATTATTGACACTGAGCAAGATTCTCTCGAGTTCTTGCGAAATCTGCCCGAAACTCAACCTGCTGTGCCTTTCAGCCAGGCATCAGACTTCATGGTTCCCAACAGCCAATCCATAGTGTCGCCACAAAAGACCTCACGAACTAGCCCCGAGTCCAACTTGAACTTAGGTATTAGCCAGGTGGTCAAGACTTCACCCACGTTCTCGCAGACACAACCGGACGATTTTGAGCCAACCCAGGACGCCGGCTTTTCCTTCTCGCGTTCGCCAGCAGGTCTTGCCCCGCCCCCATCCACAGTTGACACTGTCATGATGACTGTTGCCGAATCTCCAATCAAGCAAAGAAAGGGCAAGCTTCAACGAGGAAGACGGGAGATGACTGTAGAATTTTCTGACGTAGAGAAAGACTTGGAAGATCATGAAGAAGAGGAAGAAAGTGAAGATGATATTCAGCGGCCACCCAAGCCAAGCAAGGATGCCTTCAGAAGGATGCAGCAAGCGGCCAAGAAGGCAAAGGCGGCCGAAGAATTTGACAAGAAGAACAGCATGGCAAGGGAAGCTGTCATGGAGCAGGCTGAGGAGTCTGAGGACGAATATGCCGGTCTTGGGGGTGCCAGTGACGACGAAGAGGGAGAGGAAGACGAAGAGCTGAAGGCCATGATTGATCACAACGAGGTCAAAGTCGACGAACGTCAAATTGCTGCTTTCTACGCGTAAGTACAACTACGTGTCTCATAGTTCATAAAGTTAAGTACTAATTTATCGCAGCGACAAGACAAAAAAAGACGATGAGAAGCAGCTTGCCGAGCTTTACAAGAAAATGCAAAGCAAAGGCGGTCTACGCAGGCATGCAGGTGGCTATGATGGCTTCGACATGTCCGATTCTGAAGACGAAGCCGAAATGCGCCAGCGCAAGAAGCGTGCAGCGTTCCAAAAGCAGACCAACGCCTTGTTGCAGGACCAAAAGGTCAAGGCCCTCGCTGACGATGACAAGAAGAAGGCCTTCTTCAACACACTGGCCGACTTTGCTGACGAAGGTGAATACGACTACCTCAACATGCCTGAGAAGGAGATGGATGTGGACTCTTCACAATCTCAGTCTCAACCACAAAACCAAGACGATGATATTGCTATACCAGACTCGCAGAGCCTCTCTACGTCAGGAAACAGCCCATTGAAACGCAAGTCTGAAAGCACACAGAAGGAAAACCGTCCACCTCCACACATGCGCCGCACAACCGCGTCTGACGCACTAAGTCGCAAACCTCTTACAGCCGACGACGTCAAGCACTCTATTTCAGAGCTTATCGAAGACCCACGCGTTATGATCCCGGATTCGCAATTATCAGACGCCGAGGAAGACGAGGAGCAGACGCACGCCAGCAAGCAGTTTCCTCAGCGAAAGCCAATCATTGACCGTCTGAATTTAAGCCGACAATCCACAGTTGAAGAATCTACTGCAAGTGCAGAGTCAAATATGGCTTTCCACAACCCGACGCGTGTGGCTACTGCACCAGGCTTCCGCGTTCCCTCGCTCATCCGCCAGGCTACCAGTAATCTATCTATCAGCAGCGAGCGTTCTAGTGGCAGCGGTGCTTCTGCTTCTGCTCCCAAGGAAGCGGGTGTCAGGAGAGGTGGTACTGGACGCAGCAACATCCACGCACAAGCAAGGGAAGCGGAGCGCAGGCAGCTATTGGAAAAGAAGGAGGGTAAGAGGAAGGAGGCACTTAGGAAGAAGGTTGAGGGTGGGAGGAAGAAGGGTATGAGGAGTGTATTGAGTGATCTCGGGGGTGGGTTCGAGTAATTTTTCTGATGGCTGTATGAAATGAGGATGGTGTGGTTGGGATGTGTGTTTTACTGGGTTTGGCGTTATCGTAAGCGTTATGAATCAATGCATCGATGAGCATTTGGATAGCATTTCTCTGTTCATGGAGGTTCAGGGTAGTGTTTGAGTTGTGGTGGGCGAGATATCATCACAGTATTATGCGTACTTAATAATATCTATCTGACCATTCATCTTTTCTTGAACGACCCTGTATTTGTGAGATTAGCTATTCAATGATTGGGTTAGACTTTTGTTTTGTCTCGAGAGAACTGAATTCCAAACTGCATGTGCAATTCTTCATGTTTGCGGATATTCATAATTGGGAATTAGCAGCCACAATTAATGAACGAATTCGATGTTTCCTTGTCTTAGCATATCATCTACAGTGAATCAGACTGAGTATAGAAAGTGAGGGAGTATTGTATTTTGGATGTGATCTTAGTGTAATATACTATGAACGGAAGAGATATGGTGGAACCATTTAAATGAAGCTAGAGCAAAACATCATGCGATTTCCTATGCCTGCATGTGATATTGGATGAGGTATAGCCCCGTGTCATTGACATTGCTGTATATGTGTGCGATTGTTTTGCATCTTAACATGTACAACAAGGATGAATAAAAGGCCATGAACCATAGTCAACCTCAATGACAGTAAAGCCAATATCGAATCCGCAAAGTATTCACGAAATTATTTCCCATTAGCAATAACAACAACAGCAAGATGTAAACATAGTCCTGCGTTGCCGTCATTTAGTATCCTAGCAACAAGCCTCAGACCACTCACTCTCACTCTCACTTTCACTGCCCTATATTTTGCATCCCATAAATCCCACAACACAACAACACTCCAAAAGCCCTCCAATCAACTCTACCGCAACCAAATCCATCAACACAAAACCAAATTATGCCACTCTTTTCCGGAAAAGAAGCCTTCATCATCCTCGGTCTCTCACCGATCCAGCCCTCGCTCCACCACCGCTCGGAAAACTGCACCGTCTGCACCCTCCCTCTCACCATGCATCCCGGCCTCGTAGCAGAGACGCCGCACACAGCTCCAGAAGCAATTTCTCAAGTAGGTACACTACCAACCCCCCCGGTCAAATTCCCCAAGCCAATTCTCCAGCGCCCTCCCCACCCCGCCACACGCATCAACCTGTGCAACCACATCGTCGGCAAAGAATGTCTGCTCGCGTGGCTCGACATCAGCTGCGCGTGTCCTGTGTGCAACCGCACTCTCTTCGACGCTACCGACGAGGAGATTACGGAGCGCGATGTCGCGTTTGTGTACAAGAAGCTGAGGCAGCTATGGAGGAAGGGGGAGATCCTGGCGGCGATTGAGAGGGTCATCACGAGGAAGAGATTCGAGCAAGAATGGCGCGAGGAGCGGGCGCCTGGAGTTGATCCAGTGGAGGAGAAGGGGGAAGGAGAAGATGCGGTGTTTGAGGGAGAATTCTGGGATGGGAGTGAGGATGGGGATGAAGAGATGAAAGAGGAGGAGGGAAGTGAAGAGGGCGAAATTATTAAGAGGGAGGGGATGGACGACGACAAAGAGGGTTACGATCAGGGAAATGAAGGCGACGGCTATAACGATGTCGGTGGTTCAGAGGATATGGACATTTCGGACTCTTCAGAGTGACTGGGCTTGAAGTCTACATACCAGGTACTGGACTTGTCGGATGCTTGGTCAACACATTAGATGGATACATCGTTGCAACACGGCGTTTGGGTACCATGACGACACTTCCCAAAAATCAAAACCTTTACACACACACCTCATAGTTCAAAGTGCCTATATCTTGCAATGTGTTTACAACGCTCAGATTACGCAAGCCTTGGAATCCAGGTTCCGACCAAGACCCCTTTCTTACACTAAAATTAGGTCGTGATCCATCCCACCCATCAAACCTGACGCCAATTCCCCTGGCTAGCATTGGTGCACCATAAAATGTATTCGAGCAATCTGGCACCCACCCATCTTCGATGCTACATAAAGGGAGACGAGGGGGGAGCTGACAGTCGTGCAGCCAGCTGAAAACTAGTCGTCTCGACCTCCACGTCAAATAGTCGCGACTCCATTTTTTCTCTTTATTGTTCTTCCCACTCAATTGTATTCAATTCTCTGCAGACGGAAATGCTCCTCCACTCATCACGAACCGCCTTCCTAAAAAAAGACACCGAACCATGCACTACTACAAGCACAACCCCATGTCCCATCTGTCACGAAACAATCACCTGCACCACCTCAACGCGCAGCCTGCGCATTTGCATACGAAACACCAAGACGGCAGCTAGAATGCTGATTTTGACCTGCCGCCGCACCTACTATACCAGCCGCAACACGGGCAGTAGCAGCAGCAACATACTACTTAGGCCCCGCACCAAGTCCTCTCGCAGCAACTCGATGATGCGAATCAAGCGGTGTGGCCACACCTTCTGCTACGACTGCCTCGAGACGTGGGTGCAGAAACAAAACACTTGTCCCATGTGCCGGGACCGGTTGTTTAGTGGTTCACGGCGTGAAAAGTACAGGAGCGAGAGCGATCAAGGGGATAGGGTGTTATTGCTGGCGTTGAGGGGATATCTTGATATGCGTGAGGCGAGGGAGGTGAGTGATCCGGCTGTGCGGAGTGCGATGGGTGACGGACATGATTATGGAGGAGACGAGTGGGCGGATGTGGACGTGTATGGGGATATGATGGTGCGGGGAGGCGAGATGATATGACGGAAGAGATGGTGGAGGGCGGCAGAAGTAAACATGGAAAACAAGAAATGATAGGCAGGTGGTGATGTCTATGGCGCACTTTGGAGTGTGTTGGTTTGGTTGCTTTTTGGTAGAAGTAAAGAGCCGTAGTCTGGGTGTGGGGCCGTTCTACTATGGTTGTGTATACCATAAATGTGGATTGTCAAACAAGAGAGCGCTGATAGGTTGGTGGTGGCTGTGCACCAGAGTAAGAGTGGCTGAGCCTATATGTGGCTAAGTGATTGAATCTGCAGTGGAGTAGTTGTAGTGGAGTAGAAGCATTGTGACTGTCTCGGGATATCCGAAGCCCTAACGCATGGTGTTTTGGACTTGGCCGCATACAGCATTACTACGCAGTAGTAAATGGCCTGAATACAAATAACACGCAGATGTGCAAACCGTAGCAAAGAAAAAGCTATGACCGCATCACAAGCAAATCCGGGGCAGAGGTGCTGGGTTCTTGCATGACAGATGCGGGAGTGTCTCGGCTTTCCTGCTTGACTTTTGACATGGACTATTGCAAAGCGACCGGTGACCCTGCTACGTTGAACCCATGATCATGACGAGATTGACAAACACTATACATCGGCTTTATTGTCCTCACCGGCCGCTGAAACCTGAAAGATGCCATCAGCCATGAAGCAAGGCCATGACTATCGTCAGCACTGGCACCGGGGTTAGCGACCTACAGACAAGTAGGCAGACGTGGAGTTGTAGTGTGCATGGCCAGAATAAACGTGGATGTGCATGTTCAACAGAAGCAACAAAGCCAAGCACATTTTTTTCTTTCCGGTCAGCACAGACGTGAGTCACACATAAGCGAAGAAAAGATGCATGCCACCCCAGATGCGGCGGCGAGCCAGTGCCAGCCAGTGCCAGCAACAGCAGCCAACGCCTTTGCACCCCACCCCGCATCACCTAGCTTTGCTGCCTGGACATGTGTCGCACGTCAGTGTATAAAGCGACGCGATGCTGTCGTTCTCGCAGCGACGCCGAGTGCCTCGATCCTTCATGCGCTGCTGTCAGAGTGACACGCGGCAACAAAGCAGGGGGAGGCGCAGGCCGTCGCACCAGTCGCAAGGGGATTGAGCAGACTGGAGAGGGTGTAGGTCGCGGCAGCATTGCAGCTGAGCAGGGAGGTAGCAAAAGGCATCAGGTCGTGCTGCTGTGGAAAATTTCATCTTTTCGCGTTGCGCCGTTGCAAGGTGGCCAGAGGACGGCAAATGAGGCGAGGGGGTCGAGTGGACGGGCTGGGGTTTGGGCCTTGGCTCAATCCGGGTCAGTGCGTCGTCATGGCTGGTACTCGTAGGCACCAGCAAAGCTGCCATGATGATCAGTCCAGCACCGCAAACTGCTCTCGCCCCCACGACGCCGCCAGGCTGTGCAATGTGCGTGCGGCGTGATGCAGCAGCAACAATGGGCAACAGCAGGAGCGGTGCATTGAAGGCATGGGCGGGTGCATGGTGATGATGACTTGGCGATGGATGGATGGCGGTGATGACGAGCAGAGGAGGTGAAGGAAGAGGCGAGTTGCATGATGCTGGCGAGCCCCCTTTTCTTCACTGGCAAAATCTTCTCGCTACCCAAAAGGTGACGCTAAGTCGCCCAATCGCCGCCCAATCCCTGTCCGTTAGCGCTACGCTAGCAGCTTGGCATGTCGCCGCCTGCGACTATAAGTACTCGGCTTCCCCCCAACTTTTTGACGAGATTTCCGCCTTGCCCGCCGTTGTCGCAACACCGCAACCTCTCAGCCCCCTATCGCCGCAGATCGAACTCAATCTAGTTTCACCTGCGCGCCCTCTAATACTTGCGACCCACAAGCTTCGGTGTGCCCAATTTGCACATATCCACTCTCTCAGAGGTCCTAGGCGACTGCAATACTGCGATCGGCGCTAGCTTCATCCAGCCTGCGAGATAGCCTTGCGAAGTAGCCTCAGCCCCAGTCGACAACCGACTTACCCCGCCAAAGGCTTACTGGCTACGCTTTTGGTCACTTAATCTCCACACTAACCCGGCCGTCCTCTTTGCGACAGCTTCTACTACCACTACTACCACATCACCTACTCGACGATAGTCTTGTCGGCGTTTGCGAGGGACACATTCGCTTGTAGCTCTCCTGCCTCCGGTACCGTCTCCACCTAGCCCATAGGCAGACCCCATCTCCCCGTGCGTCGACCGACCTCGCTCTGCCCAAGCGATCTCGTAGTCCGCCCGCCCTTGACCGTCGCTGCCGTCGCAAAGATCTTTATTCTGACCTGCGCAGTCTGTCAAGATACCTATATCTCTCCACTAGCGTCTATCGCTCCAAATCCAATCAATAATCTCATCATGGATCCAAACTCTCTCACCTCTCATCCGTCCACCGCCGCACAGGCTCAGACGGTAAGCTCTTGTGATGTCTCACTCATTTGCCGCGCCATTCTAACCTCGTCTCTCAGTTCGTCGCCCCTGGCTCTCTCTCCTACCCTCAAGGCGCGAACTTGGACATGACTGCACCCTCCACTGAGCACAACACTCAACAGGTCGCTGAAAACGCGAACGGTGTTGCTACTCCCGCGGCTACACCCGATACCCAGAATGGTCAAGTGCCCTCTGGTATCGTGCCTACTCTTCAGAATATTGTCGCTACCGTCAACCTCTCCGCTCGCCTTGACCTCAAGACCATTGCTCTTCACGCCCGCAACGCCGAGTACAATCCCAAGCGTTTTGCTGCCGTCATCATGCGTATTCGTGAGCCAAAGACAACGGCTCTGGTCTTTGCGAGTGGAAAGATGGTCGTCACTGGTGCCAAGTCTGAAGATGATAGCCGTCTTGCTTCCCGCAAATATGCGCGGATCATCCAGAAGCTGGGGTTCAGTGCCAAGTTCACCGTACGTCTTGCCGCGCTAACCATGTTTCAGCGCCACGCTAACTTGACAACAGGACTTTAAGATCCAGAACATTGTCGGCTCTTGCGATATCCGCTTCCCCATCCGTCTCGAGGGTCTTGCCTCGCGCCATCACACTTTCTCGTCCTACGAGCCTGAACTGTTCCCTGGTCTCATCTACCGTATGATGAAGCCTAGGATTGTTCTTCTCATCTTCGTCTCTGGCAAGATCGTCCTCACCGGAGCAAAGGTCCGTGAGGAGATCTACCAGGCGTTTGAGCTCATCTACCCAGTCTTGTCGGACTTCCGCAAGTCTTGAGCAATTCTATCCACAATCTTTTCCTCAATCAGCCTTGAACAACCACCTGGCTCCAGGTGACATGGCTATGACTTGAGTATTCTCTTCAACCTTGTCTTTTTTTTGCGGCATTGCATGGTGTTTTAAGGTGGGCTTCTTTTCCTTCCTCTCAAACTTTCCAAAACTCTATAACATATATCCCCAGTCACGATTAGACATCTGTACATGGGCAGCCTTCATCTTTTGGTAATCCGGTTACTGAAGGCTTTTCTTCTCTTCTCTTTTTTTGATGGGTACGATTGCGTTGGCGGGAGGCGCGTGTGGGGACGATACCGAGATTGCTTTATTGGACAGATGATGGAACGCGAGGACGCGTTGATGAGTGCGACCGTAAAAGTTCGCGCTGAGGAGGGCCCTCTTTGGTTGCCGATAGGATGCCAGGGCTCCTTGGTGATGGATGCTCAATATCCATTGTGTATGTGTATATGACTCTTGGCCTTGAGACAAGTTAGGCATTAATGTCATTACGATATGATAATATCTCATGGCCCTGCTAGGCTTGTGATGCTTTCCTTCATTTCATGTCTCATACACTGCCTGCCCATAAGATACCCCCATCGCTTGCAAATACCCACTCGTCCAAGCTCAACATGTCGGGCTTGCTGAACAGCAAGTAGAAGTATTTGAGTGTCTGCATCGTCATCCTGAACTCTTCATCATCTCTTTCAGTGTCGCCATTAAGCGCTTGCTCGATCTTCTCTTCCATAACTCGCTCCACACCCTCCCACATCTGCCACCCAACCTCCATCCACCTCTCTTCTCCCGTAACCCGGTACAGAGCAAACAGACTCATCACCACTTCTGGCCTAACGCTTGGCCCCTTTTTATCCCATATCTTCTCGAACCCAGGGTACTCTTGTTCCGGCCACACGCTGGGGTCAAACGAGCAGTCTTCGTCACTGTTGCTCAGCTTCGACGATGAACAGGCTAGCATCGAGAAGTTCCTTGGCATGATGTTGCCATTGAAGGAGGGAGGGGCGTGCAGGGTTGTCCATATGCAGCCTTCGGTCAAAAGACGCGCGTACGTGAGATGGGTATCGTTGCGAGTGAGTGCCGCTGACAAGGCGAGCGTGCTGCCGAGAGTGCATGACGAAATATCGAGATTGTGGGTGAGGGTTATGTGATATCTTTGAGAGGTGTATGCGGGGCTGGCCATCATGATGGATTCGTTCGTAGGGGTTACGGGGCGGAAGAGGATGTGTTGGATGATGGCGTCAAGGGCGCTTGTGGACATGCTGGTATAGGGCGATACAGTGGGCGCGATGGCGAGGAGACGGGTCATCAGAGTGTGTTGTGCGTATGCAGGACCCGATGCCGCATCTACATTGAAGGTGTTATCAGAAGTTAGGTCGAGGGTTTGCAAGTTGACTTCGGCGGGCCAGAGACCGGGGATTTTGGTGCTGCTTTGCTGTGATTTGAGGATATTGATGACACGCGTTACAGCATCGTAGAATCGTATGTCGCCCGTGAGCTGCGACAGTCTGACAAATGCTAGATTGTAGGTCGTGAGTTCTGCCAGTGTGGCATTTCCCGACAATTCTTGTTCCACGCCATCGGCGACTTTTGTTGCATTCCAGGATATGATAGGTAAGCGGCTTGAAGTGTCGAAGAAGGTATAGAGCATGTCGCCCAACTCGAGAGCTTTATCCAGAAGATGAATATCGCGGCATTTTTGAAGGTCGTATGCTGAGAGTAGGGCGTACAGTAGTCGTGTCGTTTGTAGTAAGCTAGTTACCTGGTCGTGTGGTTCGAAATTTATTTCCACCATGGACGCGACGGCTTCTTGGAACTCCTCCGTCAGTCCCATAATCCAAAAATTTTCGAGGCTTTCGATGAGAATAGTGGTCTGTTCTGTCATCACCGGCCGCGAATCCCCAGCCATTGCTGCATCCATTGCTGCATCTTTTTCTGCACTCCAGTATTTTTTGAATGTTGCTCTGACTGCAGCGTGACGACGCGAGCGCACAACTGTCTCTCGATATGAGGATGCATCAGTGATGAATTTATGTTGTATTCTTGGTGAACGGCCACTTTCTGGCAATGGTAGCTGTGCAAGGGTATCTACGGGATGGTTTTGGATGGTAGTCCTGTAGAAGCTATGCTTTGACGAGGTTAATATAGAAGGGTTTGAAAGGTGGGTAGAACAGGAGTGTTCGTATGGCGGAGAAGAAAGAAACCAGAAAGAATGGTTTGACTTGTAGAAAAGGAGAAAGGTGAGAGCGATAAATATGAGAAGACCTGACCACCGTGTACCGGTTCGTGACCTGGCTGGCGACAGGCCGAAAGTGAGGGAGCCTTTGCGATTATGCATGATGATTGAGAGTTTTCCAGGAACGATGAAGAGAATCCTGAGGGAAACGCGAGGAAATAAAACCACCAAGATGGTGGTGCGTCCGGAACAATTTATGTTTCAATGATGCAGTTGCTATTTGAGAGCAGTTATGGAAACTTTTTGCATCGTTGCGTGTATCAGTGGTGCCCCTGATTGAAGTTCAAGTAGAGTTCGAAACTCTTTAGTTTCGAAACATGTCTGGCAACATATTTTCTGCTGTGTGAGTCCTTAGTAATTCCATGACTATTCATATGGAAGTGTGTAGAGCCTGGAGACATAATGCCAGGATGATGGAACGGGATGGTGCCTTGGAAGGGGTAGGTAGGCATGTGAAGCATGCAGATGAAAACAAGAGAAGTGCGTGAAGAGTCCTGGAAGTGTCTTCCCCTGATATACAAGGCTCCTGGAGGAATTTTATATTCTTGCACCTTGGACGGTGGGATTGTGGGAAACGAGGGAACTGTTGGGTCGTGCGGGTCTGCATGCAGCCGTGTGCGTCAGTATCTTGGCGCCTTCCTCCTTTCGACAATCACAGCAAGCCATGTTGTTGCTTCACACTCACGCCCTCACTCTTTACCGCGTAGTGATGTAGCCGCCACTTTTCCTGTAGCTCTAATATGTAATTTTTCTTATACCGATGCATTCCTTCCTTAGGCCCTACCAGTACTGCCGCCTTTCCCATCGCAGCCGCAGTCATGCGCATCCCTCTCTTCCGCATCTGGTACTCGACCACGTACACGGCGCTTCTCATCATCCTGCTCCTGTTCCTCGCCGTCACCCCTTCCGACACGATATACCAGTCGATCAAATCCAACGAGATCCAGAAGCTGTTCGTCATTGGTGGAGTCTATGTGCTCACGAGTCTGATTGTGTTGTTGATATACTCGACGCGCATCTACACGAATAGAACCGTGCTTGCTGCGATACCGAAGAGCTATGTGCCGGTCGAGGAGGGAGAAGTGGGCAAGGGTGTGAGGAGGATGATAGTAAAGCATTTCAAGAGAAGTGCCGTTGTTGCATGGGACAGCAGGCCGAGGGACCTTAGGGGTGAGGTCGAGGATGGAGATGAAGAGAAAGGACAGCTTTCGCGTGCAGGAACGGCTGAGAGTAAGAAGGATAAAGAAAAGTCACACAAAAAGAAAGGCCATCACCACCATGCGGCCGATGCGACCATCATACCCGTCTCGCCAAAGTCGCCGCCTTGGGGACATATTTCCCATCCTGGTTGGGCCTCTCCCTCTTCACCGGACCTGCCTAACCTGCAGTATTGGAGCGTTGTCTGCGAGCTTCCCAATCTCATCGAAGCAAAGGCCGTCTCACTTGCGCCGCCTGACCCTGCGCTTGAAGAAAGCGCCCAGCAATACCCGGACAATGCACCGCCTCTACCAGATGCTCGAATCGTCACCCTGCTCCAGCGCCCGCGCGCAATGGGTTTGCGCGAATACCTGTCTCGACTCGCAGAATTCGGACTGCTTAACCCACCCTCGCTCGGCCCTGCATTCCTTTCACAGTACGAGTATGCGCGCTTCTCCACAGCCAGCCTAACCGAAACACAATTCCGCGATCTCATGGCCATATTTGCAGAAGTACTAAACGGCATGAAAGAGGTGGACCCGGCCGTTATCGAAGAAGCGCGTGCATTGGATGTGGAATCAGACACACGCAGTCTTGCGCCTACGGAATCCAGCTTGGACTCAACCATCTCCTCGCACTCACACATGCCCTACCGCACACCGCAACTCGACCGCAAATCTACCCTGTCGTCTCTCAACAGCTTCCTGTCCACATCAAGTAGCGACGCCTCAACATCGCACTCTCCACAAACTGCCCGCACCGCACCCTCACGCCAGCACGAGCGCGGTTCCACCATCTACGGCACGCCCTCGCAGCGATCGTTCGCCGGCTCAGAATCTGAAACGGGATCCGTGGTCATTCACGCTCGCTCGCAACGGAGCCCGAGCACCATTTTTCCGAATTCCAGCGAGAGCTCGCTGGGTTCCCAGGGCAGTGTTATACGATTGAATTTGAATCCCGGTGAGGGCGAGCTGCCGTACCAGTATAATATCGATGGGGGATGAATAATTGCATGAGCTTGGGATGAACGATTCAAATACATTTGCACATATGCACATGGACACGCTGGGGAAGACGTAGAGTACGACCAGATATGCTAGGAGTTCAAGCATAGGCTAGAGAGGAAGAACGCAGCAAAGATGACACGCAGAGAGGAAGACGAGAAAGAAAGAGAAAGATGGGAATAATCCGGTGCCGAGGTTGTGACGTGACATGGAAGGAAAAAGAGAAGAAGAGAATGAAGAAAGAGGAGGAAATAAAATCTGCACAAGGGCAGTAAACAGCACAAGAAATTGTGCCTGAGGCGCGCATATGCAGTCTCTCCAAAACCATCACTTGCTATTCCGCCTTTTTTCTTTCTTCTTCTTAGGAAGCAAACCACGCAAGTCCATATTTATTCACCATACTTTCTTGTACATATTTACTTATTTATTTACGCATCACAAGCAAAAATGCTACATATTCATATTTCATATTCAATTTTTGATTTTCAAGAAAGTAAAGTAAAATTTCAAAGAAAAAGAACAAAAAGCATATGATTCGCATATACATACATACATCTAACGAAGCATGGAACAGATCGTACAAGATACTCTCGTCTAAGTTACTTTGACGTTTCTTCTTCTTCTTCTTCTTCTTCTTCTTCTTCTTCTTCTTCTTCTTCTTCTTACTCGGCAACCCAGACAGCGGCCATACCCATACCGGTACCAATGCACATGCTGGTAACACCGATTTGTTGCTTTGTTCGCCTCAGCTCCGTCAGCAGAGTGCTGACTTGCCTGGCACCAGTGACACCGAGAGGGTGGCCAAAGGCAATGGCACCGCCCTTGGGGTTGATCTTCTTCATGTCGAGACCAAGCTCGTTGATGCAGTAGAGGCACTGGCTGGCGAACGCCTCGTTGATCTCGTAGATGTCGACTTCGTTCTTGTTCAGACCCGTCTTCTCGAGCACAACGGGGATAGCGGCAGCAGGGCCGACACCCATCAGTAGCGGAGGTACGCCGACAATGGAGGCCTGGACAAACTTGCCAATGATCTTCTGGCCGAGGCGCTCTGCTGTGCTGCGCTTCATCAGGAGCACGGCGGCTGCACCGTCAGAGATTTGGGACGCGTTACCAGCGTGGATGGAGCCGTCCTTGGCAAAGGCAGGGCGAATCTTGCTAAGAGATTCGGAGGTGATGCCTTGCCTGACGCCATCATCCTTGCTGACGGTAATGGTCTCTTCCTTATCGGTCTTAGGGTTTGTCCACTTGACCGTCAAGGGTGCGATTTCCTCGTCAAAGAGACCCTGCTTTTGGGCCTCGACGGCCTTTTGGAACGACGACGCGGCAAAAGCGTCTTGTTCGGCTCGCGCAATACCCTTGGCCTTTGCCATTTGCTCCGACAGCACGCCCATAGGTACCTTGCAGTTTGCAGCTTCCTTGTGGTTCTCGAGGAGCTCGGAAAACTCTGTGACGGCGCCAGGTCCGTATTGTGTGCTCATGCTCTCTGCGCCTGCGCCAATACCGACTTCAATCATGCCTGACTTGATTGCGTTGGCGATGTCGACGCATGCCTGGAGACCAGAGGAACATTGCCTGTTCAAGCTCTTGACTGCGGTCGTGGTAGGGAAGCCAGCAGCAAGAGCAGCAGCGCGGAACTCTGTTGCGCCACCACCTGGGGCGAGGACAGCACCGACAGCGATGTCCTCGACGAGCTTAGGGTCAATACCTGATCGCTCGATGATGGCTTTGTAAGCGCCGTGGAGAAGGTCAGCTGCTTGTGTATCTTTGAAGCCTCCCTTTCCGCCCTTTGTGAAGGCTGTGCGGAGCGCGCAGGTTACAACAACCTGTCAAGCATATCGTCAGTATGCAGATTCTGAAAGAGGCGCTTGCCTCGTCACGCTGAAACCTGGTGTAACACTCACATCATCAGGCCTCTTCTCAAGGATGTTCTTCCTTCCCTTGGATCCCGATGCGCTAGAGCTTGTAGAACCACCGAGGAGATGGCCCTCGACCTGCGTAAGGCGCTCTTGTACTATACAGCAGCGCCGTCAGTATACTGTGTCAAAATCATGTTTTTGTGCACCGAAGCATACCTTTGTTGGGGGCTTGGTTTGCCATGTTGACGCTTGAAGACGATATGAAGACGAGAGATGAGTTAGGAGGTGGTAGAAGGAGAAGAGGGTAAGAGAAGGGAGGTGAGTAGAGAACAGACGAGAGAGAGAGAGAGAAGCTGGTGTATAGTCTTCTCGCGTTCGGCTCAATGCAATTAGGTCATTCGCCTCGCATTCGCCGAGGTAAGTACTGCTTTGGGTTAGTGTATTTGCGGGGGTCGTCATGCCTTCCGGGGAAGGTAGTTTTCACATGCTTTGGGAGAGTGTCGGAGGGATGGGCGGTCAGAACACGCTTCACATGTCAGTCAGTGCAGTGTTGCTTGCCATGTGCTCGGATTTGTAACGTTCTCGGATGTTTAATGTGATGTTGCTGATGCAGATGAGATTTATGGTTAGAAACACCACCTTTCAGCGCAGCCCCCAAGAAAAGACATATTGTCAGATTTCAAGCCAACTGCCAGGCCTAACTATGCCTGCCATTCTCGAATCTAATTCAAGCCAAGTAAAGTGATACATGTAAGTTCGTGATATTTCGTTGCAGCCATTTGAAGCTGCTCTCACCCCGGAACGCCCTGCTCAAACACAACAATTTCTTGGCACACTAAAGAGCACCCGACTTCATCGCTTACTATCCGCATCCTGCCACGGATTGTCCCTGACCTGTCTCTCCAGCTCATCTACAACACTACTCCTCTGCACCTCCTCGTAACCTGGCGGTGGATCCGATGGTGGTTCAAAGTGCTCTTGCTGCGTCCGTGGGCTCGACAACGAGCTCGATGCTGGTGGGCTTGAGGGTTCGGGCGCCGCAACGACGGAACCGCCAACACCACTCATACTTCCGACTGCAGCATTATCCATTGGTGGGCTAGGTAACGGGTCGGGTACTCTAGCGTGCTGTCGGCTCTCTTCGTAGGCCGGTAGATCGTCGAGATGCACGTTGTTCATATTCACACCACCAACACCTCTGGTCCCATCCTGCACATCGCCACCGCTCTCCCGCGCTATCTCGATAGCCTGCCGTAACCGCTCTTTCAGTCGCTCGAATATGCTTGCGAAATCGAATGCACCGCCCTCTTTGAATTCCAGGACGAGGTCGAGCTCAGAATGCTGTGGAGGTATGCCGCCGCCTTGGACAGGCTGGATGATGGCTTCCCATTTGTTTGCGCCGAACCATGGTGCTGTTACGCGCGAGTCGGTTACATTGAGAATGGGAACGGCGAAAGACTGCAACTGTGGTGTTGGGTTCACGGGCAGATAGATCATCTACGATGCAAGTTAGCTCCACGATGGGGTGGGTCAGGCCATGTTTGCCTGGCAAGGGGGGATGGATGTATCGTACTCGTCGGTTGGTAAGGAAGACGACGCCCGACTTGCATTGTTGCGAGTAAGACTCGCTCGGAGGGTGTCGGTGGCTGGTCTGCAATGAGAGCGTAGTTCGAGGAGGAGACTGGTACAGCGTCTGCTCGCCGGGGAGAGGTGTGTAGCCGCCATTCTCAGCGAGCATCACCCAGCTAGACTTGCGGTTAGACTTTGTCTTGCTGGTCATTTTCTCGGACCTAAAGCCCATGGCGCAGTGCTACAGTGCTAGGGTGTGTTCTTGTGCCCCAGGTGTACGCTGTCCTAGGCTGGTGCAGGGAAAGCCGTGGGGGAAGAGGGGCAGGCAGCAGCAACACCGCGCAGAAAGGGCAGCAGTAACAACGACGACGACGATGATGATGACGATGATGATGACGATGATGACAGAGAGAGCGGAAAGGAGGAGAGAGAAGAGAAAGGCGTACTGACTTGACAGACATGGTCGAGACTTGTTGCTGCAAACTTGTTCACGGAAAGCGTGAATAGTTCGCCCACACCCAGCAGTGCCAATGCAAGCCTTCCTGCGTGCGGGAGTGCACTAATAGTGCCTGCGCCCGCCCGGACGTCTTTCGGCCCGACAACCGCCTCCTATCAAAAGTCGAGCTGTGGCTCCTGCGTGGATGCGAGTGATCTGTCTAGCGGCTGGTGTGGAGATGAACGGTGGGGTTGGTGAGCTCGATGGGTTGGCTGGGGCTGCTTGTCGCGGCGAGCGCGGTTGTCGCGAATGGCTGGTGTTGGCGGGCTGTGCGTTGGGGGGGAGTCGTGGAAGTTGGGAAAGGCTGTGTAGTATGCGCATCTACACATCATATGTAATGTAGATATGCATCACCGTCGGATACGGCACGTGCGACTCCCGGCGGCTATCGTCTTTCAAGGCACTGCAACTCTGCATCTCCTGCAGCAGCTGCTGATGATCCCGTAAGACGCGCTTGCGTCACCCCCGAGGGCCCGTGGCGGGGGGGGGGGACTACATGGCCAATCACCCAATCAAAGCCTACAAGACCACACACCCATCGGGTGGCCAAGATTGGCATTAATGCACACTGCTTGTCTCATTAACATACGCACGTAGTTGGACATGCACATATGTACCACAAATGTATATGTATATGTATACATCTATACCCAAGCCTCTAATGCCAGCCTCTGCCCCTGCTATCTAAGCTTTCAAGGAACATGATGCGCTCTCGCCCTTGTCCAAAGCAGCAATTACAAAATCCCATCTCTATCCATCGTCCTCTCTCTCTGTCATTGTCCACCTCCTCTTGGGTCCCTGCCTATGCTCATACACGTCGTCAAGTTTCGGTGGACCCCAGAGCCCATGGCTGGGCTTAGATGCCGCCTTTGCGCCCCAAAGACCTGTTGCACTCACCGCACTCTGTTTCCGAGTGGCGGCGCTGACCAGCGGAGTCGATTTGTCGCCCACCTCCCTTTCTTCCTTTGAGTCCAACTTGGTAAGACGGTTAGTTGAATCAGACGAACCGTCTGCTTGTGGAATAGACTTCACGTCCTGTTCACTATAAGACGCCCCGGCACTCATAACGCCAGTGGGCTTCGACCGTACTTGTTGATGTGCAGAATGGAGACTCGTTTCTGCCTCTACAGCAGGCGTGCTCGCTCCTGACCACAGGCCTCCTGCAGGAGATGCAGCCCCACTCGTTGCACTCTGGATGAATCTCGAGTTCGATCCCGAGCTCATGGTCCGACGCATGCTGCTCATGGAGCTGTTCCGGGTCCTGTAGGGTTCACCAATTGAGAACGGTGTCTCGGAAGGAGTACTGGCAGTCGAGGATCCCGTAAATCGGCGACGATGGTCTAGCAATGGACTGGGCAACACAACCGGTGACTGTGCTTGTGCTTGCGCTTGTGCCGAAGGCGGCTTGGAAGGATCAACGCCAGGCCGCAGATGGTCGATTGAAGCTGAGAGCTTCACCTCGTAAGTATCTGGCATACCAGGATCTGCAACCGACAGTCGCCTCTCGTGCAAAGTCGATGGTGCTGGTGTTTCCCTGGGCTTGTCTCTCCGGACCGCCATTGAAAGAGAAGCGAGGCCAATGTCCATGAGTACAGGCTGGTTAGTCATGGCTCCCAGGAGAGCGTTGCAACCAGCTCCATGGGTTACTAGAATTAGCACAACCTCCTCATCCCCATCGGGCCCGGTTGAGCCATCGCTAAAATTTGGAAAGGGATCTGACTTAGTTTGCGGCTTGCGTGGCGGCGTCAGACGAAGCGGCTCTCGGAACATGAAACCTGGGATTTGGTTCTTGGGAGGTGCAGTGCCATGTGTCCTATACCATTGCAACATACCCGCAAGACCTCTTCTAAAGCGCTTGTGCATTGTGCTCCACTCGTCACCAAACTGTCCACCATCGCCCCAGTTTTGAGGTTCGCGCATACTGTCCCATTGGAAGTCGACTTGCACACAAGCCTCCTGCGCGTGAGCAACGTACCCGCGCGGTATAGGATCAGCCGGGGAAACCGAGTAAGACGGGTGCGGGGGCTGGTATACACGACCTGATGTACTAGTAGGACCTGGTGTAGGTGTAGGCGTAGGCGTAGGCGCCACGAGCGCCGAGACGGCTTCTCTTGGAACGGCGCCCGGTAGAGCCAACGGACCAGTGTAGCTGCTTGACCGTTCGCGCAAGGGCAGAGCCTGTGCCAAACTGCCCATTCTTGCACCCTGTGTGGTATTGGGCGCAGCCTTGTTCCCTGTCCAGCCGCCTGGAAAATGACCCCTACTGCTGTTTGGGTTGGGTTGTTCTTGAATGTAATCGCCTCGCCGCAGCAGATCCGCCTTTGCACCAGCTACCATCATGGTCGAGTTGGGAGGCGCTGTGATGTCTGCATAATACTCGGGAGACAGCCACTCGCCCAAGAAGGCATCGATACGTAGCAGAATTCTCTCAGGTCCGGTATGAGGTTTGGGTAGGATCTCGAGGTTGGGGTCGGCGAGCGGTTCAAAGGTTCGAGGTTGCGATGATGTCGATTTGGTACGTGGCGCTTTCGACGAAGAGCTCCCCAATGTGCTATTCTTTTCCTTGGATGGCGTCGGTATGCTGAGTTCTGGTGTGGTTGATGCCTGAACCTGCGAGATTCCCGCTGCCACTGCAGTACTTGTTTGGACGCATCTTAGAAACGGGCTCGAATGGATGATAATCTTTCGCTTCTTCTTCTTCGGTCGTTGGGCACCGCTTCCCTGCGCCTGCCCATCTTGCGAGATGGTCAGCTTGCCCAAGTCGAGCTGCGAGGGATCGTGGCTAGGAGAAGTCTTCGCTGCTTCTGCCTGCTGGCTGTCTCTCTCAATAAGCAATGCAGCTATGCGCTGGCCAAGTGCTTTTGCTTGCGACCAGCCGCCATATGTAAGTGGGGGGTCGTAGGGTGCAGGCGAGGTGAGATGCCATGACTTGTCAGCAGCATCCAGCCGGGCGCCGTGCCTGTGAAGGATGTTAGCTACAGGCTCGGAATGTGGAGCCGTGAATACGGTTGAGGCGGTACCTGGCGACAATGACCACTGAGGGACCTGCCATGATGCCAAGAAAACTCCAGGACGAGGCAGACAATTAGAAGGTTAGCACAGCAGTAGCGTAGTAACGGCAGCAACGGCAATTCTTGAAGTGATGATGTTGCGGCCCAGGGTCCAGCAGTTGGCCGAGTTGACAAGCGGCGCAGGCGGGCGGGGCGGGGCCTAGAATGAGCTTTTGGGCACATGACTGCACCAACCTCTCGCCTAGTCCGATGCCTTCATCAAACTGAAAGAAAGCCACGCCGTACTGCGTAATCATACGGTGGTGGATTTTGATTGTAGAAGGGTCAACCCCATAGATTTTGACTGTAGAAGGATCAATCCGATTTTGTTTCGGTAGAGACGAGCCACTAGACTACCTACTACACACACACACACACACACACACACACACACACACACACACACACGCACACGCACACAGGTATGACCTACTTGCTGCCCTTGCCCTTACCAGATTTGTCACCCTTGTCCTTGCCGCATTTATCACCTTTGCCTTTGCCATCCTTTCCCTTGCCCTTGCCGTCGTCCTCGATTTTTTTTCTTGCCCATAGCCATCTCCAGTGTTTCAATGATATGCTGTAGCCGAGAAGTCATCAAATCGACAGTCTCGGCATAATAGTGTGTTACAAAACCTGCACCACGAGTCATAAAGTCTTCGCGCAGCATCTGTATCAGTAGTATCTCCATATGGCTGCCACAGCCGGGATGGTGATTCTGAGACCATATCATTGCCAAGCTAGTTTCTCAACGCCTTGCCGTGAGCAATGTTGCCGTCGCAGAAGATTTTAAGGGCATCGATTGTGGCTTGAAGGAGCGCGGGGAAAGAACCCTGCTGGATCGAGGTCCTCCCCAGCCCGTCGACTACATTGCGGCGTGCAACACGCAACAATCTCAGACTCTCCGCAACGAAATGCTTCGCTTCATCTTTAGCGAGAGGTTCGTTCGGATCTTCTGGGTTTGTGAAAGATGGAAGCAAGTGGGAGCTTAGAACGAGGAACGGCTCTATCTCGTCTGGTGCAATAGATAAGTCGTCTTCAATTGTAGCGAGGCGCTCGCGAATAACCTCGAGGCACGCTATAGTGATGTCCTTGGTGCTACCGGGCCACCGTTTACGAAGCTCGACCAGCGCGGTATCGGCTAACCACATGAATGTGTCTGTGTTGCCTCCGTCGCTTGTATCGTATAATGCGTGGGCCGAGGTTTCAGCGACAACCAAGTCTTGCTTCATGAGCGCCTTGATGTGCGGGTAGCTCTGTCCAGCCTCTTGAAGTTATGGTAAGACCTCGTCGAGCTGCTTCATGAGCTGGTCCAAGATCCAAGCATCTTGTTTCGCTGCATAAGCGGCCGCAAGCCCAACGACATTGCGAGCAAATCCTACGGCAGGATCGACCATGACAATCGACGTGTCTCGAACGGCGTCGTACGCGGTCGACTTAGGCTGGGCAGTCATGTTGTTTTTGATAGAGATACGCTTGACAAGGGTATTCCATTCGCGTTGCTGTTCTTCACTAGCCTTGACTGGGCAGCGGAACTCGGGAAACTAGAATACTTTA
This sequence comes from Bipolaris sorokiniana ND90Pr, assembly GCF_000338995.1. Classification (NCBI taxonomy): domain Eukaryota; kingdom Fungi; phylum Ascomycota; class Dothideomycetes; order Pleosporales; family Pleosporaceae; genus Bipolaris; species Bipolaris sorokiniana. The sequence goes on along the minus strand of NW_006911896.1, from coordinate 406,361 downwards.
ATTTCGGGGGCGCTATACAGACTACAGATGTCGTTTTCTGGCTTCAAGAGGACATACATCCTGGTCTGTCTGTCCTGAGGGTCGTCAAAGCACGGCGTTGCTACCAGCAACGCGGTCGTGTCGTCGTCTATTTCTTTGGAGTCGTCCTCCTTTAGTTCGTCGCCGCTTTCGAGGACCTTGCTTCCAGTATATCTTTCCGGGAGATCGAAGATAAGACTACGCTCGATAGGCAGCTTAGTCCCTACCACTCCTGGCCGTTTGCTCCTGTTGACTTGTTTGCCTTTTGGCGCTAAGAGATCTTTGGTCAATGTTATGCCTACCAACACGACCAGAATTTGGCCTGGATCGAGGTCCTCGGCTAGTTCTTGTTCGGTCAAGTTGAAGGATTGACGAAAGAGCATCTCTCTATCGTCCTGCTTAGTGTCATTGACCACTTTCTTGTATGGCGTGGAGGACGACTTTTCATGCGCGGCAATTATCTGACTTGGTTGTCTGCCGGGCCAGTTGAAGCGGAGAGTATGCCCGCGAGTGGCAAAGGCAACATCTTGGAGTTGGGCTTCTGCTGAGCCTGGGGTTCTCGCAGTGCGTGTCGGGGCCATGGTGTCGCGGCAGTCAATATGCGACAAAGGGGATGTATTGGAAAAGGAAAAGAAGTTTTAGAAGATGAGCGAACAGGCTGATAGGGCTATCGGGTATACTGCCCCAATTTTTCTTCGTTTGCAAGGTGAAGGTAGCTTCTGCCTATCGTGAGCCTCCCTCCTCTCCATCCCTTCTACCAACCAAATGCCCAATTTAACACTCGCAGAGGGAGACACGAAGGGTCAGAAGTCATGGGATTCGGGATTTTCAATTCAGAAGATGTTCAACAGCTCAGCAATGCTGTCAAAACTGTATACCTCAACCAGAAAGGGTGAGTCTCCTTCCGACAAATTCTGATGGACAACTTGATCAAAAGAGTTGACAAATTTTCTCTCTTGGCGTCAACTATATCGCGGTCCACCGAACCGAAACCCCAGCTTGAGCTCGATCCACGTGCTAAGAAATGTATTTGAGCAATGCAATCTATCATCGAGACACAACCGAAAGACATGGCAGGAAAGCTGCTCCACCTTGCTCGGGAGTTACTGCAAATCGCAACGGGTCGAGGTCCTCGGCCTGTAGACGCTGACCTGCTCTGGGTCCCCGATGAGCATTTTCGATACGGTAAGATGGCGACCGAGCAAAGGTTTACTCTCTCCGCATTTCATATTTGCTAACGACTCTGTCTACAGGGCAGCTCTCACTTGAAGAAATAGAAGAGGAAGATAAGAAGTACGTCCTTGAGCACGATAGTCTTAAACAATGTGGTGGTGAGGCACCCGAGTTTGACGAAGTCATCGAGGACACTGATTGTGAGGGTGATGGTGCGCCAATCATAAACGAAAAAAACTACCCGTTGAAGGAATACACGTAGAAAAACGGAATTTCTGGCATCGAGGACGAGGACAAGACTGACGGCGAGGGTAGCGATTTGGGTAGTGACTGTGGTAGCGGCTGATATATCGATATGTAGCGTAGAGAGATATGGTGTACTGGTACCAAGGCAAGCGAGAAGATATGGGAAGACAAACAGAGCTTCCAGGTACATTACTTCTTGTAGCACAACTTCTCCAACGAGCAGTTCGACAAATTAATCAAGTCAATGCTATGCAATACAACCCGGGAGGATCTTACAGTATGTATCAAAGTATTCTGGTATATAGTTAAAAAACACTTTATGTACTACTGCTACTGCAACTGAGGGTGCTTCTACCTTTACTCCAAGTACTCTCCGTTCGTCTCTTTGTGAATGACATCAAACAATGGCTTTGCACTAAACCAACCGGCCCGTGGAGTTCCGACCGTCTTGTGTGTGTAAACAGCGTCTTCGTCGTTGATCTTGACCGTCTGGCTTCCTCGGCCCGCTGCCGCCGCATCCGCCATCAGCTGCGCCTGGCAGCACTTTTCCATGCTCACGAACCAGAAGACGGCCTCCTCGATAGTCTGGCCAACCGTCAACAAACCATGGTTCTGCAATAAGGCAGCCTTTTTGTCGCCGAGGCACTTGGCAATGTTTTTGCCCTCCTCGGCAGCAAGCACGACTCCGTTGAAAGACTCGTAGAGCACGTGGTCGTCGTGAAAGGCGCAAGAATCCTGTGTTATGGTATCGAGCTTGCGACCAAGTGCGCAAAAGGCACGGCCGTAGATGGAATGAGAATGTGCTGCGGCCACGACGTCTGGGCGGGCCGTGTGGACAGCATGGTGGATCATGTATGCCGCCGTATTCAGGAGACGGCACTCTCCTCCGTCAATGACTTTGCCGTTTGCATCGACAAGAATCAGGTCTGACGCTTTCATTAAACTGAAAGCCACTCCGAATGGATTGACCCAGAAGGTTGTGGGGTCTACGGGATCCTTGGTCGCATTAGCAACCATCCATGTGTACTATTGTCAGATTCAGGAACCAACTCTCAAAGTGATGTGGCCAGCCACACCCTCGTCAAAGCCATATTTGCCAAAGATGCGGAATGCAGCAGCGAGGCGGCCCTTTAGGTATGCGCGCTCCTTGAGTGGGTCATCGAACTTGGGTGGTCCTGGGAAATTGAGCTGCATTCCCTTGGCCTGTTTTTCGCTCAGGCCAGGCTCCAGGGGCACAGCCGTGCTGGGTTTTTGTTCGGGCGCCTGGGGTTCAGTCGCGGACGGTGGAGACATGATGAGTGTGGACGCAGAAAACTATGTAGTGAGACTCGGACGAAAGAGAAGGATAGACGGCCGTGGAGGAGAGTGAATATGCAAAGATAGCGGCAAGGCACAATGGAGTGGCAGATAGTAGAAAGTAGAAACAAGGCAATCGTAGGATGGTGAGCCAGCGCCTTGCCAGCAACTGCGAGCAAGTAACCTCGGAACTACATAACACGCCCTTCCGAAGCCATGGAAAGTGCGTTATCGGAAGGCTTCCGATTTCCTATCTGCTTGCGCCTAAGCAATCTGAAAGCCGTGATTGGCCGCGCCTGTGTAGGGAATGCGGGGCGGGCGGGCGCCCGTCTATCGAGACGCGGGGTAGTGAGCCTCTTGTTCTCGACCTGGCTGACGGCAACGGTCAGCCACGCCCCTCTATCTGACTCTTCTAATGCCATCATCACGGCGACAATTCACTCGTTGCAAGCCAGGCTGGACATGCTGGGGAGCCGACACCCGAGGCCCGTGAACTGCCCTAGACTCAACAACACACAGTCTCTCTCTCTTCTCGATACTCTACCTTCTGGCTTCGAGCATGACAGTACCCAAGTATCAAGGCCCTCCATGTCTTTGGAGTCTGACATGTGTATGGCAGATATAGGGAACCCATGCTATTTCGTGCAAACACAAGCCAGCCCTCCCCGCGTCCCTGTAGACAGGCATGGTATGTGTAGTAGGCAAGAAAAGAAACCAACTTCTAGGTACGGTACCAAAGTCTGCATGCCTCCGTGCACGTGACGTGTCACCGGCAAACGACGACCACGTAGCAATCAATCTCAACACCCATTCGTCTTGTCGACAGAGTATCCCAGCCCTATCGGAAGCTTGGGGAACAGATTGATCAGTGGCATAGAAGATGGTCGAGTGCAGTAGTAGAGAATAGTAGGTGCAGGGGTCAGTTTGCAACTTTTCATGTAGCGAGTCCCTAAGATTACCAGGTAAATGTGTGTAACACGTACGTATTAAGTTACACCACAAGTAAGCAAAATATGGATAGGCTAATGCGAGGCAATCAGATCATGGAAACGTCATTCCCATCCATGCCAGCGTCGACTGTCACTTTCATAGTTGCATATGCGCTTCCCTCGGATATACTCTGATTGTTTCTGTAGTGCGTCAGTAAACTATTATCAGCATACTAAATAGTCGTGGACCAATGCAAGATGCCATCATAATGGATTTCAGGTTCAGGGCTAGACTGGCTAGTTACCCAAGCAGACCAGCCCTGATTCAAACACAACCGGAGCAGTGCGGCTAGCTAAGTGCTCCACTTGGGTTCAAGAGAATGGAATGCAGATGCATGTGCGTACTGCAAGGACGAAGACGGAGGAGCCGATAAAGCGGGGGATGGTGCTTACTGATGGCTGCAGGCAGACTGCTACCGAAGCATCCACAGCAAGATCATCGCAGGCATGCCACGACACGCCCCGCTTTACTATCTCCATAGATGCTGCACGGTCGGCACCCTTGCACTTGGTGTCTTGAGGGCTGGACAGAACGGAGTAATTTCACCCTTGTCCATGTATATTGGTGCGGCTTGCGGCTCGGAAGAAGCAACCGACTGAGTGGCACTTGGCGGATTCCACCTCTATTAGCGTGTGCTGAAGAGATGCAGAAATTCACGCTTGGTGCACCTCCGGCGCCTCAGCCTTGCACATTTGGTCTATTACAGCCACGCGTCATTTTTTCTAGTGGTCTGATGGGATATGGCCTCGAAATGACGGGTTGAACTGCAAACCGTGCTGCGTCATGTCGTTGCGCCCAATAAGCAACAGCTTGTCTGCTAAAGGGGACAGGCCACATTTTGCTCAACAGCACGTGGGAGGCGAGGTGCCAAAGCTATGGGAGCACATGTCAAACAAAGACCTTTGTGAATATGGCACTGAGGTTGTCGGCTATCATGTTTTGTGCTGGCGCCCGACCTTAAAAGCAATACGCAAGTTGAACAGTAAACAGTGAACAACAGTACTGTATGTCGATGCCGACAAGGGAAAAGCAACCCATAACTGAGGTTTCAGATGATGCTGGGGCAAGTGGAGCATGGCAATGGTTCGCCATGGCTGTGTGCTCTTAGAGGCTGGCGGGTTTGCCGAGCAGCTCGATAAAGCATATAGTGCTCGCGGGATGACGATCTGGAAATGGAAAATGGCGTTGATGGGACGCCCGATTAGGAATACTGCAGGATAGGCTGTCCTCAAAGAGTCAAGGTGTTATGCGCAGTCATTTGGCAGCGTGAGAAATGTAGTAGAGTGGAGGCGGAGACAAGAGTGGAGGCTTGGGATCTGCAGCCAATGGAGCGGACAGAGTGCATGACGTACCATGGAAGGCCGGCAAAAGCAACCTCAGCTCTCCTCCCTTCTGCTGCGGCACCATGCCGTCGAATGGCGAGCTGACCGTCGCGCATCCCGTACATATACGGCCATGTACGCCGTCCACGCCCCAGTTAGGAAACTCTCCTGTTCGCTGTCTCCGACATGGCTTCATTGCAAAGAAAGCAATCCCAGGGTGAGGGCATGGTGTACGGAGGATCGATAAGCGAGCCGTCCGCGGACTGGGAGGGCGGGTATTGCTTGAGAGATCAACTGCTGGGCTTGACCATTTCACGCCTTAGCCGGCTGCCCATCGATGATGCTGGTTGCTGATCACGCTCGTGGCTGGCTCATGTCGGCGACAAAACGATGAAGCGACGGTCAGGGCCATCCCAGTCGTCACAGCGGGAGGTCCGTTCCTCGACCCGCAGATCCGCTTGTGGTTACCGATCACAACCTGATCTACGCTAGTGCCAGAGCGCTGCAATTCGCAATCCACCAACCACAGCCTGGACAGTCGGCTTCGTTTTTTTCCAAATCAGATGCACATTACGCCTCCTGGCCGCTCTTGGACTACGGCCATGTACTCTTAGGTGTAGAGTATGCTGTGTCTCTGCCTTTGCCACTAGTGCACACCCACGTACACTGCATTTTTTACACCTCTTCCGAGACTAGCAGGCCTCCAAACACCGTCTACACCCTCTCTACAGGATTTGGTGTTTCATGCCATTGGTTTTTTGACTACGTAAGCAATAAAGAGGCAATCTCGAAGCCACCAAGCCAGTGTTTTTGCAGACAGCTATATCCTAACAATAGTCTGGTGCATCTATCTAATATGAACAGTCAAGGGTCATACTTACGCCATTGTCACACTTGATGGTATCACGACAATTGTCGGGCTCCACATATGTAACCCTGCCTATCATCTTGCGTGTTTGGTTGCTTTGCCGGGCTGAGCCTGCAACGGAACATGCGCCGCACCCCACACCTAGACGATAGGCGGGTTTGGCATAGAGACCATCTGTACGCGCCAATGCTGTATATCACGCACAGAAGGAATGCCAAGCTTATTATTTCAACCCTGATGTAGGGATCGACGACCTGAATTATCAGCTCAAGCCACAATGGGTACCCTGGACATACCTTCTTCCTGGACTAGCTGAACTAGCTGCCATGTGAACCAAGAATAATGCATTGGGAATGCTTCGGTAGCTGCGATGTGGGATTATGGTCCGATGGTCAATGCCATGCAAGCATAAGTGCCCCACCTGCTAGCTGTAGAGCATCATGTTTTAAAGAGACTGCCTGCGCTCCGGACACTGAGCTTTCTGTGTTCCAATCCACATGCTGCATCTATTCAGTGAGTACTTCTTGGTGTGAGCCCCCTCAACAATAGATTCTGACATCCATCCGCAAGAAAAGCAGAAAAAGAAGCGCTCCCAACAGTCACCCGACAACACTGAGCATAGAGATAGAAATAGTCCATCTATCTCCTCCATTGACTCCGGCACTACTTCGCCTTTGCAAATTCCTACTCGACTCTCACCATCCCGATCACAATCAACAAAGGCATTACCATCTCCTCCCGAGATTAGCTATTCTACCTCTACTGCACCAGCACTGCAGTCCCAACCCTCATCACAGTCTCTAAGAAAGCCAGCAATAGGGCCACAAAGTCCCTTGCCACTTCAAGAGCCAACAGTAATTGTTCCGTCATTGTCTGTTGACACTAGCCCTGCATCAACCCCGGCTACAGGCTCTAGATCTATTACACAACCATCTCAGCAGCCTATTCCGTTAGAAAGCACGCAACCTGCTCTGCCGCGCCGGTTTTCGGTGACCTCTAATCTTTCAACACAATCCTCAATCACCTATAGCACACCGCCACCTCTTCGGCCTAGCATCATGTCTCTCAGACTCTCTGCTTCTTCCGGAAAGTTGAACGGAACCAATGGAGCAAGTGTGCTCTCCCCAACAGAGTCGCCTGGGGCGCTCTTCCGTGCCAAAGGACGTTTGTCATCCTTTGCCTCTTCTCGTGGCACGAGCGGAAACTTTGGCTCAATCAAATCCCCCAAGAAGCGTCTTGGCAGTACTGGCAACTACCAAAATTTGTTTGTCCAAGAATCTGCGGCAGCTTTGACTGACCGTAGCAAGAAGGCGCTGGGCGTTGCGCATGAGAACATCCGCGATGTTACTTATGTCTCTTTTCTTGAGTGGATCAGATCCGAGCGACTGACCACACTCCCACACAAGGGCAGCCGGTGGGACAGAGTCCTGATTCGCGCCCTTTATTTTGCAGAGCAACTTCACAAGTTCGAACAGGCCATACAGCCGTTTGCTCACAACAGTGCTTCTGCTGCCATTGTTGGTTATGGCCATGCACAACTTCTTCTTGAGCTCAGCCACCACAACTCTGAAGCTCTGGACAAGGCATTCTCAATCTTCTACAAGTTTGCCATGTCCTTCCACTCGGTCTTGCACCGTTCCGAGCTGTTGGCCGCGAGCCCTGAGATCCGCGAGCAGATCTGCCTTCTCTACGCAGATCTTATCAGCCTCGTAGTCGATGTTGGCATTCAGTTCTACTACGCCGCCAAGGGTACGTGGCTTTATCTTTAAACCGTCTCATGAACATCTGCTAACTACCCTAGGTATGTCATCTAACTCTACTAGCCTAGACATTTTCGAGCAGTTTGGCGATACGATCGAGTCATTCCGCACTCGTCAGAACACTGTGATTGAACTCATCTGGCAATCCCAAATCGAAAACGAAGTTTTCGAAGAAGGAGAATCCATTGATGTTCAGCATCTGAGCCGATGGCTGGCTTCTCAGGATCGGGTGATTGCAGCAATTACTAGAGATCATGAGACATATGTGGACAATCAAGCAGTAAGTCCAAGGACGCATTACAATATAGAACAAACACTTACTTGATGCGTTTCAGGAGTTTACTTGCTTGTGGTTCAACAAGCACTTGACGAGATTTTTCCACAGCCAAAACCGCATCTTCTTGGTCACCGGCCAATCGGGTGCTGGTAAGACCACCCTTGCTGGATCCATCGTTGAGCGTCTGCAGCGGCCTATGAACCGCCAGCAGTACGATACATTGTTCTGTTCCCTCTCCCCGGATATTCCAACTGCTGCGACCTCGCTCGCAGTAGTGAAGTCTTTGCTCTTCCAACTGCTAAATCTGCGCATTGGCAACATGAACATGTACTGGGCGCTTTTCCGGGCCTATAACCAGTGCCGAAACTGTGAAGATGTCAAGACTTACGAAGAGTATCTTTGGCAGGCATTGACAGAGGCCCTTCAGCACCCTGCTGCTGGCTCCAATGAGCTTGTGATTGTAGTCGACGGTCTGGACGAGATCGCTGACTCCAAGAGCGCCTCCGTACAAGCAATGGGTGGTTTCAGCCCGACCGGTCTTCTGGAGAAGTTGGCCAAGGTTACAAAGCAGGGCCGCGGCGTAAGACTGATTACAATGTCTTCTTCTGTGAAACTCTCATCTCCATCCATGGGCATTCAGCATGAAATCACACGCGACGATGTTCGGGATGACTTGCACGCTGTTGCCCTACGGTCGTTGATTCACAACCATCACTTCCATGGCCAACGTGCTATCGAGCAAGAACAACTAGTGGATCGGGTTATCCAAATATCCAATGGGTCATTCTTGCAGCTCTCATTGATTTGTGAGTTACTCAACGGCCAGAAATCCCCTGATGCTATGAGCAAGGTAATCAGCGGTTTAGAGACTTCCAAACCTACAATCTCTGACCTGATTGTGAATCTCTTCAAACAGCTGAACCCCAGCAATGATGCAAAGACCATGCTGTCATGGGTTCTGGCTGCTGAGCGGCCCCTCACCATCGACGAGATTCGCACTCTGTTCTCTGTCGATGTCCAGCGCGGAACTATCTCTGACAAGGGAGTCAACGTCAACGAGATGTTCAGGTCTCTGGAGCCGCTGTTCACTCTGCACCAGCGTATTGTGCGATTCAGGCACCCTGTAATTCACTCCACTCTTCATGATCTGGCTGAAACTGGTAAGGTTTCTATTCCACTAGAGCATAGCGAGACGGATCTGCTTCTTAGAGTCCTGGCTTATACCAAGTCTGTCCTCAAGGACAGCAGGAGCGAGCCGACTTTTGATATCTCCGATCCATCGACACCAGACAACCTGTTCAAGCAATACCGCTTTCTTGAGTACGCAGTGAGATATTGGGTCTTGCATTTGCAACAGTCCCCTCTGGCCCCCAAATCGACCGGGGAGTTCAAGCCAACTGCTGAACTCAAGAAAGTCTTTCCGGAAACGACAATGCTTGCCATTTTGGAATCGAACTGCTGGAACTTGCAACTCCCGATTCCTCAGATACTTGAGCTCCAAAGGACTGTTGGTAACGTGCGTGAAACGCTCTTCACAAAGAACCATCCCGCCGTTCTCCAAACCTACCTAGCAATTGCAACGAGCTACATGATGATTTCCAACACTACTCAAATTGCGAAGTACCTGTACATCTGTACCATTATTAGCAAAGAGACTCTGTCGCCCATACATCCATTGACTGTGGAATGTGCAACTCAATTTTTGAGTATCACAGAGACGCAGACCTCCTCCTCAAGGACCGAGATCATGACGCACCGCGAGCAGATTTTGCAGGTTCTCATCACATCTTATGAGACTCAATATGGTAGCTCTTCTGAGCTTGTCATCAAGACTCAGCACCGTCTTCAACAGCTGTATGACTCAATTAACGAGAAAGAAAATTCGCTAAAGATTTATCGATTGATCCAACTCCATGGCTCTGGACCAAACCAGTCCACTGATGATCACTGGGAGAGTGGAGGCGTTCGAATCAAGCATATTCAGCGTCACGACGATGTTGATCTCCATGGCTCCATCCTTGACAGCGACGAGGTCGAAGAGGAGAGTGCCATGGTCATGACTATCTCTTCAATCGAGTCACTGCTCAGCGTGATCCAGCAGCACCTTCACCGCAAGGAATTTCAACAGGCGGAGAGAATGTACGTCGAACTGTGGATGGAAGTTTCTTCCAAGTGTCGCACTGTCATGAGCATTGAGTGGCACGAAAAGAACATTGACATTGCCACCTCTTATTCCCAGTTCTTGAAGAACCAAAAGCGAAGCAGCGAGTCTACGGCAGTACTTTCGTCAGTCTGGCAGCAATATGAGGCTCATCAGCTCTCTTTCTCCGAGAACATTGTCTCACGACTTACCCATGTGGCCAAGGAGATGAGAAGCATGAACGCACACGCTCAAGCACTCTCGATTTTCAAGTTCGCAAGTTCCTACTACCAGAGTGTGAACCGACAGGAGTCTCAAGCCTCCCTTGAGGTCCGCCAGCAGCTTTCTCAGACCTCTAGCGAGCTCGTTCAGCACAGCCTAGCTAGCACTAGTTCTGTGACAGAAACTACGACGACAGTTTCTGAATCCGTGTTCCAGGACGTATTCTTTACCACTATCTCGAGCTCTAAGACGCTTGATTCTAGCACGATTGCTCTTTCCAAGAAGCTCACAGCTCAGTACATGGCAAAGAAGGATTATACCGCAGCTATCAATGTCATCCACGCTACTTTGAAGCGTACCTGGTCTTCCTTCTTGGCAAGCTCCATTCATGACGTTACCATGGCCACATCGTTCCTCCAAGAATCAGTCGAACTGGTCGAGAGGCTTGCAGAGTGCTATCTGCAGAGGCGACAGCTGGACAAAGTTGATGACGTCTACAACCGCTTTTTCCGCGCTGTTCTTGTCACTGAAAAGATTGACCAAGCCATCTTTGACAAAGCGAAGAACCTCTTGATCAACTTCTACGACAAGCATGGCTATGTGGACAAGGCTATTAGTATTTACCAAGAGATTCTGGTTGTATACCGTGCACGACTTGGTCAAACGCACGAGAAAACTATTGAGACTCTATACATTCTGGCTCAGAGATGTCGCGCTCACCCCAGAAACCATGGATACTGGCTTGACTATTACCTACAGATTCTGGTTGCGCTGAACAAAGAGTCTGAAATTTGCCACAAGAATGCATTGGATGCTTTGCAGGTGGTCACCGTGACATACTGGGAAGATCGTCGCTATGCAGAAGCTGTAACGTTCTACAAGGTGCTCTGGAACACGTTTGTTCGACAACACAAGGAACACAAGGTCTTCACCGACACCAAGTATGTTGAGACGCTGTACGAGCGATACTACCAGTGTCTTGAGGAGACGAAGGCCACTTGGTCTGATTTGTACAAGGTCACCAAGGAGTACCGCGAGACTTCTACTGCTGTCTTCGGCGCTGAGTCTACTATCACCGTCAATGCGACCCTCTCGCTCGCTCAAGTTGCCCAGAGCAGCGAGCAGCATATGTCTGAGGCAATTTCTCTCTACGAGGCGGTTTCGCAGTCTGGCAAACAAGTCACCACCAGGACTACTGTTACTGAGATCAACAACGCACTGTCGTCACTCTATCTGAAGCAGATGCACTCAACGTCCTCCAGCAACCTCAAAGCTGAGACTGTCTCACGCGCCTTGACGATAAGCGAATCGCACTTCCAAGAGGCTACCCAAAAGTACGGTTACAGCCACGAGTCTTCGCTTACCAGCCTGAAGGAGCTTGCGACCCTCTATTCGCGCCAACAAAAGACGGATGTTGCAGTCAAGCAGATTTCAAAGGCTGTCTCTGAAATTGTCACCAAGGAAACCTCCTCGCAGAAGCAAATGGAGTCTGCTGCTTCCATCGCCTCTACTATGCAAGCCATTGGCCAGAGCAGCACCGCGTATGCTATGGTCCAGGAAATGCATCGCCAGATCTGTGCCAAAGACTCCAGGCATGCAGCTAAGTGGTCATTCGATCTGACCAAGACTGGACGCACTTCTCTTGCTTTCCTTGCGTCGCTGCAATACCATCTTAGGAAGGATCTCAGCATCACGTTCTCGGAAATCTACGCGGACCTAACCATGGAGTACATTTACTGGGTCCAGTTCCACCAGACGCTCCAGAACAACGAGAGCCTGACAAACATTCTTCTCGCTGCTGCCCCACTCCGATACTATCTCCGCCGCAACGACAACAAGGATATGATCTCGGTTGTCGAAGACCAGGCTGTCGACCTCTTTGTCAAGCGTGATGCTCAGGACTTGAAGGACTTCAGCAAGGAATCTCCTCGCATTTTCATTATCGGTATCCTTGACTACCTTGGTAGCGGCCGCAACAAGGACTTTATCCGCTCTGTCATTCTCTCCAGCAACCGAAGCGTCAGCCAGCTTACCAAGGAGAAGAAGTTCCGCGAGGCATACGACATTGCTACTCTCGGCTTCCTCTTTGCCAATAAGCACGATGGCTACAACGGTCCACGGGCTATCGGTATGGGCTTCAAGCTTGCTTCTCTCCTTGTTGGCCGTGACGGCAACGAGAAGTGCCCCGATGCTGCTTTGCGCAAGAAGATGCTCGCCCTGTCCAACCGTATCGTCAAGCAAATCCTGGAAATCTGCAAGAATCTCAAGATCAACTTTGCTCATATCCAGCTGTACGAACTGAGCCAGCTATCCGCGCTACTCGGCGAACAGCAAGACTACGAGACCCTCGAATGGCTCCTCACTACCCTCTGGCAGACCCGCGACGCTCAACGCTCCTGGCCCGCCGAAGTCCTGCTCAACCTGGGTCGCCGCCTCATCTGCGCCCGCTACCTGGGCGGCCACCCCGTCAAAGCCATCCGTCTCGCCGAAGACATTGCGTACAACATGCGCCGTGCCCACGGCCCCCGCGCCCCCGTCACAATCGAAACCTATGAGCTCCTCGCCCAACTCTACACCTCAACCGGCCAGCACTACCAAGCGCAAGCCGCCAAGGGCGAAAAGACGGCAAGCATGGCTCAGGACTGCTTCAAGAAGGCCATCCTCGTCCACGAAGACCTTCTCCGCATCCTCGTCAACACCTCCCCCAACGCCGCCTCCACCGCCCAAGACGACGATGACGACGATGACGACGAAATGGATACAACAGCCCAACTCCTCGCTCGCGAGGGTGTAAACGTCAAAACCGCTCCCAACACACCCAGCCCCGAGGCCATCGACTCAAGCACCATGGACCACGCCGCCACAGCCCTCAAGCACCTGCACCTCCTCAAACTCGCCTACCAGCGCTACGGCGGCTGGCCTAAATCCCACGCCGAGTACGAGCGCCTCAATGCCCTTCTCTTCCGCGTCTTCGGCACAGATCCCAAGTGGAAGGGTGCTGAGGGCACGGAGAAGTGGGATGCGAAGCCGTTTGGCTCCGGCAAGGCGGAGTCTCAGGAGGGTGGCTTTAAGGGCGTCGAGGACTGGACGTTTGGAAGCGATGAGCTTGTCATGGGACAGTTGCAGAGGCAGTTGCGGGTTGGGTCGCCGATGATGGGTAATGGAACTATGGTTCGTGTGTAAGAAAAAGAGAGGTCTATGTATATGAGGGAGGGGGTATGGTTGTTATGAACAATGGTTGTTTGGGATAGTGTAGGGTTCCGTTTCGCTCGTTTTATTTCCTTGCTGTTCATTAGTCTGCTTACATGGGTAGAAAGATGCCTTGATGGTGTCACTACTTCTCAGCCTCTATCTCTCTCGAGTTTCTTTCCTTGAGTGTAATGTTTTCTTTACGAAAAGTATGCTTTTGTAGTTCTTAATACCAATGCTGTTAGTACTGCATATCAAAGTCCCATACTGCCTATGTGACACTGTCTATGAACATTCTCCGCTAGCAAAGAGGAACAAGGAAACAATGGACTTCATTTAGTTTTCTCTCTCGTAACAAGAATAGTTATTAAAACGTCGACCTCGCAACCGTCTACTGAGCTTAGCGCTCTGTCTAAGTGAAGGATGCCTATATCAGTTCAACTCAGAAAGCAACTATATTAAATCCATCATAAGACATGAAGCATCATTCATAAAACACCAATCCATCTTAACTCGTTAAGCGTTCGTCAACATCATTTCTATGTTCATAATCCAACACCCCTTTTATTAATCCATCAGCACAGCTCATCTCAAGTTTCAAAGACCTCAGTCAGCTCCCCCCACTCGCCCCGTTCCCTGCACTCCCAGTACCCATCCTTTCCGCCCTTGAGCCTCCAAATCTCTTCGTCACCCAACGCCGCCGCTTCGGCAGCTCCGACCTTACTGAACCAACGCGGTTTCCACTCTTGACCATGTTCTTCTAGAACTCTTCTTCTAGCTCTCTGGCGCTCTTCAAGACGCGCCTTTAGCGCTTCGGCTTTGTCTACATCGCCGTCTTCAAGGGCGCGTTGATCGGGTCGGAGTCGTGAGTCGGTGGGTGGAATGTGGCCTTCTTCAATGGCGGTGACCTGATTAAGGGCGGCGGCAAAGGTGGTGAGGCCATAGTGTTTCTCGGCTTTATCAACCAAGCTACCTACTTTCCAGATAGTCTTGCCAGTCGGCTGTCCGTTGGATGTAAGCTGAAGGTCGGTTGTCCATTTGCCGGTTGCACCGCTGGGGAGAATGGAGCCAGCGTTATCGAATGCTTGAACCAATACTTCTTCTGAGCGGCCGGCAAACATGCCGCCAGCTTTGAATGTGCATACAGCCTTTGCGCCCGTAGTTTCCGAGACAATTGTCATTGTACCGGAGGGCTCAAGATACTTTTCACCCGCAATGACGTTGCGCAGATAGGATGTTGCCAGGGTCCAGGAGTAGTGCTCACCGGAAGCATGTAAGAAGATGCGAACACGACCATCGGTGTTGATCTCAGCGCTCTTGCCCCAGAACTTCTGCATTGGGGTAGGGGATTGAATAAACGTCCATTCTTGTGCCTCGGCTTGGCAGGCCATGCGCACGGGACGGTGAAGGACCTTTTCTGCAAAGAAACGGAAGCCCTTGTCTTCGCGAACTAGTTCGTACGTTTCACCGAGCATAGGGTTGAACGGTTTGCGGATTGCGCGATCCTTGACACGGGCGTTGCTAAAGGCTGAGATTGCAAAAGCGGCCATGTAGACGAGACGCTCTCCCGTTTCTGAGGGAGCTGCTGCAGCGGCATCTAGTAGCTCACTGTACTCGAGCTGTTCGGCTAGTCGTTGCAATGCCGAAGTGGGCTCGTTAGCAGACACCGGCATGGCAATGGTTGACAGATCCTTTCCAACATTCTTTCTGAAGAATGCAATCAGACTTGGGGGCTGGACTTTAGGCGCAGGAACAGTGGCTCGACGGTCAACTGGGTCGAGAGGCAGAGGCTTCAGAGATTCGGGCTTTGTAGGGAAAAGTGCTGGTGTCATTTCAAGTGACATTCGTGGGCGTTCTCTTGTTTCCTCGCTTCCGTTTTCGGAGGACGACTCTGATTCTCCGTCCGAGTCCTCGTTTGGAGCATGTCCACGCTCGTGCTCATTGTCGCCACTATCACGCCGAATAGTAAGCAGTTGCGACTTGCTGCCGTCGCCATCGGTAGCATCGAAGAACTCGTCAACAGATTCTACAGTTGATTCGAAGCTGTTGCGTGATGGCACAGCAGGGAGTGGTGGTGGTTGTGCTAACGCTCGACGTTGTTTGTTTTCGCTGATGAGATTGGCAAAGTCTGCGACGACGGAATCCAAGTCTTTCAGCAGAGCCATGCAGTTGCCATGCAGAAGTTCTTCCATTGGGGAACTTGTACCATGACCATTCTGGGCTGGCACTGCAAGCGTGCCATTTGCTGAGATGTTTGCGGGCAGGGGGGGCAGGGGAGGGACTGCTCCGGACGAGCCATTTTTGTTGGATAGCCCTGAAGGGCTCTGGGCAGCCGAACTACTTGGCTTGCGCTTCCAAAAGGAGGTCTTCTGGGGAGCCTTTTGTTCCGGGAAGTAGTCGCTGGGTTCTGTTTCGGATGGTGCAGGTGATGCAGTTTCGTTTGTCTTGGTAGCAGCCAACGTAGTGCTTGTAGCGGACTTGGGTTCGGTTTGTTGGACCAATCTTCGCACCGCGTCTCTTGTACCAGAAACTCGCCCCATCAATGCCTCGACCCTAGCCCATTCGTTCTCTTCGATCGCGCTCGAGACTTGTGGGAAGCTCTGAAATGTTCCCTCTTGTATTTGTAGGGTAGGTGAAGCCACTGCTCCCTTGTCTGCTGCTGTTCTTGATGCACGGTCAAGCGCATTTTTCCACATTTGGAAATCTTTGTCATTGAGGGCGCGCAGCTGCCAGATCTCCGCTCCTGAATCTACAGAAATTTCCCTCGTTTCCTCGTTCGCGCCGACGGCGGCTAGCGACAGCGGGATGGCGCCGCGCAGAGCGGAGGAATGGTCGTTGCGGTAATACGACAGTGTTGACGAGGTGAGGTCCAAAGAAAAGAAGCGTCTCGCATAGCCCTGATTCCGCTTCCTTCGCTTCTTCTGCAGTACGCCGGTGAGAAAAGACGAGCCAGATAGACTGCCTTGCTTTTGGCCGTATTGTGACTTTGGTCGGTCCCCAGATGTTTGCGCTAAGGATTCGGATGATTCAGCGGGGTTAATAGAAGGTGATGACTTGGCGAGACTAGTTGTACTTGCTCCAGCCATTGCCTGGGCATAGTGCATGTGGTGACCCGATTTTGGGGCGGCATTGGTTGGATATGTCATGAGAACAAATGTGGCCGTCTTAGACACTGTCTTGGAAAAGGTGTTGTCAAAGACAAGGCCGTACATGCCGCCCTCGCCAGGGGGTATGTCGTAAGTGCCCATGGAGACGGTGTCGGCCTCACATTTGCCATGCCAGTGTACCTGTTTCAGACCGATTGCTGACAGCTTTTCCAGGACGACGGTTCGGTCGTTTCTCGACGTCGAGGCTCCGCGCCCGCGCGTTACGGGTGGCTCGAGGGAGGGGGTGCCTGGGCCGGCCTCGAAGGTGGCCGTGGAAGGCAGGTGGGGAGCTGAGCCCGTCGCGTTTCCGGGGTGCTTGAAGATGCCGAAATTGAGAGACTTTTTGTGTGGTTGGACACTCCACGATATGGTGTGGCCCGAGGAAACATTGACCCATCTTACAAGGTAAGACTGGCAGGAATCAGCAAGGGCAGCAGGGGTGGGGGACGGGAGGTGGGAGACGTACCTTGCTATGGACCTCGATGTTCTCCATTCCAGCCATGGTGGGCGGGCGCTACTCTGGTACGCTGGTACTCTGGTAGCTGGTGTATCAGGGTTGTGGTGTCCCAGGGTTTGCAAAAGCAAGCTGTACGCGGGGGGCTGGCGTCAGATATACGTTTGCTGTCAATGCTCGGCGGTCAAGCGAACGCAGGATCAGAATGGGCTGGAGATAAGGCGTCTCAGTGGACGGGCATTTCGGATGGCGGAACAGGTAGGGTCGGGGGTGTTGTCGGACCTAGAGGATGGGCGACAAGAGGCAGTGTGGTGAAGGTTGAGTCGGAATGCGGGACTGCAGCGAGGCCGAGTCTCAAGTGGGTGCAGCAGCTTTGTGGCTGCTTGTACGTGCCTTGTCGCGATGCTGAGGCGCAGATCTCTACACCGACTAGGTATATCTAGTAGAGCAGGCGTTCAACAGCAATTGTTTGGTGCGTGACAGACGGCAATGTTCCTAAACTACGCGGATAGTAGACATACTTGACATACTTTACATGTGCCTGGTAGTAGTATGCGGCGGCTGGGAGCACGGCCAGCGAACCGGGGTCTGCATTGGTCCAGCCGCCGCATCAGCCTTATTGCGCCACTGTCAGCCACCACAATTATTCCATGCTTTCGCCTTCGCATGACGCGCTGCCTGCTCGGCCGGCCCAAGTAGTCCGCTGTCCACCTCCCGCTGCATCCGGCTCGCCTGTCCTCGTGGCTTGATAAGCTGACGAACAACTCCGTCTTTGTACTCCGGTCCCCCCTTCTCGACGTCTCTTTCATTGCCATCTCGAACATGTCTCACCCTGACTCTCTCCCAGTGTCAGGTCACGTGATTTTCGGTTTCCGTTCCCCTCCGACTCCGGGAACTTCATTTATGTCGTACGCCAAACCTGCAGAAAACATGTCCTCTCGAATCTCTACAGAATCTGTCGCCTCGTCGCGTTTCACCCGCTATTCCCTTTGCGACGCGGACCATTGGAGTCTTCCAATTCCGGTCTAGCATTGTCTATCACGCCCTCGCCCGTAGCCTCTTATTAGTGCACCGTGTACCTTTGCTCCCATAATTCTTCCGTAACTATGTCAAAGTAGTGCTACCATGCACTTTATACCCCAAATGTGGGGTAATGCCATATAACCTTCAATTTCCATTCAATCTACCTCGTTAGTGCTAGTCAACAACATCATCTCGTTCCGTCCCCCCAAATAATTGTCCCCATCGCATTTATTAACATGCCGTCGGCTGCTAATTCCAGGATGTAACCACTTCTTTCATCTTGCCATATTGCTTACGACTGTTTGTCAACATGGTTAAATCAATTGCTCTTGCCTTGTCTTTGGCAACCACTAGCCTCGCTGCATCCGAAGCGCAAGCGTCCTCCTGGTCCGGATGGAAAAACGTCAAACACCTTTTCGTCTTTGGTGATTCTTACACCCAGACTGGCTTCAATGTGAATGGCACCCAACCAAGCCCATCTAACCCTCTCGGCAACCCGCCATATCCCGGCTGGACATCTTCAAACGGTCCCAATTGGGTCGGATTTCTTACTACCACCTACAATGCTAGTACTCTCCTAACGTACAATATGGCTTATGGTGGTGCCACCGTCTCGTCGGACCTCGTAGCCCCGTATACCCCGACAGTAGTCAGCATGAAGGAACAAGTCCAATCCCAATTCCTGCCGACTTATGGCACCCATCCCGACTTTGCTCCCTGGACATCCACCTCTTCGCTCTTTGCCTTCTTCATCGGCATCAACGACGTAGGAACCAGCTGGTGGCGGGACAACTCTAGTGCTCTTTGGGACACCATCTTCTCGGTGTACGAGAAGCAACTGACCGACATCTACGCTACCGGAGGCCGCAATTTCCTCTTCCTCAACGTCCCACCTGTCAATCTCGCACCCTTGACCACGCAGCAAAATGATGGTGGATATGCAGTAGAGCACGAGGGCAAGGCCATTGAGGATTGGAATAAGAGAATTACCAGCATGGTATCTAGGTTCCAGGCAAAGAAGAAAGGCACCACTGCGTTTGTGTACGATACGTGGGCACTATACAACAGCGTCATGAAGAACCCTGCGAGCTACAAGCAGACTGCCGACTTGAAAAATGTTACTGGCTACTGCAATGCGTACAAAAAGTAAGTCTTTTAAATCACAGCCTATATACTGCGGGCCATGTTAGCTAACGAGTGCATAGTGGTACACCGACCTGGTATACCAAGGATCCTAGCTGCCAGTACCCTGTCAACGAGTACCTATGGCTCAACGAGCTGCATCCTACTTTTTCAATCAACAATGCCACAGCAGCTTCCATTGTTAAATTGCTTTCCAAGTAAGCATTGTCTGGAATGAGGTGCAGTATTCTGATGTTCCAGATCATGGTAGTCATTTTGGGCTACAACTGCTGTACATACTTAATTACCAAAAAAATTTAGAACCCATTGCGAAGTGAACCTGTGCAATGAGCTATTTTCTAGAGTAAAATAAGCGGGGTGATGCAAATGTGTGATATACAGTCACGAAACAGAGAAACCTAGTCCAAATCCCGCGCCATTGTCTTTTCATGTCTGCATTATACTCGCTCACTCACCCATATGGCGCCTCTGCATCCACCCCTTATAACCTCAGTTAGAAGTTCGTATGGTTTTGCGTTCTTGGCATCGTTCTCAACGGCGTGGTCCAAATGCTCCAGTTCCTCATCTCTTATCCGTCTTAACTCAACTACCAATTTATCCAACTCGGGACCTAGGCTCTCTCCTCTCTCCTCGCACTTCTTGGCCCAGTCCAGCAACACCCGCACCTGCTCATTGTAGTGCGTCCCAATCTCCGTCTCGACAGCCTCTGTGCACGCCATGGCTGCCTCGCGCCCTATCACGGCCGTCGACCAGCCCAGAATGCTCGCTGCCGCCGTCCAGATGGGAGTCATGGCCGTCGGGCGTATGCGGTGCTTGGAGATGACGTCGTTGAAGTATTTGTAGTGTCCTGCTTCCTGGTCGTACATGTGCTTCATGAGCGGGCGCAAGTGGGGATGTGACCGTGTGATGACGGGTGACTGGGCGGCATAGATGAGAATGGCGGCGAGCTCACCCGTCTGGTTCACTCGCAATGCCGAAGAGAGAAATTCCCGCTGCTCGGATGTAAGCGGCCGTATTGGCTTGCCATCTTTTGTTGTTTGTGGCGAGGATGGCGTGGATGCTGTGCTGGAGAATCGCAGTGTCTCGCGTGGTGCGCAAGTGGCTGTACTTGGGGCAAGAAAATCGAGGACTGGGTATTGCAGGCTGCGACAGATGCTGCGCGATAATGTTCGTGATGAGTGAACTGCAGAAGGCATGACGTATATTCTCGGCTATTGTACAATAATATGAATAAAAAATACGCAATTGTTCTTGGAAAAGGTGAACGGAGTGAACAGAAGAATAGGAAGATGGCCTATGATGCGCTCACTGCACGCAACCAGTGATCCACTCGGAGGACGCGGCATGGTCCGAGCTCAGCGAGCGTTTCCCCAACCTTTGGACTTCCCACGTTCCTCTTCCCACCTCTTTTCCCCCTTTAAGCGCGCCCAAATCTCCTCCCGACATCCTCAGCGATCCCCCATTATCACCGCTACTGTCGCTGCAACAGGCCAGAAATCTACAGCAAAACTTTTTCCCATTCAACTCCACAATGTCGGCCGATGATATCGACGATGAGCTCTTCGCCCTCGCGGGTGGTGACGAAGATGCAGACGTAGAAGAAGGCGAGGCGTGAGTACTCCTCTCACCCATCACCACTCATCCATCTCTCGCTACTCCTTCCCATCGCTTCCTCCTCCCATACTCCTCCGTTCAACCTTTCACCGACCATTTCAACCCCTTACCGCACCATGGCGCTGACTCGACCCAGTTCGTCGCCTGCAGCCTCATCGCCAAACTCGCTCGGATCAGATGCTATGGACGAATCCGACTCGGATCGCGATGATGACGAGCCCGCGCACGCGGCCGACGTGCCCTATCCTCTCGAGGGCAAATACATTGACGAGGCAGACAAGCGGCAGATCATGGGCATGTCGCAGCTGGAACGAGAGGAGATTCTGGGCCAACGCGCTGAGGAGATGAGTAATGCCAATTTTAAGGCAGAGCTCGCAAGGCGTGCTGCCAACGTACAAAACGACCGAAAGCGCAAGGCCGACTCAGAAGACCCTGACGATGCTATGCGCAAAAGCAGCCGCCCCAAAGTGCAACCCCGTAAGAACGAGAAACTCGAGGCATACAAGCGCGAACGAGAGCAGCGAGGCCAGCAGAGACAGCGACACGATGACCGACGTGGTGACCGTAGGCGATCCAGCTCTGGCGATCGGGACGCCGGCTCAGATCTTGACGCCGATGGTGAGAGTGATGTTGAGTGGGATGACAGAGTACCAGACAAGGTCCGCGAGGATGTACCCGCAACTCTACGTGACTTTGAGTCGGTGCGCGTCGGTAGGGGCTTCTTCTCAGAAGTTTGCTTCTACCCAGGTTTCGAAGAGGCCCTGACAGGTGCTTTTGGGCGTGTAGGTGTTGGTCAAGATGCCCAACGTCGCACTCTCTACAAGATGGCGCAAATCAAGGGTAGGCATGTCGACAACTACATCATAAATATAACTAACTCATTTCCTAGGCTTCTCCGTGGGCAAGCCCTACGTTTTCGAAGGCAAGGATGGCAAACGCATCGCAACAGATCAATACGTCATTGCGCAACACGGATCAGTGAAGAAGGACTATCAATTCCAATTCATGTCGAACCAGCGCTTTACCGAGAGTGATCTGGATATCTACCGCCAATCCCTTGCCGAGACAAACTCCAAGGTGCCATCACAGTCTTTTCTTAAGCGAAAATACGACGACCTCAAGGCGCTCCAGAACCACTACTGGACCGACGCTGATATAAGCGCCCGTATCGCCAAGTCCAAAAAATACGCCTATCTTCTCCAACGCTCATCCTCTGACGCGCAACCCAAGATTGCTACGCAGTCCGAGACAGCCGCTGCGCGTGTTGCTGAACTCAACCGCAAGAATCGTATACTAGAAGCGGAGCGCGTGCGCAAGGCTCAACTTGAGCAACAACGGCAAAAGAAGATTGAGCAGAAGAAGGAGGCTGCTCGTCGCAAAGCAGAAGAGGAAGCCAGAAAGGCACAAGAGGAAGAGGCGCAGAAGAAGAACGCCCTAGATGTTGACGCCCTTTTCGACGGCGATGGCAGTTCCAGGGCGAGCACGCCTAACCCTCAACAGTCCAAGAAGAAGACCGAGAGGAAAGGCCTGCCGACATTTAGGAAGCCCAAGATGGATGATGACATCATCGCCAGCATGGACATTGGCGTTGATATTGAGATTTGAGCCGTTTTCTGTTTTCTAGCCGGGTTACGACTAGAGCAAGTTCTGGATTAGTATTCGTCCTCTTACCTATCGTTTCTGGCTAATCGGGTCTGTTTTGCGACTGCGCATCCCTTGTTGATTTTTTTTAGTTTTTATTTCCCCTCGGCTCCAGTTTCCTATGCACCATTTTAGTTAGGTGCAAAAGTCGATTAGTTACTCTGGCATGGAGGGAAAGAGCATAGCGATGGTGTTCATACTATATAGTAAGGAGTGCAAGAAGTGACCTATTATCCTTGGTACAGTATTCTTTTCTTTTTATACCCAAGGATGTCATCATGGGAGGGGCAGGGTGGGTGGAGAGATTGTTATATCTATGTACGATAGGTTTGCATATGCTCAGAGCAAACAAAAAACGTTTGCTATGAACACACAAGAAAGGAATATATTTGCATGTCCTCTGCTCAATCCATGTCAGCAATGAGAGATATAAAAGAAGAGGGATATTATTCGGTTACTGCTAGTCAAGCAACAAAGTCCACTGAAGATCTAGGACACGACCTCAATCCTCCAGCTCCAAGTCCACACCATATCGGAATTGTGCAGCTCATCTGAGGGACAAAAGACAAAAGATAAAAACGAAAATGAAGAAATAGATAAAATATGACCCTAGGAAATATCTAATCTCAATCCATCATCCAGCCAACAGACAAGCCTCGCACAGCACATTAACCCGCACAAACAACTCACACATCCCTTACTTATCCCTTGTAGAAAATCCAGACACCTACTTTCCGCATACCCACCAACCCCTTACATACCAAACAAACAAAGAAAATATATCATTCACGCATCCCAACGCCACCATCTAATCCTACGCCTCAAGCCTTGGGTCCCCGTTTTTTTCCCGTACAAGACCGCATAGTCTTATTGTCTCTATGTACACTCGCTTGCAGAATCGGCTTCCGGTATCTACACTTCGCGCCCTTTCTCACAGCAGGGGGTGTCAGCCTCGCTTAGCGGGAGCTATACCTCATACGCTTTAGATCAACTTAAGCCGCCTAGCTCCTGCTAGTATCTGTAATACAATACGCCTCTATCGCTGGAAGCTCACAACCCTATGGCCAGAGCGGGTCGGCCGCCCTCCCTGCTAGCGTTATCAATGCATTCCTCCATTTCTCAAGATATACTCAGTCTAACTTAGTCACTTGCAAATTCGCCTTCTACTGAAGCCTGACCGCACCACACTGTGGGCTGTGCATTCAGCCGCACCCCCGCCTCGAGGATAGAGCAAAGCACAACAGAATCAGCTCATAGTACTCTTACATTGTCTCCCTTTCAGATGCGATTCTTCAGTATAGTTCAGCCCCCTATATTCCTATATGCTCACTGACCTCAATAGCTAGGACTGGTATTCTCAACAGGCGAACGAGCTGCCGTGCTCGTCTCTTCAACTAGGCTGTCGCCGTTAAGCCTTCGATATTCCATTCCTACCGTATGTGCCCGTTCAAATTCCTTGCGAAGCAATGCGTCTTCTGCGACTTAATTACACTGGGGAGCTTAGCCTTACAAAGGACTTGAAAGGCGATGATATAATCCCTCCATATGCGATCCTCTCGCATACTTGGCAGGAGGGCGAGGAGGTGACTTACGATGAATTGATCAAGGGCAACAGCAAGAACAAAGTAGGCTACAGTAAGATAAGGTTCTGTGCACAACAGGCGAAGCGCGATGATCTTGAGTATTTCTGGGTGGACACCTGCTGCATCAACAAAGCAGATCAGGTCGAACTCCGAGAGGCTATATCCTCCATGTTCCGCTGGTACCAGAACGCGGCCAAATGCTATGTCTTCCTGTCGGATGTCCCGTACAGTAAGCAAAAAGCAGACACTGGGCTTGGTGAGTACCTCTGGGCCGCAGCCTTTCGCGCGAGCCGATGGTTCACTCGGGGTTGGACCCTCCAAGAGCTACTAGCGCCAGAATCTGTGGAGTTCTTCTCGAAAGAATGGAGGAGACTAGGCGACAAGACTTCGCTGCAGACACACATCTGGGAAGCGACGAGAATACCAAATGCGGCGCTCCGAGGCGTTCCTTTGTTACAGTTCAGCATCGATGAGCGAATGAAGTGGAGCGAACACCGGGAGACTAAAGTTCCCGAAGACCGAGCGTACTGTTTGATAGGCATTTTCGGAGTCCAGATGACCCCATTTTACGGCGAAGGCGTCAATGGAGCATTCACACGGCTTATGAATGAAGCCAATATCCTGAACAGGTGTCTTCAAGAGTTGCACCTTAGCGACCCTCACGATGACAAGAAGCGCATTGAGGATACAAAGGGTGGCTTGCTGCAGGGCTCGTACTGCTGGGTCCTCGACAATGCCAGCTTCCAGCAATGGCGCGATGGTGCGCAGAGCCGACTGCTGTGGATTAAAGGCGATGCTGGCAAAGGAAAGACGATGCTACTCTGCGGTATCGTCGACGAGCTAAAGAAATCGACGGCCAGCTTTCTCTCTTTCTTCTTCTGCCAAAGTACTGACTCCCGCCTCAACAGCACCACTGCCGTGCTGCGCGGCTTGATCTACTTGCTCGTCAGGCAGCAGCCATCGCTGGTGTCGCACCTGCGGAAGAGGTACGATCAAGCAGGTGGTGCTCTTTTCCAAGACGCTAACGCCTGGGTGGCCTTGTCCGACATCTTTACAAGCATGGTGCAGGACGCGGACCTCAAGACAAGCTACCTAGTTGTGGACGCTCTTGATGAGTGCGTAGTGGACCTTTCCAAGCTTCTAGACCTGATCGTCCGCACCATCGCGTCCTCAACCCGCGTAAAGTGGCTTGTGTCGAGTCGAAACGAGGCTCACATCGAGCATAAGCTCAAGTCGGTCGGCGGTAAAAAAAAGCTGAGTCTGGAGGTGAAGCATAACGCAGAGCAGGTGGCTCGAGCCGTAGATATGTACATCGACCACAAGCTGTCTCGTCTCGAGTCGCTCAGAGAGGATAGTCGGCGAGAGCAGGTGCGAGATGAGCTGCGACACAAGGCAAACGGCACCTTTCTGTGGGTCGCTTTCGTAGTCCAAGAGCTCGAGGGGCCTGAGAGCTGGGACCCTTTGGAGGTGGTGAAAGAAGCGCCAGCAGGTCTGGATCAGCTGTACGACAACATGATGGACCGGATTCAGCAGTTGAAGAGGAGCGCCAAGATCTGCCAGCTTCTGCTCTCCACCGCAGCGGTCGCATACCGTCCACTCTACCTTGCTGAGATGGGCAGCTTGCGCGGAGTGGCAGGTCAGGGTACGGTGCTGGCAGAGACTGTGAGAAAGATTGTAGCCATGTGCGGTTCGTTCCTCACGATTCACGACGAGCGGGTCTACCTGGTTCATCAATCAGCCAAGGACTATCTGAGCGGCAAGATGCGAGCCGCGGCCCTTCCATCTCAGAGCGAGATACACCATGACCTGTTCTCTCGGTCGCTCAAGCTCATGTTCAACACGCTGAAACGCGACATGTATAATTTGGTCGAGCTAGGCTTCCCGATCGACGAGGTTGAAATACCTGATCCTGATCCGCTAGCGACTGCGCGCTACTCGTGCGTCCACTGGGTCGACCACCTATGCAACTCGAACCCCGTATCTTCAGCGAGCCATGCAGAAGAACTGCGAGACCGAGGCGTTGTCCATGTGTTCATGAGAGAGAAGTTCTTGTACTGGCTAGAAGCCCTTAGCCTTTGCAAGAGTATGCCAAAAGCTGTAGTCTCGATGGCAAAACTACGGTCGCTCGTTCAGGTATATTTAGAACAAGCAGCCTAAGTAGTTAGATTGTTTCCATGCTGACAAAAGCTAGGGAAGAGAAAAGACAGCTATGTTCACTGAGCTTGTTCATGATGCACATCGATTCGTCATGTATCACAAAGGGGTAATCGAGAGCAGCCCTCTCCAGGCATATACATCTGCACTGTTATTCAGCCCAACAGGGAGCTTGGTGAGAATGCTGTTTCAGCACGAAGAGCCGGAATGTATGACTATCAAGCCGGCTATGGACGACGGTTGGAGCGCGTGCCTGCAGACGCTCGAGGGTCATTCGGATGTCGTTACTGATGTGGCCTTCTCGCCTGATGGCAAACTACTAGCATCAGCATCGATGGATAGGACGGTTAAACTATGGGATGTCGGCAGGGGACTGACGATGCACAGGTGCGAAAGCCATTCAAGTCCTGTTATTGCATTCATCTTCATAAAGGATGGCACGATGCTGGTGTCCGCGTCTGACGACCTTACGATTAAGCTATGGGACATCAGAACAGGGGAACGGCCCCTTACAGTCAATTGCTGTTCTGATCCCGTCATCCGCGCCGCTTTCTCGCCGAACGGGAAACTGCTAGCATCCATATCGGACGACGGAAGGCTCAAATTGTGGGATCCCAGCACAGGAATAAGTGTTCAGACGATCGAAGATATATACGACACTAGCCCTGTAACCTTCGCGCTTGATGGAATGCTAGTAGCGTTGTTGTGGAACAAATCAGTTGGGGTATGGGACACCAGCACAGGGGTAATGATTATGACGCTCAAGAACCATTCAGATGTCACTGCGATCACATCCTCGCCGAACGGTATGCTGCTAGCATTAGCATTGGGCGACGGGACTATCAGGACAATTAACATCAGCACGGAAGCTACGATTCAGGTGCTGGAAGGAAGTTCCGAGTACGCCCAAGAGATTGCTTTCTCCCCAGACAGCAAGCTGCTTGCGTCTGCATCCTATAATGGAACAGTTGAGTTGTGGGATACCAAGACTGGATTGCGTGTCCAGACACTCCAAAGCTATTCGGATGATGTCAGTGCCGTCGCGTTCTCGCCGGAAAGCAAGCTATTAGCTTCGGCGTCGTACGACGGTAAGATCAGACTATGGACGGTTAGGATGAGAGCCTCGGTTCAGACGTCTGAAGATTATTCAGGTTATACCAGCCCCGTCACATTCTCGCCGGACGGCACGCTACTAGCGTCAGCATTAGGCTATGGGATGGTCAAACTGTGGAACACTTGCACGGGCGCAGAGATGATGCTCGAGGGCCATTCGAACCGTGTCGACGCGTTGGCCTTCTCGCCGAACGGCAAGCTGCTGGCGTCGGCATCGAGAGACAAAACAGTCAGAGTATGGGACGTTGGCAAGGGATCTCAGACGCTGCAAAGCTCTTCGGGCTCCATCACTGTCGTCGCCTTCTCGCCGGACAGTAAGCTGCTGGCATATGCATCGGATGAAAGGACAGTCAAGCTGTGGGACACCGGCACGGGCACGGAATTGAAGAGGTTTGAGGGACATTCGGGCTGGGTCGACTCGTTGGCCTTCTCACCAAACGGCGATCTGCTGGCGTCGGCATCGAAGGACAATACAGTCAGAATATGGGATGTTAAGACGGGCACGGAGATGAAGACATTCGAAGGCGATTCGATCAGGCCTCCATTTGGCTGGCACACCGCCGTGGCATTCTCGCCGGACGCCAAACTTGTGGCGTCGGCAGCGGACGGCAGGACAGTCAAATTATGGAAAGTCGGCACGAGGGCGG
This sequence comes from Bipolaris sorokiniana ND90Pr, assembly GCF_000338995.1. NCBI lineage: Eukaryota > Fungi > Ascomycota > Dothideomycetes > Pleosporales > Pleosporaceae > Bipolaris > Bipolaris sorokiniana. The sequence continues at coordinate 378,342 of NW_006911896.1, read as the reverse complement.
AGACGGAGGCGTTCGAGGGCAATTCAAGCCATGTCAGCGCTCTGGCCTTCTCGCTGGATGGTAAACTGCTGGCGGCGGCAACTCACGATAGGACGGTCACACTTTGGGACGTGAACGCAGGAGCAGTGATTCAGACTCTTAACGCCGATGCCGTTCTTCGCATCCTCTCATTTTCTGACGATGGTGCATTCCTCCAAAGTGATAGAGGAGCGCTATCCCTCTCGTTTCTTTCCATTTATCAGTCAACTCCTAGACGCGAATATATGTCTTCTGTATATATCAAGGACCAATGGGTAAGCCACGGCGCAGGTAATATTCTTTGGCTACCTCCTGACTATCGGCCAAGCAAAGTTGCTGCTCACAAGAATATTGTTGCTTTTAGTTGTAGGTCTGGTCGAGTGTTGATTATGAAATTCACTTTCTGAACATTTCCTACAATACCGGTAGTAGCTCACTAATTAAATTCCCCTGCTCCGACATGGTTGGTTTGATAACTTACTGAGACATGGCAATAATTATCGTACTCAGCAGCTAGAATCCGTGTATTTCGGATAATTATGCTGAATGATATGATGAGGCTGGCATTATCGTCGAGGTGATGCCACCTCGTCTGCAAAGATAGTTGCCTAGGTGGCCCTAACCACCCCGCCAAGTCACATGAATAGGCTAACCAGCTCCAAACAACTCGGCTCTCATTCCCTGAACGCACAGCACAGCCACTCGACTCAGCCGTCATCGCTTGAACTGGGGATATGTATTGCTCATATTCTTCACGAACAATACATGCTTCGCCCCTTACTAGCAGGGAGGGCGGCCGACCCGCTCCGGCTACAGGGTTGTGAGCTTTCCGGCGATTGAGGAGTATCATATTATAGACACTAGCAGGAGCTAGGCGGCTTAAGTTAATCTAAAGCGTATGAGGTATAGCTCCCGCTAAGCGAGGCTGACACCCCCTGCTGTGAGAAAGGGCGCGAAGTGTAGATAGTTACCGGAAGCCGATTATGCAAGCGAGTGTACTCTCGTACGATAGAGAGATAGGGAGCGAGTGTATCTCACATTGAATTAAAGCGACTGTACAAATCATAGAAGCGGCTAGCGACTGTACCGTCAACGGAAGACCGATTGCGCCGTTGTGTGGATGAGTTTGCGATCTGGACGCGTGAGAGAGATGGCCATCTCGACCCCCGAACGCGACCGCGACCGCGAAGCGACATCCCTGCCAGCCGAGCTACTAGCACCACTGAAGAGACGCGCAAGGAACACCACCGAGCAAAACGAACACTACCGCAGGCGACCGCTACAGCTAGACCTATCAGCCGACGACTCCGATACCATCCAGATCGACAGCAGCCAACCTATCCGTCAAGCCAGGAAGAGCACCGCCACCAACAAAGACCTACTTACCGCGTTAACTAAGATCATCCAGCAGCAGAATGAAACATCCAGAACCT
>NW_006911896.1:50632-372509 GCF_000338995.1 Bipolaris sorokiniana ND90Pr | reverse complement strand
GACGACGCGAAATGGGCGCCAGATATGAACGCAGTGCGAGCGACGATACGATTCGCAATAGCAACACGGAGACTCGATGCAAACTAATATCTAACTAACCACTAGGTAAACCTTAGCTACTAACGTAAACTTATTAGCAGCCTCGTGCAACAGAAGTAGACACCGCTTCAGCCGCCGAAGATAGGACGCTGAACACTTAGAGAATCTCTTGGAGATGCCGACTCTAAGCCAGTCTACCACCAGCAACACTAACCCACGAGCATCTGACGAGGAATAGCAGTAAATAGAGAAGAAGCATGCCAAGGTGTTAAGTAAGGGCTTCGACTTAGATGATAAGCTATATAAAGAAGCAGGCCAAAGAAGACATATGGGCTAAGGAGACCAAGACTAAGTAGAGAAAGTGTAGTTAGACTAGCGTTAGTAGCCCTTTCGGCTCGGCCGCCGGGCGTAAATAAATTGTGTGTGTGTGTACTCTCGTACGTAATCATGCGCATCAGATAGAGAAATGCAACGACACATTCATCACCGCAAACAGACATTCTTTATGATGATAATACAACTAACTAATAAGCCCACACTCACTGTTTCCCTTCCCGCGGAGCATACACCAAACACTCACAAGCCTCCCTCATCCTTCACATATTCCCCTCGCCAAGAGACCCGACACCACCCACCGGAGTCGTATCCCATTTTACTACTGCCGTTTGCAGCCTACCACTACCATCACCACACGGAATAGCATTCTGCGCCGCATACTTACGCAAGGGATGTGGCGCTGTTTTCTTTTCCTGGGAGCGGCGCGTGTCTTCGCTGGGGCGCGGACTCGCTTCGGGAATGGATTCTAGGAGTGGGAGGTGGCGGTGGAGCGGGCTGAGGAGGGGATTTGCGTCTTGGTGGTGCAGCTGGGTAGAGACTATGGGGCCCATTTCGTTGTCACTAGGGGAATGTGGGGTGCTGTTGGAGTTGTGAAGGCGGCGCAAGCAGCGGCTGCAGCAGAGGGTGGTGAGGAGGCCGCTATTGTGGGTTTTTGTTTTTAGTGATTGTGGTATTTAGTTTTGGGGGGGTTAGGGTTGTTGTGGGGATTTTCATGATGAAGGTGTTTTTGGTGCAGGAGAAGATGTTTTGGCTAGGCGTGAAGACTTAATCTATATAGCATTTGAGAGGGTGTTGGTGCAATAGCACTCACAACAGCAATGCAACCGCCGCAGAAAGTCCCCCAATTAGGACCCTCTGGGTATTTCCCCTGCCCTTTCCCCCTTTTTCTGGAGGGGTGCTGCGACGAAACAGGCGGAATGGGAAACTTGGTTGTAGTGACGAACTTCCCGACGTTTTCTCAAATGCTGTAATGCTTTCTGAAGGCATCCATATGCCATCCTTAACTGTACCCTTGCCCTGGCGAATAGCAGCCCGTTCTTCTTCTGTACAAGTATAAACAGCGTCTCTGATCCAGCAGGCTGAATCTGGCTGAGGCGGCACCGTATTCTTATGATCAGAAGTGTTGGGTCCTTCGGTTGCAAACGTAGACAAGTCAGTCTCGTGACCCGTGCTAATGTCGCGACCTTGAATAGTCCGACTGAAGACAGCAAATGCGGTTTCTGGTTGGTAGTATGGTACCTGGTGACCAGCATCGTAAATTCGAGAGAATGAAAGGTTGCCATATTGACGCACAGCTCCGCCAATGTAAGATGGATTGACAAAGATATTGGCATAGCCAGCGGCTGGGAAGGCGGTATCGTACCCTGGAACAAGACTAGCTAGCTCAAGGGATCCATTCTGGCCTCCGTACCAGTTACCTAGGAGATCTGCGTCACCGTATATCAAGGCTACCTTTATGCCACGAGCGAGCAAACGCGCCAAAGAGGCCAGCTGCGTCCCACGAGCAGCATCTCCGTCTATAGCAATAGTCAGCAAAGCTCTCTTTCTAGAGAAGCTTTTCAAATAATATGACTTACTGAAGTTGAAAGCATTCTCAACAGTCATGCTATGTGAGGTGAAGTTGACTGAAGCGCCGATGGACTGTAGAACTCTGGCATCATTCAGATATTCTATGTAGGAGGCAGCCGGCACGACCTGAGGCTCCACTCGCACGTCATAAACACTTCTACCGATAGCCATGACAGGCAAAACAGCCAATTGGCAGGTTAATAGAGCACTTGCGCAAAGCTTGTTAGTGTCCTCATCAGTACCGAGATTGTTGGGGTCATTTTTCGCCGCGAGCACACGACATTGCGTTATCAGATCCCTACAGCCCATCTCTCCGTTGACCACGGCTATTGCATTCTGGTAGGTCGTAATGTTGATGCCTTCGATACCGTATGTGTTGTTGTATGCGAATTCCAGACCCGATGTTGTGGTTGCAATAACATCCAGGACACCATCTACAATGCCTACTGAACCCACACGGATCTCCAATGCATCGCTTGGTACTTTTCCATCTTTTATTTCTTTGTTCTGTGCTTCAAAATAATCTGCAAAGATGGGGCCATACATGCCCCCATAACTCTCGGCAAATAAATTGATGGCAGCAAACTCGACAGCATCACTATCAGGATGCACTCCTGGAATGTATTGAGGGAAAGCGGAGAGAAAACCTTGTAGGAAGTGCCAGGTCGATCTGGCGGCGATGGCAGTCAAGTCTTCTGTGTTTGTGGTAAGACCAGAAGCGAACGTCCCATTTTTGAAGCGCCAGGCAGGTATATCAGTCGGAAGAGGCGATGGTTGCTTGCGGGCATCCAAGCCGGTAGGGTCATCGTTGCTGAAATCTACAGACGCATTCACCCGCTCATCATAGGAGAAGCCAGTCTGAGTGGGCTGATCGATGAAGAGTATGTTGGAACTGCGGTCCCAACCCCAGGGCCTGGGCTGTGTAGTATAGCCGCCATTAGACTCTTGTACAACCTTGCATGGCCCTACTTCAGTAAAGAGGCCAACCATGCTAGATTGCCCAGGTCCACCGTTCAGCCATATTGTCAATGGTGCAGTCTCTGGGCTGTCTTGAGCCTCAAAAAACCAGAAAAAGGTATTGATTGAATAGTTTTGCTGAAAGGGTGCAAGCGTAAACGGAGGAAGATTGACATAACCCGAGTACTGCTTCTGCGTTTCAGCGGTTGTAGAGCATATGTCGGATCTAGGCTGTTTGAAGGAGATGGTGATGCTAGGGTCCACAGGTGATTTGAGAATGGTGTCATAGGTTATAGGAAGTGGATACTGCTGGGCAAGTGAGAGCCTAGAGTCAACAGCAATAAGTGTTAAGATGATGTGTGATAGTTGGCGCTAGTGATGTGTTCAGTCTGCGCACATACTTGCTCGTGTTATGTGAATACATAAGTGGGCTTACCATGTTGTCGGGTACCAGCTCATTAGCCGACGACTATCGCATGGAAATGATAAGAGGCCTGAAATACTGCAGAAACCAGATGACAGGTGAAGCGTACAAGCAAGCAATGTGCACCGCTGTGTAACGTTGGAGAACAAACAAAGCCGTAGCCTGCCGCCCCTACTTGTACTTTCATTGCGACTCCCTTTACAGCTGTTAAGCGACAGGCTACCACGTCGAAATAGGAATCTCCTAGCTCAATACAAAGCAGCTGCGCGGCAAGGTGAACGTGCAGAAGTGAGCCCCATAACTTTGCGGCACGGTCGCGCAGCGGCCGATGACGACTAATGGTTTAGCACTCAATGCACCGTGGGCATGTCCGGCGCAATATTCCTACATGCCTCTCAAACTAACCATCTCGAGCTCACACTACAAAATGCTGCACAATCAATAATGCAGTACCACCTTTCTCAGACACATATCTTCCGTGTGCCACGATTCGAATACATAGCCTCACTATGCCATGCGGCACAGCACGCAAAATACTTCAGCCGCCTTGCAAAGACAGCGCTACCACGCACCTCGGCAACCTATATAAATGAATGCAGGTGTACTGGATCTTGCACTTTGCAGCCGACCGCTGCACAGTACTCAATCCTGAGTTCATGCATCCGACATCCATGGTGTGTGGACGGGTTGCGTAGTGAAGCGATGTAGTCAACTGTGAAGAGCGGCGTCTGCTAGTTGCATCCTTCGCCCATAGCCACCGTATATCCATCCGACTGCATCTGACATGTCGTTGTGGTATGGCGTCCATCCTTGAAACAAGTTAGTTACAGCTGAGTGTATTTGTGGGGGTTGGAAGCCTGCTCACCTTCGGGGGCAAAGCCACCAACAGTGGTTCCTTTGATTTCTTTCCAAGTTCTTTTTTCGCTGAGACCCAATTGTACTACTCTTGCCCGCTTACCTCGCTTCGCCAGGATCCTGACCTCGCCTTTCATATCTTGCTCCGGTCCTGCGATCCGCCAGTCCTCGTTGACTCTATCTCCTGGCTTTGCTGCCCAGGGCTGCATCGTCTGTCCGTCCTCGGTTTTTTCACAGCCGGTAGCTGCTTGCTGGTCGTACGGAACGATGTACATCTTGACCTCGGCGCCGTACTCGACTCCATCACGTTCCTTGATAAGCGCATCCCAGTTTTCGGGCTGGGCTGACCGTTTGTGCCGGTGGTCGTAGCCCGAGGCGATGAAGTCGGTACAAGGTGTTATGTAGGTAAGCTGTTTCCAAGCGTCGCTATTGAGGAGGCTTTCGATGTCGAAATAAGTTGTAACGTCTCGCCAGCCATCGCACATGCCAAAGCCATGCCAGCAATCTTCCACAACTAGTGTATCAAGACACAGACCAGGCAGCAGATTAAACGCATTTGCTGCATAGTAGGTAGGATAGTAATGCGTAGTCTCTCCAGTGTACAGGGGGAATGGATACGCGCGAACCCGAATGTGGCGCAAGCGGGTCAGCACACTCTGATCAATAGAGAGGAGTGTCTCGAGCAAGTTCTCAGTACCGCGGAAGTGAATGGTGCAGTTGAGCGGAAGATGACGGCTGGCCTCGGTGTAGATCTGGCGACAAGTAAGAAGTAGTGATGTGCGACTAGAGGCGTTCGTTTTGCTGCTGGGAAGGCCTGGGTGTTTGAAGCCGTGTCGAATGGTGTAGCTACCAAAGAGAAACCCGTAAATGAGCTCTCGTAGCTCGACAGGTATGGTGAGAATGGTTGGTGCGTTCATGGTGCTGTAGTCGATGGCGTGCGATTAGACGGAACGGCGAGTGATGGAAGCGAGATGGTTGCTGATAAGAAGTAACGCAAGTAGTAAGTATATAGCACGCAAACACCAAGCCCAGCAAACAGATACAGAACAGCGTCACTTGGACTAGTAAGCACTACAACGTTGACATGAGCTGGACGTGACGACAGCTAGGCGCCCACTCCAAGCCCTGGCGTGCGCACAATATAAGGCATTGCTCAGCTTGCACGCTGATAGCTTCTTCCTCGGCTGTCATGGGCGGCAGTAGGGTAGGATGACGTTTCGCTTCCTTGCGCTAGGACTGGCTAGCGCGCTTCGGACAGGTCCAAAGGTCGTGTGCTAGGTCACCGACCATGAAAGACTAGTATGCCATACATTAGCAGCTGAAAGCTGTGTACATACACGTGCCAGGCCTGCCGCCGAAACTAGGAGTACTATACAAATCCCGCCGACGCCTTCGAGGGCCACACTCCGGCGAGATCGACCGGTAGTCTAAGCGATGGCTTGTTGTAGTGCATTAGGGGATGGATGGAATACTTGATTCTGGGTATCTTTGATGCGCGCTCAAGTCTAGATCTGCCTCTTTCGACCGCGACCTCCAATCAACTGTTGCTCTGGTGTATGTATTACTCCGACTTTGACCGCCCACGAATACGCTGCTGCTCCTCTTGCAGCTTCTTCTGCTGCCACTGCCACTCCACTAGTACGGGCAGGAATTGCCAAAGATCAAACTCGGGCCACAAACATTTGAGAAACACAATGGATGTATTCTCATGAGCCTGCCACAGCATGAAGTCGCTCAGTCGCTGCACACCAGAAGTGCGGATAAGCAAATCGAGCGGTGGAGCGTCGGCTGTCATCATGTTGTCGTTCAGTGTCTGGGCACTAATCGACTCAGGATCCAGGAATGTAGGTTCCGTCTGCGACTCATCCTTGTCTGGTGGATTAATGACTGTTGCGGTCGACGAAGACCGCCCGTCTTCCGCTGAAGCAGCTTCTTTCGAAGGCGACACTGGACGTGACTCGGCTTGTTCAAGTGCGCTTTCTGCATCCTCCTCCAACATTTGCTTCCGGATATGCTGCGTAATGTGCGATTCGGAAAAAGCGCGTTTCGGCCAAGTAGACAGATTATGCATAGGGGTGCTATACGTCTCGACAGTCTTCATGACAGCGGTCGTAATTTCGTGGCGCGACGTGTAAGGAAAGCAGACATTTAGGACAGCTCTGTTCAATGGGTCAGCAGACGTCTTCGCACTGGGTGTTGTTGTGTACTTCTTGTTGTGGGCGGTCATGGCCACGGCCTTGTCTACAGCCATAAGCACATCTTGGTTGACAAGCTCGCGCTCACCCAAGACTCGAATGGATGCACCGTAGCGGTCCAGTAAAGCACCATGCTCGGCTAGCTGTTGCAGCTTCACCTTAGCCATGGACATGAGCGCATCCACCTCATGCTTCGAACGCTTGAAGTTCTCAATACTGAACGCATAGATTGTCACCACTTTCACCCCGGTCTTGTAGCACACCTCGAGGATCTGGCTAGTTGTCAGTATCATAACCAGCAAAAGAAATGCTCCCTTTCCATGGTTCATCGTACCCGAGCCAGCGATTCAAACCCTAGATTGTGCCCTTCTACAGTCTCAATGTGGTGATTGCGTGCAAACCGCCTGTTCCCGTCCATGACAAACGCCACATGTTGCGGGATTGGACCCTGCTTGAGAGACCCAATGAGGATCTCCCGTAGTTGTCTGATTGTCCACGCGACCGGAGGCGAGGTTGCGAACCACTTGTGTATGCGGGAATCGTGGATTGACCCCATTGTGAATATTGTCGAGGTGCTTGGCGTCTGTTCTTTAGGGGGTTTTGGAATTGCAGTGCCGAATCAGGGCGATGAGGATGCTAACAGAGATGCTCAGAGGCTTCGCTAAACAATGGCGCTTCTTGTGCTAATTAGGGTATCATGGCGTATAAAAGTTGCAGTTCAAGAAGAGACGCTACGTAACAGGTCCAAGGCGCAGTGCGCCCTGACGCGCCTCCCAACGCATCTGACCATGGGCTTCTCTGCGAGGTGAGTGGCTGGTTGTGATGACTAAGCGCGGTGCGGCCTGCGCCACTGCTTCCGACCCTGCAATCCTTGCCGAGCTTCCGTCCATCTCTCACTTTTCCTGGCCGCGAGCCTCGTTGCCGCGTCATCAAAGCCGGGCTCTTCTGCTATCTCTATACACATCATCTTCGCACATTTCGTCCTTGTGTTAACGGCAGAATGGCTGAAGAGGCTCAGCTCAGCATCACAATGCTTGCCGAGCAGCTGGTTGAAGGCTTTGCGGCTTTGAGTGGAGAATACCAAGCGCTGTTTGATCAGCAAAAACAGGTGGAAAGCAAGCTCTCGTGGGCCAAGCAACAGGTATGTGACAGCTGCTAGCAGCCCTCCTCCCCTCCTTCCATGATGATACACTTTAGCTCTAGACCTGCAGCTGCTCTCGCGGCTTTGACAGAAAACAACCACAGCATGACCTGATTTCGGATTTCCTCCTTCCACGTTTAAGCACACATTATTCTGCAAGATCCAGTCTGACATTCCACAGTATCTCGACCTACTCAAGCGGTTCGCGCCGGACACGCTGTCGCAAGATCATCTTACTTTTTTGCAAGAGCTCGAGCGAATTGGGGACGAACAACCACATATGCATGTGAATTTGGTGGAGCAATTAGCAAATAGCGACGATGTAGAGCGCAAGAGCCGGGCATTGGTCATCCAGAAGGCCGAGGAGGCTGCTGTTCAACTGCGTGCCCCTGAAAATACTACAAGTGTAAAGATATGGAGCGGCCCATCAGCTGATGTACCGACCTCGCAACTTGAGACACAGAGTAATAGAGCTACTTCACCTCTTGAAAAAGATTTCACAGTTGCTGGAACGCCCAGTAAGCTGGCTTGCCCTTTCGCATCTGGGAGTGGTAGAGGCAGCCCTCTTGCTACGCCGCGAAGCTCGACCTCACGTCTCAGCCTGCGCGGTCGTAGGTCCAAACGACCCTCGTTCGCCGATCCTATCCGCGCCGAAATATGTAGCAATAAACCTGCCTCAATGACTGCCTCGGTAGCTGCATCTGGGTCTGCTGCCGTCTGTCCCATCCGCTTCCTTGACCAGCATAACCCAGAAGAGGTTGCAGAATACTTTGAAAAACACAAGCACGAGCTGCCCAGGAGCCACGAAGTTTGCATCACACGTTTCCAGCGTAACCAGGATAGCATTGAACAGCTGGATCGCAAGTATGGCAACTTAGTCAATATGATTCAAGGCCTGGGTCAAAAGCATCAGGCATGGCTGCCTGAGGACCCTGACGATGCTATAGACGAAGAACCGGAAACTGAACCTAATCACAATGTCAACGCCAGAGCAGATACCAAAGTCCAAAACTGGGCTACAGCTGTCTCAGCAAGTCTTCATGATGGTACCCCAACCCCTGAGGAACAGCCAGAAGACCATGCCATGGACGAGACTAGAACAGCGCACTTTGACCGTCCGCTAAAGGAAGTCCGAGTAGGCGAGTCTCCAAGTCGGCCTTGGGGCATATCGATTCCAGCGAAATACACCAATGCTGAGAGCTCGTCGTCAGTTGGCTCCGTCCCAACTGCATCACCACAGTTTCCGCTAGACACTGGCCGACCAGTGGAAGATACGCCACAAAGTACAGGAAAGTGTCCGTTTGATCATCGAGCGATGATGAATCAAGCACATGAACAGCATCAATCAGCACAAGCTGTCCCGCCGCCGTCATCGCCGCCCGGAGTCGCAAATACCCAGGCGCCACCCGCAGAGCCCCTGCCACAGAGACAACCCCCAGTGCAGAATGGGGAGACTGGAGGCCAACGGCTGATACCCCAAATGATATTCAATGGGCCAGTGTTCCTAGGGTATCCGCCAGACCAGCTGGCTCTGTTGTTACAAAACAGTAACCTTGGTGCAACGATGCGGTAAGATTGAAGCAACGAAAGCGAAATTTGAATTCACTGGCTGGTTGATTTGAGGTATTGTATTATAATCAGAAGGTAGGCTTCCATGACTGCTTGCCTCGCAATTGTGTGTCACTATCAGCCTTCCGAAGTCATGCTTTTTCTTCTCTGCGCTTTCATTGATCATTGCCACTATGCTATGCAGTCTCGCTCTGGTCTGCCCAAGCTTGATTCTGAATCGACGTCGGTTGCCCTGCTGACTAGTCCCCGGTGGCCCTGCTTATTTCTTCTTCAGATCTGTCATCCAGGTGCGCACGCCTTTTGCGCTGTCGTGTGCCGCACGGAACACTTTGTCGGCATCAGCTGCAAGATTCCGAAGTTGATTGGTGGATACTCACGCTGCCGTTCATTCTCATCTAGGCCCCGCATAAAGTCGGCGCCTTCACCCAATGCACCCCGTGGGTTATGGGCTTGATCAGCTATTAAAGCAGCCCTGGCCTTGAAGGTCTGTGGGGGTTAACTCTAACTAGATGCTGGAAGGCTTGGTACAATACTCACATCGCTCAGTACCTCGATCATCTCTTCCTCCTCGAACAGCTCGAGGATGCGTGCTCCGAGATTATAAAAGTGCGGAGCCAAAGCACGCAGATCGACGGTGCGTGGGTCAGCTTTGAGTGCGTTCAAGACGCGTGGAGAGAGGGCCGAGGGAGGATCGATAGTGACAAGAGAGGAAGTGTTTAGACTCTGGCTGTAGATAATGTAAATACATGGCTGTTGGAAAAACACAAAGATCAGTTTACCTTAGTGCAAGCATCTCGCCTAGCCATAAGGGAAGTTCGACTTTTGAGCCTTGCTTCATGTCGCCGTTCATGTTGCCCTCGAGATAGCCGAGACCAGGAACGGTAAGCTCAAAGGTACAGGGCACCTTCTGGGCATCTGTAAGGATGGCATCGACGTCGTAGTACGAACTCATGGTTTCTGAGACACGTCAACTAACCAGTCTACTTGGTAGAAGGAATAAAGAGGGCCAAGGCTTGTTGATGATCAACATACAGCTGGTTCAAGCTAAGAAAATGCCGGGAGAGAAGGCTCGTCGAGGACAGCAGATAGATGTGTCGCGTGTCGTGCCACAACCATGTTTGTGCATGCGGACGAAAACGCAATGAAACGGGAACATGGATGAGATACAGGACAGACATGGCCTTAATTATGGTGACCAGAACAGTCACGAGGCAAGTGCTAGGAAATACTGGAAATGGGATGGGGGGTAAGTTGCTTACTATGTGGCAACCTCAGCGTTGCGCGTCTCGTGAATGCCTGGCGGAGGTCCGACGATATATATCTTCGTATAGCGCAGTCGGCTCGTATGCAATCAATTATTACTAATACTACCTCTCACCAGCTGTGCCCACGAAGCAGTGCAGCCCGTCTTGTCTTTGTGGTGTGCACTCAAAGCCTCATTCGTCTAGGCCTGACTGGCTGGCTTGCTGCTACATCGCCTGGCCAAAGCTTCCAGCACCTTAGCATTAGTACATGTCATAGGGACGAGGCGCCGGCTACCCACATGAACCACCTCACTCTGTCAATCATTGCACCCCGGCTGAGCTCATCTCCACCAGCATATCCCCGCAACATCGGAACCTGGATCCCATACAACGCAATCGTTCTGTAAGTCGCGTGCATCTCTCAATTCGACCCTCAGCCCCGCCGCCGCCTTGGATGATGCGCTTGGTGGTGCTCACTCTATTATACATATACACTTCACTGCCCCAGCCGATCACCGCTTGCCCTCCACTTGGTCAATCATTTGCTTACTTTTTCCATTCAAAGCGAACAAACAAGCCTTGGCTCTTGTTGATTGCGCATTGCTAGCTCGACATTAATGATCCTACATCTCAACACCTTCCCCACCGCGCCCTAGCCATACCCCGGCCACACATAGACACCCTCACGCCCCTTGCTACCAACCGGCACCATGGCCGTAAGCGAACGCATATCGCAGCTCATGAGCGCCCTCGACACCGGATCTGGTCCTGATACATCTCGTGCCACTTCTCCTGGTGGCGACTGGCGACAGGCCAACGGCACCGTTAACGGGGCTGACGACAGGCGTCGCCCACGGACATTTCCATACTTTGAATACCTTCCATACCAGACAGAAGATCAGAGTGATCGTGAGGAGAGTCTGAACACATGCTTGAAGCACCTCTATATTGCCGTCTCAGCGGGCGACTTTGCGCCGGGCGCAGTACACTGGACACGCGAGATTCGGGGCTGGCTATCACTCAAGTTCGATCTTCCCCGCAGCACGCGGGTGAAGCTGGTAAATCTTTACTATGAGCTGGCGTTGGCCCCCGGCCTAGACTATTTGGTGGCCGAGCGCTTTGCAAGCATGTTCATGGTCTTGACTAAGTAGGTGAAGCTGAAGCTGGAGTTTGGGTGATGAGTCGACACTGACAGCTTGACAGGCGTAAGCACTACCTCCGACCTGGCATCGACCTGATACTCGATTGGCGGCCGTTGTATAGAGAGTTGAAGATGTTTGTGCTGCCCTCAGAGTCGGGAGGCTCGCACCCGCCCAACGTGAAGCGGAACATCCGCACCCTGACTAAGATGTGCACTTTTGCGCAGTCATACTTCGATCCCAAGGATATACCAGCCATGCTAGAAGAGCTTCTGCCCTTCTTCAGCACGTCTTTTAGTGAGAATGCATTCGTCGTTGTGGGGCTGCTCAATCTGCTGCTCCCAACCCATCCAGCGCCAGAGGACATGAAGCACCTGCTACCGCAAGAGTATCTTCCCACATTTTTCCACTTGTGGTCACTAGTAAACCGATCGCGACTCTTTGATGCACACTATATCGACACCCTGTCGAGGTTGGCGCGGGACAACCTGACAGCGCCGCATGTCCCCTTTTCGCAGTACGGCATCTTCACAGGAGAGCAATCGTCCCAGATATTCACAGCGATTCTGCGGTTGCTTGAGATCCCAGTTGGTCAAGCAACATCCCCGTACAGCAGTTCTGTCGATCTTGGGGCGGGGTTAGCTGTGATGCTAGATCGCGACCCGCGCAAACACCCGTCTACACACCACATTGCTCGCATCATCGCCATGTCGTTGTCACCTGCATCCGCTGAACATCCAGACTCCACACTTACCAAGCTAGAGGGTCTAGTCCAAGCGGTAGAAACCTTTTTCCACCCTTCCAACTCTGGGAGCTGGACTAGGCCGTTAGCACAGTTTGTGTACTACCTGGCAGATATCTTTGTACTGCGTTGGAACCGAGAGCATAGCGGTGAGATGGATGTGCCAGAAGAAAGACGACTCAATGATGCAGTCAAGCGACGCTTTGTGCTCTGCCTACGCGAGGTCACGTTCATGGGCATCTTCTCTAAAAGCGACAAGGCAGTGCAGTACGCCTTGTCCACTTTACAGAGTCTGGCGTATCTCGAGCCCAACCTGATTCTTCCAGGTGCATTGCAGCGGATTTACCCTGCAATGCAGGGGCTCGTCGAGGTACATCGCACAATCTCGTCTATTCGTGCGTTGCACATGCTTTCAAAGGTCATGGCCAAGACAAAAGGCTTCCGGTGTCACGTTACGTCGGTGCTTGGGCTTGCGCTACCTGGTATTGACGCCAACGACCTGGAAAAGACGCTGCATACCTTGCAATATATTCAGGGTGTATGCTACCTCATTCCGTTCCAGGATCTTACAAAAGCAAAGAAGGCGTCAAACGAGGAAACAACTAGAGACGGAGCAACTACGCCTTCAGATGACGCCGGTGGTGACACCGGCCTGGCTGTGGAATGGATCACAGCGCAGGTTGATCGACTGGAAAATGCCAATGGTAACATCGAGATTAATTACGATGAAGAACTCAGTGATCAAGACGAGGCTATGATTCTACGATCATCCACGACCGGACTCAATGAGTTCCTCATCACATTCCTTGGTCGTGTTTTCACGCTATTGGAGAATTTGCCAGATGCATCTAGGGTCCGCAGTGGTTCTCCTGAGGAATATGTGGTCAACCAACTTCCAGCGGCTTTCACGCCACTTCTTGCTGCGCTCTCTCCCGAGTTGTACGATATCGCCCTTGATAAGATTGCCAACTTCATCACGAACCACGTGGTTCATCAAGCAAAAGACGCCATTGCGTTCATCTGCAACAGTCTTGTTAAGATCAACCCTGAGAAAGCCCTCAAGCGCCTTTTGCCACATCTTCTTGCAGGTATCCGCACTGAGATTGATGAAATCGGTGCTGGCTCGACGCGAACTACAGGTGCAGAAGTGCTTCCACGTGATCGTGCACTTGTTTGGAATCTCTGCATTCTTAGCATGTGTGTTGTCCATGTTGGCGACGCAGTTCTTGAGTGGAAGGATGAGCTGTTTGAGATTGCAGAATACATGCAGCAGAAGTGTCGTGGCACACCTACCGTACATGTTTCCAACTTCATCCATCACTTGCTGCTCAACCTTACTTGCACATACACCATCGACTACTCCATTTATGAGCAAGATGAGCTTGAGCAGGGCTTGTCAACAGAGTCGTGGGGTAGACAGGTTGATGTCAAGAAGCTGGATATCAAGTGGCACACCCCCAGCTCAGAAGAGATAGACTTCGCTATCAAGCTTTTCGAAACTCATGCTAACAACGCCATGAAGGCACTTCATGCCCTCACACAGCCGGACTCTCCAATCAAACGCGAAGGCACTGGAAAAGATTGGTCTGATGAAGTATCTCGCAATCTTGTTCTGTTGCGACTGATCATTTCTGGTATCTCAGTCTTGTTTGATGTTCGGCACGACCAGGTCGTAGATGGCAACAATGCATTAGACGATGGCTCAGATTTAGACGCAATGGACACAGAAGGCATCGACGACGATGCTGGTCTTGGCGAAGCTGAAGACGAAGAGGTGAAGCCTACCTTTCAGTACGAAGCTGGTTATCCGCTCCGTCGTGGTGACAAAAATTACACACTTGTCCACGACTTACGTAGGCAGGTTGGTGAGATGCTTCACAGCGTACACCAGTTTTTGATTGAGAAGCAACCCGATGATGTGCCTTGCTTCAACTCGTTGTACAATGCCTATCGCTCATGGTTCATCGATGTTGGTATTGAGCGATCTGCTCATGTGCTTGATCGGATTTCAAGACTTTTGGAGAACGACGAGCGACCTTTTAGATTTAGTGGACTGCGCAAGCAGTATCCAAGACCTCTGCTAGTCCGGCGTGCAAACGTCTATCACCTGCAGCGTTTGAGACACAACGCCAACCCGCGACCAAAAACAGATCTCGACATGACTCTGTTACTAGATCTTGCCGAATCTAGCATCTCCCTCTACACTGAGATTCGACGTACTGCGCAGACCGCCAATGAATCAGCCGTTAAGTGCGTGCTTGGCGCTAGGCCGCTTGTCATTCCATCCTTACTAGACGCTTTTGTCAAGGCTGTCGCTGAGAGTGATTACCCTCGCATCAAGGGTGCCATGTTCGCTCTTCTGTTTGGCAGTTTGGCAAAGACAATTAGTCGAGACTGGCGATTTACTCCCAAATTGATCAAGGCCTTCATCGAAGTTACTGGTGCCGACAAGCCTTCGGTGCAAAAGCTTGCCACCAATGCCACTTTCCAAATCATGGACATGGGTAAAGCAATGGAACGCATGGTTATTCTGCCCAAAGAGGTAGTGGAGTCTATTGCGTATGCCATTGACTCTAGTGAGGGTGACAGTGTACATACCAAAGTCACCAAGCGGCGAGACTACATCAAGAAGAAGCGAGCTCGTATCGAAGACAAGAAATCTGAGCTATCCAAGGAGCTTGTGGAGATTGCTAACACTGAGCATTGGAAGAAGGTTAGCAGGACTGCGGCCATTATCGTCAATCTAGGCATGCGTTACGACACTGTTGCATCCGACGAGATGATCGACCTTGTCACCAAGGGATCCATTGACCAACATCCTAGTCTCCGGGGTTTGTATGCTGGAGCCCTCATCGGCCTCTACTCAGTCATCCAGACACGTGCCATCACGGGTCACGACTATGAGAAATATCTGTTGAACGAAGAAGATCTGCCAGACAAGATTTCGGTGGAGACAAAGCCAGAAGATCCTAACTGGACGGCAGAGTACTTGGCGGCATTTGCTCAGCCGGAAGCCAAGTATTACATCGACTTCGATTATCCTGGATGGCTGGTGTGGACCAAGAGTATGACTGCGTTCAAGCCAAATGCTCCGCAGCTGTCATATGACGAGGTTGAAAATGGGGTTCGCCAGAAGATCGCGAAGCATCTTACGCGATCTTGGTTCTCCAACTATTTCGCTTTCATGAAGCAGGAGCCACGCGACAACAGCGCTGATCGTTTCCGCATGTCAAGTGCAATGGTGTTAACCCATTCGTTCGATCTTGTGTTCTGTGGCCTGACAGAAGCTACATTTGAAGACATCAAGGATCTGACCCAGTCAGTATATGCCGATGGCAGTGATAAGCATCAACACCGCGCGACTGCTGAGATCATGGCTGCATTGCTTTCATGTGCACCAGATCTCAAAGCCGATCAACGGGAAGCGGTGTGGGAATATGTCTTTCCTATTGTCCGCGGCATCTTCCAGGACGGTCTGACGCCAGAAAATTCCGGCTACTGGACCACCTTCCTGCATGTCGTGTTGCAATCCAAAGATCCTCGACGTGGATGGCCGCTTGTCGACTGGTTGGCCAGCTTCCGTCTCGATATGGATTCCAATGCTGCTTTCAAAGAGAGCTCAAAGATCCATCTACTTACTCAGTGCATCTGTGATGCTGGTTGGCATTTCCGGTTGGAGAAGCCAATTTTGGAAGACTTCATGAAGCATCTCGACCATCCGTACAAGGGCGTGCGTGAGGCTATGGGCCAGACTATCGCAAGCATCTTCAGGACGCGTTACCACGAATCATATAAAGATGTCGGTACGCTTATGAAAGCACAGAAAGAGGCTTCATCAATCGGAGTCCGACCTTATCAACCTACGGAGGAGTTCAAAAAGACCATCGTCGATGTCTTTGACCGACTTGAAGTATGGCGCCAGGAGCGTCCTGCAGGGCAGCAAACACCTTCTTCCTACACGTCTGGTGGCAAAACAGTCTTGCTCTGGCTCGACACCACTCTTTCTTCGTATGAGTGCACATCACTCGTCAGCTTCTTCCCGGATGTGTTCATGGAGCAACTACTCCATATGATGGACATTAAAGAGGATCCCGAATTGCAATCTCTCGCCTACCACGTTTTCCGGCATCTGCCAAACATCCCCCATCGTGAGGGCGAGGATTCGGAATTCATTGCTGCGCTAATTCGGATTGGACGCAATGCAACCAGCTGGCATCAGCGTCTCAGGATCTTGATCAATATCCAGGTTATATACTTCCGTCGGTTGTTCTTGATGAGCGAAGAGCAGCAGCAGAGCATGTTCGACTGCGTCTCTGCTATGCTGTCAGACTCTCAGCTAGAGGTGCGTATGGGCGCAGCTACTACCTTGTCTGGTATGATCCGCTGCTCGCCGATTGCATTCCGTGATCGTCAAGTCTCAACGCTTAACGAGCGGTTCACCAAGCAGCTTGCCAAGAATCCACTACCAAAGAAGCGCATTCCAGGCACGCCGACGACTGAGCAAGGCAAGCTTGTACTCATTCGCCATGCTGCTGTATTGGGCCTAGGTGCGCTCATTCAAGCATTCCCTTACCAAAGCCCTCCGCCAACCTGGTTACCGGAAGTGTTGGCTACACTTGCAAGAAAGGCAGCAGCTGATCCTGGTATGGTGGGCAAGAGTGTCAAGACTATTCTTGCAGACTTCAAAAAGACCAGGCAAGATACCTGGCATGTGGATGTTAAGGTATGTATCTTAATCCCCAGTAGACCCATGAGTGTATCTCGATACGAAGCAGATGCTAACAGTAAAAATAGGCGTTCGAGCAAGAGCAGTTGGAGGATCTGGAGGGTGTACTGTGGAAGAGTTATTTTGCTTAGATGTAAAACAGGCATTCGAGAACCAGGATGGGCGGCATTCACGGGAATTTGGGGAGAGGGGAGAGTCATGTACTATAGCCAATAACAGAGAGGAGCATAGCTATGAATGATATGACAGGGTCATGAGTGCATGGCGCTATGTGGAGAATATGCTATTCTCCATAGTTCCGTGCTTATACATCAAAACGATACACTTATGACTGTACCTGCTGCTTACTCATGCGTCACGGACGAAGAGACCAATTCTTTAGCATTCCGCCCTTAAGAGTTGCAGCTACCCCTCTTGAACCCCACTTGGGGAGGTTTCGGCCGCATGTACCCATTGACATCATACTTCTAACACCCCTCTTGTCAAACGCACCCAAACTACCATAGCTTCAGACTTTTTTTTCTTCTTCTTTTGCAGTTTTCAAACGATGTCGCTCAAAGTACTGTCTGAATCCGACGTCCGCACACTTCTTTTGCAATTGACTAAGCAGAACATACTGGACTTGCAGCAAAGCCTGGCAGATGCACTGCATCACTATTCAACAAGTACCGAAGAAGAAAGTGACAATGGGTGCTGCGAGAGTTACCAGTCTGCCGGGACGACCCTGAGAAGCAAGGAGGGAGGAATAATGACGGTTACGCCGGCTAGTAGGTATGTTTGGTATTCCTTTTGTTCTTTTTGAGTTTACGCATGGAAATGGTGTACCTGTTGCTGATACATACGATATAGCAACGATGGCCTTGGAGTCAAGATTACAACACATCTGAGCGATAGTATCAAAGCCTCAAGATTGTCTGACACTGAGTCGATAACTTCTTCCCTGGGTTCACTCACAATATCTCAGAATTCTACTGCATCAACCAAGAGTTTGGACACCACGACATCGCCTCGTCACTTGCTGTCGCTTGCATCCTCTTCTACGCAACATGGCAGTCTTACTCTATTCGACAACTCTGGCAAGCTGCGCGCTCTTCTCAACACTTCTGAAGTGACGGCTTTTCGCACTGCACTCGCAAGTACCATGCTCTTTAAGAAACGGCGCAACGTACATGACGTGGTTGTCTTTGGAGCCGGGCGACAAGCTTACTGGCATATTCGCCTCGCCCTCTTACTCCGAGGCGAAGACATCCATCATCTAAACATCATCAACCGCGATTTCGAGCGCGTGCATCAACTACTTGAGACGCTGTATAATCCACACGAAGCGCCCAAAGCATTCAATCCAGATCCGCAGCATATTCCCGCGTACAGACAGACAGCTCCATCGCAGACTGAAGCCCTTCACAGGCCAAAGATACAAATCCTGACCCCTTCGCATGGCGAGTACACTCGCTACCTACACGATACACTTCGCTCCAGCAGCTGCATTTTCCTCTGCACGCCATCCGTAACACCGCTCTTCCCAGCAGCCATCTTGACTAACCCCGAAGGCCGGAAAAAAGGCCGTTACATAGCAGCCATTGGCTCCGTTTCCCCCTCAATGATAGAACTGCACCCAGACGTTGTGCGGCAGAATGTCGCACCTGAGCATGGCCATCGACATTTTCACAAGCACGCCCCGCAGGGCGGCGCAATTGTGGTAGACAGCGTGGACAGGTGTCTGAAAGAAGCCGGTGAAGTCGTGCAAGCTGGTCTGGGCCCTGAGCAAGTTGTTGAAATCGGAGAGCTGGTCATGTTGAAGCGGGATGCAGAGAGGAGGCGTATGGAGTGTATGGCCACTAAGAAGATGGAGGATGAGGGCCTTGACGTGGGTGGTGTCGAGCTGGGCGAGTGCGAGGGGGCTAAGAAGAAGAGACGGAGTGGGAGTGGAAAAGAGAAAGACAAACACCACGAGAGCGAGGACAAGGCACACAAAAGCCTGATAGAGTGGTTAGTCAAGGGTAACGTAATATACAAAAGCGTAGGACTGGGCTTGATGGATGTCGTGGTCGGCGGCGAGCTGGTCAATTTGGCGAATGCACGAAACATCGGTACCAGGATTGACAACTTTTAGAATGAGTTGCCTCGACCGTACCCAGGCATAGGACTATCCACAGAACACTCTTGTGAGTGCAGCTAACTCCAACGGAAGCGGCAAGCCCGACAAATGTATCAGTACCTGATATGCAAGAATTTAGCCGACAACATCACATCACATGATTAGTGTAGAATTGGCGTGCGTTATCAAATCGATTCCAGTCAATGTAGTCGTTAGCGACTTCTTTTAACCCTCCTAAACTCCGTTGGTATTGTGAACCGCATACATGCAGAGATAAGAGACACGCCATAAAGTCATCATGAACCCTTCCAAACACCTCAAGACACATTTAGATCTTGATGGCGTTCTCAACAGCCTTCCTGCGCTTCTCCATGCGAGCGTTGGCCTTGGCACCCATGATACCACCACCCCAGTGACGGGAGGCCTCCTTGTGGTGTGACTCGAGGTAACCGTCGTTGACAGCGGTAACGAGCTTCTGGAGCTCGTTCTTGTCCTCGGAGCGGACCTCGGTCAGGGCCAGGACGGCGGCAGTCTTCTGGTGAACAACCGTACCGAGACGGGCCTTGCCCTTGACGATGACGTATGGGACACCCATCTTGCGGCAGAGAGCTGGCAGGAAGATGACGAGCTCAATGGGGTCAACATCGTTGGCGATGAGGACAAGGGAAGCCTTCTTGTTCTCAATGAGGCCGACAACGTGGTTCAGACCGTACTTGGCGACGTAGGGCTTCTTGGAAACATCCTCCTTCTTCTTGCCCTCGGCAACGGCGGTAGCCTCCTTGGTGAGCCTCTCCTTCTTCTCGGCCTTGGTCTCGGGGCGGTACTTGTTGAGGAGCTTGAAGGATTGGGTGGCGCTGAATGTGGGGGTTAGTTATCAAAGACGAAAAATGACAGTGGGTAACATACAGGTTACGGTCGGCAACGTGCTGGAACTGAGCGATGCTGGATCAAAGTCAGACTTGGCCATTGCACAACGTTTTTTGTGGGAGACGAACGAAGGAGGAACCTTCAGGCGCATATTGAGGATCTTCTTCTGGCGCTGAAGGCGGACGTAGGCTGGCCAGCGGACCATGCGGCCGAGGTTGCGCTGGGGCTGGATATCCTGGCCGATGCCATAGTTGCGGGGCCTCTTCTCGATGAGAGGGTTCTATCTTGGTTAGCTGAAAAGTCTGATTGAGGACTAAACGTGCGCAATTGAATTGGGTTTGGTGGTTGGAAGGTAGAGAGGACGAATAGAAAAGCTTGGGCTCAGCAGCACAGGCAGTATTTGATACGGATGGAGAGAGGGGGAACTCACCTTCTGCTTCTTCGCCGCAGCCGACTTGGAGCTGGCCTGGGGGAAAGCCGCAGGCTTCTTACCGCTTCCTTTTGGTGGCATTTTCTGTCATAGAGAACAAACCATTAGCGAATGTTCACGCATTTTCGGTTTGAATCTCGTAAGAGCGAGAAGGCCTTGCGGCCGTTCTACAACTCTAGCCATCCTCACGCCTCGTACTCATGCATATGCAAAGAGATGCGGCGGAAATGCTAACGAGCATTCATTGTGTGGAAGTGCGCTTACGTTGTGTGTTGGCGGCGGTCGACGAAATTGACGTTGGCGAAATTGGGCTTGACGAAGAAATCGAGAGCGGGCGCAGAAGTCGCTCCTACCGAAATCCACGCGAAGCGAGTGGGCGCGGAGGTGGAACAACGTTTGGCCGACACTAACGCTCTGCCCAATCGGAGTGCGGCAAGTTCCTCTACCACAACACCCCGAATCGCAACATGAAGAGCGTATCAGAGTCTCCTGGACAACGCTCAACTAGTCGCCTAGTTTCGTTGTTTTGTCTGTGGAAGTCAATTCTCCTCACACTTGCAGCCTTCTGTCCAGGCCCTGGATACGACACATCTGGGCTCATACTGCTGGATACAAGCGTGCAGCGTCACGACCATTTCAATGTCTCTACACGCTTTGAGCGATTTGTACTCAATCTGCTTCGATGGGACGCTTTGTACTTTGTAAAGTCAGCCGATCGTGGACTGATTCATGAACAAGCATGGGCTTTCAGCGGGGTGTACTCGCGTCTCCTAGGCATAACGGGTCGATGTGAGTAAGAAGCGTCTACTGTTTCCGGACGAGTGCTGATTGCCAGCAGCCGTGAGTGGAAGCGTAGCGCCTCCGCTTCACTACTACGTGCTGGCTGGTATCATTGTTTCCAACGCTTGCCACCTCATTTCTGTGCTAGTGTTGCATCGTCTCCTGACTCTGATTCTGGAACCGCAACGACAAAAAACGATTCCCTTTGTGGCAGCCATTCTGCATGTTTTAACACCTGCATCTCTATTCATGTGTGCGCCATATGCAGAGGCGGTTTTCTCTCTCCTAAATTTTACGGGCATGCTTCTATACGCCCAATCCAGGGCCATAGCTAGAAGCACAACTTTTTCGATTCAAGAAGACATCCAAAAGGTTGGTGCTGGTCTCTTTTTCGCTGCCGCGACCCTTATGAGGAGCAATGGCTTGCTCAGTGGCACTATACTATTATACGATGTCGTGAGATATCTTTTTGCCCTCACGTCTACCCAGCGAAGCATTCATGACGTAAGGAGGATCCTTGTCACTTGTATTTCGGGTGGCTTGATAGCCATAGCCTTTATCGGGCCGCAGTACCTTGCGTATGCAGAGTTCTGCAATGGAGAGAGTGGCGCTGGAATCCGACCATGGTGCGAGAAACGCCTCCCAAGCATCTACTCGTGGGTACAAAGCCATTACTGGTAAGTGGCCTCCATGAGATGCTTACTGTTCTAACCCCTCTTCAGGAATGTGGGACTTTTCCGGTACTGGACTGTATCGAATTTGCCCCTGTTTACGCTAGCAGCACCGACTCTATGGCTTCTGTTTACCTCCAGTGTTACCCTTCTCCGCAGCTGCGGTGGGGACCTGTTGTGTACAACCCCTGTCTCTGGGATCAGGGTTACGCAGGATGCAGGTTCTGCCATATGCAAGCTACCTGAATTGGCACTCCCACAATTATTCCTGGCTATCTCGGCTGTCACAACTTTTCACGTTCAGATTGTCAATCGCATTGCCTCGGGCTATCCTGTTTGGTACCTGATGGTTGCGACATGGGTGGTAGACTTGCAGGTGACATCTTCCATGAAGAACGGTTCGTCGAGGGCGCAATGGTTCGTCCGCGGTATGATTGTTTACTCACTAGTTCAGGGGGTACTTTATGCGAATTTTCTCCCGCCAGCATAGGTTTTTAGATTAATGGCCTTGTTTAGTAAAACACAGGATCTATCGAACTCAATCACAGTATTTTTTTGATAAATTAATGAATCATAATGCAGCCATATGCAGCTTTGAAAGTTCTGTTGGTTGATCAAAATGGTCTTGGGTTAAGGTTTCACCCAGCAAGATGAGCAAGATCAACATGCTGGGTCATTGAGCATGCAGTCCAGGTGTGACGGGATTAATTTATTGTCCCTGTCCTCCATACCGGATGTTGATAGATGAGTACCAGGACTCGATGAACGAAGATGTAACATGGCTTCGTAAACACGGTCGCGCAGACATTGGTGGCATTCAAAGCGTGTAATCTGACTGTTGAGCGGTCAACTCCCCGCGTTTGGTGTGACATACTATGCTGCTATCTAGTACGCCCATTCCAAGCCATATTTCTAGTACCGTCAAGACTCTGAACTAATGTGACTTGGGCTACCAAAGGAGTGTTAGCTGGTATGTGGAATCCCAGTGCTATGGTTCTGGGTTTCCCACCAGGCCCAGTGCTGCTATGTATCTTTGCAAAGGCAGGTGGAGACGGCACCCTACAGCAAACGTCTCGTATCACAGCTCGAAGCGAACAGTTGTCAGCAACACGACCTTGATGCTAAGTATTGCACGAGCCTGGCTTCTGTGTAACAACTCATGCACATCATCTTACTCTAGGATTTGTTAAGACATGAGTTCCCCTATCAGTGGCTGTGACGTGCCATGGATGCCGCATTTAGCAGTGGCATCAGCTTGTCTCTGTTTACTGTAGAATGTACGCCTGGCAATATACTTAGTACCTGCATAATCTGTAGGAGCCAAGTGCCTGGTGACGCCTTAGTTGACAGCCTAATCTCTAACTAAGCAAGAATACTACGTGGCGCCGTGGCTATAGGCTAGTCGGCTTGCAGCGCCGTTGCCTATGACCAGCGCCCGACCGCCACTGGCGACACTGGAGCAGTACACTAATGCCTGAGTTCGACATGTGTCGCTCGAGGAGAAGACATCTCGGCTGAGACTTGCAAGAAGGCGTTACTGGCACCGGACCAGCGCCAGAGAGTGGAGCAAGATTGGTATGTTTGGACTGATGAGGGTAAGATTTCAATAGTAGTATTTCAGGTACGAGTCCTAAAGTACAAGGGGACAAATGTATAAATTCTGCTCTACTGCTTGACAATCGTGGTTGGGCACGCAGCATTGACTGTGAGATATCTACAATCGCAATTGCCACCAGTGCCAAGATGAAGTTGTCTACCTTTGCTACCCTCTTTGCTCTTTCGACGGCTTTAGCAGCCGTGCTGGAACCCAGACAACAGTGCTCCTCGTCGGACGCTTGTTACAGTGCCGTCTTTGGCGATGGCAGCTTCTCACGCGTCGTTCAGGCAGTGGAGGACTGTGAAGACTTCCTTACTACCAGCGTGATTTGGCACCCCATGTACGTGAACGTACCTCTTGGAGATGTCTACTTGGAGCTCAGACTGATCATGTTTACTGCAGTATCACTCTTACGGTTCTCAGTCAGACCGTCTCAACGGCGACTTCACCATGCCCTCCCACTGTGCCCATGACACCGAGTGAGGCACTGCCCCAGTCGACAGTGTCGCAGGGCAAACGACTTGTGATGCGCCAGGCTCTCCCTACAGATTTCTCCACCACAACCGTGTTTGGGCCGCGGCCTTCGTATGTCACACAGGCTTGTGCCTCTGGGGCCTACTCATCTGCCTGCTTGTGTGCAAATATTACTACCGCTTTGGTATCGTATCTTGGAACAGTAAGTAAGCTTGTAGATGTGGAGGGAGACTGGAAAGAAAGAGAGAGTGTGTGTAATGCTAAATCATTGCTAGGTTGTGACGAATACGGCCACGACTACGATTACTTCTTTTGTGACCACTAGGGCGTCTTGCTCGGGTGTCTCTGTGTCGTCTACATCGTCTACTTTGGCTTCGTCATCTTTGACGTTGTCTAGTAGCAGCGCGGTGTCGAGTGTGGCTTCTTCTAGCAGCACAAGCAGCTCATTATCTAGTTTGGCTTCGTCTTCTTTGTCACAATCTAGTAGCAGCGCCAGCAGCGCATTATCGAGTTCAACGATGTCCTCAACTGGGTCAAGCAGTGCATCTGTTAGTAGCACACTCAGCACCTTGTCTAGTTCAGACACGCCTTCGACTGAAAGCAGTAGCTCGTTGGTTAGCACATCAGCTAGCGCGACAAGCAACTTTAGTAGCTCGAGTGTTACGATAACGGGATCAAGCTCATCGCCTACAAGTCTGAGCAGTCTATCTAGCACTGGAAGCGAAGTTGGTCCGTCAACTACGGCGAGTAGCTCAGTGAGTAGCTCAGCAAGCAGCTTGAATGGCACGTCGTCAGGTACAAGTGTGACAGCTACTAGCAGTGCATCAGTATCAACGGATAGCTTGTCTAGTAGCTTGAGTGGGTCGTCTTCAGCCACGAGTGTGGTGTCCAGCACTGGCTCATCAGCATCTCCCAGCACTTCGTCCAGCAGTTCGAATGGGACAAGCGTGGCTCCGACCAGCAGCCCCTCGGCAACGTCGAGCAGCTCATCGGTTGTCCCGAGTAGTGTATCTAGCACTTCGAGCAGTCCATCCGCTACTTCTGAGAGCTCTTTGGTGTCTTCGAGTAGCCCGTCTTCATCGTCGGTTGTAGCTACAAGTTCATCGGACAATATTACGTCATCAGCAACTGCTTCTATCAGCAGCAGTGCGACTTCCTCTCAACTATCAAGCAGTAGTTCATTTTTGGATTCGGCTAGTAGTACCTCAGGCTCGTCGACGGTTAGTAGTGCGTCAGTTAGTTTGAGTATCAGCAGCAGTGTGCCATCGTCGTCTCTTGCCTCATCCGTATCCAGTACGTCAGCGGCATCTTCAACGACAGTCACGTCAACAAGCGCGTCGACAAGCAGCGCAACGCCTAGCGGGCAACCGTGTGAGGGGCTTGGAGTGGAGCGGTGCGAGGGTATGTGCCGCGACACGACGTCGGATGCACTGAACTGCGGGCGGTGCGGCAATGCGTGCACAAGTGGGCGGCAATGCATCAACGGCGTATGTGCATCTCGGCCCTGCGACTCGACCTGCAACTTTGACCGACTGTGCGGGCCAGGCAGCGGGGGGTCGACACGGTGCATTTGCGCGACGACGATTGAGGGCAACGGAGTATGTTTTGACAAGAACCGGTACAGCTGCGGCGATGTCAACCTTGTCAGGTGCCAGAGAAGCGTGTTCGGGCCAGAGGGGTGCCCGATTGGGACGGTGTGTGTAAGGGACGTGTGCAATTGTGGCGCTGTGCCGGCAGCAGGCATTTGTGTGTCTACAAGTGGATGTGGAGATTCGGGGACGAATGTCTTGGGCAGTCTGGTCAGGATTGGGGAGATGGAGAGGCGCAGGAGGGCGGCGAGGGGCATGGGAGGGTGAGGCATGGAGGAGGAGGACGAAGAGGGGAGATGGCGAGTGTGTGGTAGTGGTGAGTGTTGGTGGGGGTACACGGGGTTTGTTAGTTGCTTGTTGCATGCATAGCATAGTTACAGACATAAATGGAAGATGAATATAAGTAATATGTGCACACAGATATATAGACAACCGATGCAGGCAGGCATCAGGCTGCACAAGCGGGATCGCGTGCCGACTAGCGACAAAGAAGGCATTTTGTTGTTGTTTTTATTATCATTTGTTGTCGACGGGAATCGAAGTGAGTGGCCGAGGCATGAATTTGCACGTCGATAAGAGTTAGTGGAATGACGGTGGCATGCATGGGCGTTTGCTCCACGGGCGGCCAGGGCGGCCAGGACATGCTCTCCGCGTTAGCGTGGCGTTGCTGGGACGATTGCCCGCAATGTTTATCCACCAACTCGGCAGGGCATAGCCGGCCCATGCAGCCAGTGCGACCACAACCACATCCACACCCGCCAACACCACCACCACCACCATCATTTGTCGGCCATGTCTGCCTTTCTGCTGCCCTAGACCTGTTCACCCCGTTTCAAGTCCCCCCTCCCCTTCCCCTCCTTTTCTTGCCTTCTTCTTCTTCGTCTTCTTCTTGCCTGGAGCCTGACCTCAAGGCCGCGCCGGACATGGCTGCTGCTACCACCACTTCCGCCGCGGGTGCTGCTGCCGCACAATCACCAGCACCAACAACAACGGGCCATCGCCGTAATCGCTCCGCGGTCCTGAGATCCTTTATATCATCCAGGGGCCACAGGCGCTCGCCCACAGAAGGCTCTGCCATCCCATACACACCAGTGTCCGCTTCGCCGCCCTTCCTGCCCGCCCCCAGCCTCCAGCCACCACTGCTCCCGCCAGACCACCCTCACAGCGCCAACCTGTCATCACCCCGCAAGTCCA
The DNA here is from genome assembly GCF_000338995.1 of Bipolaris sorokiniana ND90Pr. Taxonomy (NCBI): domain Eukaryota; kingdom Fungi; phylum Ascomycota; class Dothideomycetes; order Pleosporales; family Pleosporaceae; genus Bipolaris; species Bipolaris sorokiniana. The sequence continues at coordinate 345,873 of NW_006911896.1, read as the reverse complement.
ACGACGCCCGCTCCACAGGCACCAAGAAGAGCCTGCACAAAAAGTCGCTCAGCTCTGTGTCGCTGCGCTCACTGGCAAAGCGCGCCGACGACAAGCCCAAGGAAAAGAAGTCGTCCGACTTGAGGCGGTCGCAGGACGAGCCAGAAAAATCCCCCCGCCCCAAGTCGTCCACCAACCTAGCCGCCATGTTTAGCAAGGCCAAATCCCGAGACCGCTCCCCCACTAAGGAATCGAGAGACAAAGAAAACACTGAGCCGTCCCGCGCCGCATACGCGCCGCCGCCCCCTCCTACTCCCATCTGGGCAGAGTTCAGCTCTCAGTCTGCCATGCCCACTGCCGCCAATGCCCCTCTGGACAACCGCCCCCGCACCAGCATCGAGGGAGGCCTTGGCCGATTCCCCCCAGCCGACTACTCGCCCTCCAAGCAGCGCAACTTCTTCGAGTACGGCCAGCCTGCGGTGCGACCCCCCGCCACCAAACAGCGGCCCAAGTCCATGTTTGCCGCCAGCTCGTCTACCACCTCTCTGCTCCTCGACACCTTCTCCCGCAAGAGGAGCAACGAGCGCATGCCCCTGTCCGATACACAGGGCAATGAAGGCCGCTTCAGAGACCCGTCTCCCAGCAAAAGCAAGTCCACGAGGCCAGCACTTGGTAGAGCTAGTACCGACAGCGGCAGCAAGGACTTCAGTGTCAAGCCCATGGCACCGCCCCCGCCCCCAGCCTCACCAAAGAAACAAAACAGAGTCATGGCCGCCGTCGCTGCCTTCAACGGCAAGGCTAAGCAGGCCGACGGTCCCCCAACCCCCACCGTCAAGCACGACCCCAAGGTTGTCGATGCCGAATTTGAAGAGGTTCTCGTAAGTCTTGTTGCTTCCTCGACCTGCTCGCGTGCTCACCCCTGTAGGAATCGCGAAATATCCCTACCCACCAACGTGCGCAGATGAGAACATTGAAACTCGAAGTCAAGGCCGACTTTGTGCGCATGCACAAGCTCGACACTCCTCAAACGTCGCGCAATTCGTCTGGCACCGTTTCCGCTGGCGAGACCACCAAGCCGGCAGCACAAAAGACGTCCAAGTCGCGGCACGGATCTCCTGTGGATGACGTTGACTCTGACGCACAAGCAGACCCGTCTGGCTATTCGACCAAGCGCGAGCGTCCAAGGAGCAGGACATTTACCTTCAACAGAAATGATTCACCGACCAAGAAGCAGAAAGGCGACTTGGGTGAGCGCAAGACGTCTGCCAAGACTGCTACCATCCCAAAGTCTCCCTCTATGCGGTCCTTGAGGTCTAATCATTCAGAACGTTCCGTGTCCAACGGTGCCAAGTCCGTCAAAGCTGACGAGTTTATTGCTTACTTGAAAAAGACGCCAAAACCCCAAAATGTCGAGGTTGGCAAACTGCACAAACTTCGCCTGCTCATTCGCAACGAGACAGTTGACTGGGTTGACAACTTCATCCAGGACGGTGGTATGACTGAGCTCGTGGGCCTCCTCCATCGCATCATGGAGATTGAATGGCGCGAGGATCACGAAGATACCTTGCTCCACGAACTGCTTCGCTGCCTCAAAGGACTTTGCACCACTGCGACGGCCCTAAAGCAACTCAGAGAAATCTCCTCCACACTCTACCCAGCTCTGCTTGCCATGCTTTTTGATGAGGAGCACAAAGGCCCGAGTGAGTTTACTACGCGTGAGCTCATCATCGAGATCATTTTTGCACATCTCTCCATGGCTCCAGAGGCCGAACTGGGAACTCGTGCTGCCGAACTGATGAAGTACCTCAAGGATCCTGTAAAGGAGAAGGAGACATCGACAGTCCCCTTCATTCTTCAAATGCATCAACCGCGTCCATACCAAGTTTGGTGCAAAGAGCTTTCCAATGTCACCAAAGAGGTTTTCTGGATATTCATTCACCATTTGAACGTGGTTCCAGTCCCACCAAGACCAACAGAGGGCAGATCTTATGCCAAGACCCACTTCCCAGGCCAGCGAGCTATTGTGCCAGCAGCGCCCTATGTCGGTGGTGTAGAATGGGACGCTACCAATTACCTCGCGACTCACATTGACCTCCTTAACGGTATCATCGCCTCCATACCCACCCGCTCTGCTCGCAACCAATTCCGCCAGGAGCTCAAGGTCTCTGGCTTCGAAAAGGTCATGGGCCACCTCCGCGCTTGCAACCCCAAGTACTATGGCGCAGTCCATGACAGCGTCAAAGTATGGATCGGGGCTGCCCTCGAGGATGACTGGGACGTCAAGACTGTGCGCATGGGTGCCAGCGAAAGCAAGACCAGTGTTAGTCCTCTCAAACAGAGTCCCAAGAAGAAGGTTGAGGCCCCACCTCAACTCCAGGCACCCCCCAAAATGGACATTGGCCTTGGTCTCGGACTAGGTTTTGATAGGGAAATTTCCATTGGTCACTCGAAGAAGGTCGTTGACGACGACTGGATCTGATGTGTTTGATTAGTACTTGACGTTGAAAACGTTTGTATTCGATTGTGCTGACATCGCGCAATCACTTCCTGGCCATGTTCGGTCTTGGATAAAACGATCGGCATATCTTGTCCAAGTTGGTGGTACAGCAACAGTTACGACACCTTTGAGCCCAACGGCGTCAGAATCATAACCAGCCAAGGCACAACAAAACATTATGGGCGCACATTTATTACGGAATCTTTGTTGGTTTCTCTTTTCCTATGGACTTTGCATCGGCGCCATGGAGCTTTCTACTCACTCGCCTCATCTCAACATCTGCATTCCTTCTCAAGGCGTTGTTCCCTCGTTCTCCCCGGCCCCTCCCTGCTTACTTTGGACCTGGAGCAACAAACGTCTCCATTTACGACTTCTCTCTCTCTCTCTGTGTGTGTACCTCTTCATCTCAATGTCTCTCTCTATCCATCACCTGTTAGCAATGAAAAACACGACCTTGACGACCCGAGACGGCTGGTGTTTTTTATTTTATTTACCCTTTTTCCCGGGCCTTTTTTTTTATTTTTATTTTTCTCAATGTACCTTTTTGTGTCTTGTTTTCATTCGTAATAGGATGAGCAAAGGGGATAGGGTAAATAAATTCTGTACTACACGAGATGAATTTGAAAGCAATTGAACGCTACAGTGGAGTGCCATTACGTGCTTACGTACTTGTCCTTGGTTTTCAACGAGCCATGCCCCTTGGACGCTTTGACTAGTGATTGTCCAAGTGGACATGTGTTGAATATCAGTATAGTACGAATGAAAAGAGCAAATTAACAAACACTATTAGGTTTCTACGGGTACCCAATGGAAGGCGTAAAAGTAAAATAAAGAGATAATCCAAGTAGGATATCATGACGGGTATCTATTTAATCAGAGTTATTTACGCCTAGTTATGCCTTATTTATTTTTTGCAAACGCTAAACCCCCCTCTTTACATAAAAAAAAATCAGACAGGAAACCCAAAGACCTAGTATAGTACAAAAAGCCTACCCTGCATTACCCATGCCGCTAAAGATTGGACGGTGACAACGCGGGGGAAGGGAAGGGGGAAAAAAGAAAAGAAAAGAAAAAAAGGCAAGCGACTAAAAAAGGCATCCAGACCCCAAAGACAATCACGCCTTTTTCTTGCCTTTCCTCCTCGCCTTGTTCTTCCCACCAGACTCGGCCACCTCAACACTGGCACCTTCGACCTCGCCCTCTTCCAACCCCAACACCGCGTTGCCCTCCATTTCCCTCAGCTTCTCCTGCCCACTAATGAAAAAACTCAAGTCGCGATTCTGCTCCTCGAGATCGGCCTTTTGCGCTTCCAGCTCGCTAACGTGCTGTTCGGCCTCTTGCGCTTTGAGCTCTAGATGCTTGATGCGCTGCATGAGCGATTCGTTGACAATCTGCTCTTCTTTATACTGCTTGGTCAGTTTGCGAGCGAGGTCGGATGCCTGTGCTGCTTTTTGGGCGTTACGGGCGGATTCCTTGGTCAGTGAGGCAATGGTGGCGGTTGCTTCGTGGTGCTCTGTAGAGAGCTGGTCGAGCTTTTGGGATAAAGCGGCCACGCTGCGAGTTGCTTCGTCGGCCGAAGTGGCGGCTTTGGCGGCCTTGTCTACGGCACGCTCTAGTTGCTCTTCAAAGTATGCGCGTTGCGATTCGAGCTGTGAAGTCAGGAGATAGGCGTACTCCATGCCCATGTTGTCCAGCTTCTCGCGCGGGACCGTGTCGTTGGCGTAGCCCGTCATACCGGGCGCGCTGAACGACTGATTTGAAGCTGGCATATCCACAAGTTTGCCATCGGATTTGTTTTGTATGAGACGATGAACATATCCGTCGCCTGCATAGTCCCAGACATGTTGCGTCACTACGTCCATGGCATATGTATGGCTTGTAGCCTCGTAATGTGCGAATGCATGCGCCGAATCATAGCGGCCACATCCTATGTTACCGCAGATGAGACAGATCCAGAGGTTCTGCGTAGATCCGCAAACACTACATTCGTTGTCTGGACTGTCACCATCAGCGCTGTGGTGTGAGGTAAAAGCGTCGTTTTGTGTATATCGACAGACTGGACAGCCTGAGCCTCGCCATTTCTCAAGACAGGCACAATGAAAGACGTGCTGACAGAGTATCGTGAGCAGGCCCGTCGTTTCGTCCATCCTTTCCAAACAGACAGGACATGTCGGCAGCTCTACTAGAGCCGGTGTAGGCGGAGCGTGTGGCTTTGCAGTGAGTGATGATGTTATTGATGGGCCATCGACTGGCGAGGAGACAGTAGTCGCTGGCGGAAGAGGGGCTGTGGGCTGCTTTGTTGCAGCGGGCGCGAAGGGATCGTTCGTCAGGTCCGGGTACGAAGTCGGGTCACAGTTTGAGTCGCCATTTTGGAAGTTGATCGACTTGACAAAGACGACATGACAGTATTCCGGCTGGGTCTGGTTAGCAACTACAATGATATGAATTCGCCCGGTTGTTGTCATGATCTCACCTCCATGCTGTTGAAAGGCTTGCCGTCCCACTCTTTCCTCCACTCTCGCGCCCTCTTAACCTCGCGAAATTTCATGAGCACCATGTACTTGTTGGCTCTGCTTGTCCTAATGAGTCTGAAATGCGAGACATGCTCCCTCGTCTGCTCACCCATGAAGCCCAAAAAGTCCGACGGTGTCATGTATGAAGGGACTGCCAGTATGCACAGCGTTGTGCAGTCTTCCTCATTGAAGGCCTTTTCCCCCCGGTCCACCTCATCGTACAAGCCTGGTGTCTCTTGCCCATCCCGATACAGATGCACGACTCCCCAGCCAACTTCTGTATCCTTCAGATCAGAGGGTATGAATTTACCCTTTGTCGCTAAACCGCCAGTATTGGGCGCATGCGAAGGGTGCTTGAGGGACTTTGCGCGAGACGGGGCGAGCTCAGTGTCATCGGTCTGGTTCATGTCGATGCTGAGAATGGAGATGGTATCGAAGCGCCAGTCCCTGTGTGCAAAGCTCTGCGTCCGTCGGTGCGCAGGCCTCTTTGGGGGTTTGATGATAGGCACGGGGCTGTCGTGGTGGTCTGAGAAAGATGGCCGGGTGCGTTGGCTGAGTCGGCGAGAAGTAGCCCGTTGCTCACGAGAGGTGGAGGGTCCGCTGTGTGTGCGCGACGAAGGCGATGATGGCAAAGGAAAAGAGCCCCAGGAAGCCCTTTGATGCACCGGGAGCTCAGAGTGGAAAATGTCAGTCTGTGGTGGTGGGGTAAACGTCTTGTCCGGCGATGAGCGCGAGGGGTAAAGCTCGAAGGTAAGGTGAAAGAAATAGGTCGGCATCACAGTCCTTTAACTGAAGTCTGCATTTCAGACGAGCTGTCACAGCGAATAGTTGACGCGATTTTGCAGTGGCTTGACACGCGGCTGGATTATTTGCGACTTGAGCTACATGTATGAAAATGAGTATGTACAGATGCATGTATATATAAATGGTTGCAGTTGCGGCGCGTCATCCCGCTCGGACTAAAAGTAGCGTGCCGACCATCGGCATTAAGTACCCCACGCCCTCCGTTTCTTTAGGGTAGATGGATACCCCCCACAAGCAGTACAAGGCACAGGGAATTGATAATTAAACTGATGTATTTGACATGGTTCTGTGCCCGTACAAGCCGCAGGCCCCGTCGGGATCCTCATGTCGATGGTAATCCCTAAGCCCCGCCAAATGCAGACCGTAACTAGCAATGTCGAAAACGCCCTAGCTATGCATATGTAACAAACAAAACGCCTATACTCCTGCATGTGTGCATGTGCAAGCATCCTTCCCCACATCTTGCTGTGCGCCAAAAGAAGCGGCCAAGGCTGTGCTTACACTAGTCCATGCCACATTACCACCTGAAATAATAAAACTCAGATGCCATGTCATCAATTCGTTCGCCAAAGTGCGGTTTTGGGTATCGCTTTTGTACAAGTGGAAACATTCGCGCCAGCCCCAAATGATATGCTGTTTGTGTCTGTGTTTTGTGGCTAAGCCTAGGTCTGCTCTGCATCCATAGGCTCAGCATCAGTGACATCTTCAATCTCATGGCCCTTGGAATTAACAACAATGCGCCGTCCTCGCTGTTCAGCGGGAACACCGTCGCGTGAAGCGCCGAAATCAAGAACCTGTTGCACCGTTAGCCGGAAAAGAAGAAATCAACCCCTTTATCTGCTTACCTCGATATACGTCATGCTGTTGCGCTGAACAGCAGCGACACAGCGCCGCTCGTTGAACTTGACCTGCCACACGCCGCTCAGGTCGGTCAACAAATCCTTAACAAACTCGCCCGTCTTGACATTCCACATCTTCAGAGTACGGTCAGAGCCAGATATGACTTTTTGCCCGTCGTGTTGGAAACAGGTAATGGCACCGGTGTGAGCACAAAGTCGGCTCTTGCACTGCCCGTTTTCCGGATCCCAAATGCGAAGAGTGGAGTCGGCAGCCGCAGACACTAGGCGCCCATGGCTCAGGTCGAGGAGACCAACCAGAGAGGTATGTCCCTCAAGAGTGAATATACAAGCACCCGTCTCCAGAGACCAGACCTTAACCATGTTATCCATGGAACCACTGATGCAACGATTCCGAGCATGATCAAGTACAACGCTGTAGACCTTTTGTGAATGACCCTGAAGACGCTGGAGAACCTCTCCAGTCGAAATTCTCCACACTCGAACCGTACAATCGTAGCTACCGCTCACCAAAGTGTCCCCGTGGGCAGCAATGGCGCGCACCGAATGATGGTGCCCAGTCAAAGCGCGTATGAAGTAAGGGTTATCGTGGTCGTTTGCAGATGCTCCGGTTTGCATGACGCTCCGATCACCCGGCTTGGGAAGCTTCCATACACGAAGCGTTGAATCGCGTGAACCAGTGATGATGAGCTCCTCCTTTGGCATCATGATGGGCTGGCCATCGATGGTCTCGCCAATATGCGTTGGCTTGAGGATTACCAAGCATCGGACAGTCGATGTGTGACCCTGGAACACGTGTGTGCACTCTCCCTTGTCGATGTCCCATACGCGCACTGAGCGATCGGTAGAGCCTGACACCAGTGTATTGCCTTCGTACTGAAGAGCCCATACGCCACCTTCATGTCCCTCGAGACGGTTACGCAGTGCTCCTGTTTTGGTGTCGTAAACATTGATATTTGTATCGTCACTGCCAGTGAGTATTTTGTCCGTGTCAAACTGTAAGCAGGTCACAACGTGACGTTGATGCGCACGGAACGCAATGTGTTTTGGCTTCGTTTCCTCAGCCATCCAGCTCTTGCGTATGAGGTGATGCCTTTGGTACAAGGATTTGAAGAGATGCATAGCGCGTAGACTAGGTAAGCCCACGTTGGGGTCCGAGATGGCAGCTTCTGCACGCTTGGCGAAAGCGTGCGGTCCTTCATGAAGATCGGCGGGACGCAAATACAGTGCGGTCTGTGTTTTAGTAGAGGCTCGATTCTTGCGTTGCTTCTTGCCGCTGCCGCTGCCATGTTTGCTGGTAGCTTTCCTCTTTTGACGCGTTGATGAGGATCGGGTCACTGCACCTTCTTGGTCTTGCAGGCCACCAGGCAAACTTGAGCTCGGAAAGCCTGAAAAGCCTTCGTTGTCGGACCGGGAAGTGATTGACTGAGCCCTCAAGTCACGCTCATAACTGTCAGCCGAGTGAGGATATTGCCATCCCCAGCCTTCCTGCACAGCTCGTTCCAGCTCGCCGTGCGGCAACCTGTAACCGTCCCTGTCAAGCAGATCCTTCCAGGCAGACTCATGAGTGTCGATTAGCTTTCGCCAATGCTTTGATACCCGTGCGGCGCTGCACATGCTCTTGACGTCCAGATAACCGATGATCTCTAAGCTCAGCTCAGTCGGGAGTGAAGCGATAAAGTCACGTTTGAGAGCCGGGTTCACTACATCTGCAACAAAGTGCAAAGTCGGTTTTTTGCATCGTCGGAGCATTTGATAGAGAACATACGACTTCATCTGTTCTGGCAAAGCATCAAATGAGTTGAGCATGTTTGGTATATCCATGATGGAAGGGGTCGGTAGTTGGGTGTTGGAGTCATCATGGGGGAAAAGAGGAAAGTCGGCTGGGCGTGAATTGCTAGACTCGCCCTGGGAGAGATCGAGTCCGGAAAGTTCGCTCGCATCGTAGTCCATGTCCATGACCGAAAATGAAGCCCCATTGCTGTTTTGCTGAGCAAGGTTTGCGGCGGCAGTGATGGGCGATAAACTAGGGCTCGGCAAACTAGCATCCTGTACAGAATTCGTATCGAGAGGGGCAAGTCGTGAGGCAGAGAAGGAACCATGCTCAGTAAAAGGTCCGACCGGTTCCAGGTCAGACTCGGCTATTGGGGGAGTAGCAGCGACGCCAGGACCGTCAACCACTCCTGTAGGGAATGAATGTTCTGGAGAGTGTTCGCGCTGGTTGGAGTGACTACCTTCGGGCTGTGCAGATGCAGTAAAAGCCTCTCGGAGATGCCACCTGGATGGCGTTCTGCCCAGTCCGAGTTGCTGCGGTGTCGCTCGTGCGCTAGGCTTGGGGAACGGGCTAGGTCGGGTTTTTGGTAGACGGGATGCACCCATCTCCCCTTTATTTGTTTCAGGCGTAGCTGGACACGAACCCTCGGTATCTTCTGGTGCACTGTTGTGGGCCATTTGTGTAGGGTCAGTTCCCTTGTCACGCTCTAACCTGGGTTTTTTGCTTTGACGATGCATACCAACCAACTCGACAGCCTTGGTTATTGATGGAGGCGGGGGTGATTCGTCTGCATTGTCTCGTTTTCGGCGAGCAGACACGGAGCGTAGTCCTTGATGTGCTCGAATCTTGGGACGCGTCGTGCGGTTGGGTGTGGCGAAGACTGGAGATCCATTAAAAGATTCAACTTTCTGAACTTTTCCCTTTGATTGGAGGGCTTCCTGGAGGGATCTCTGCTGCAAGTAGAGCGTCAGTTACGAACACGGTGACTAAGGAAATGGTGACGTGCGCAGCTGTAACGCGAAAGGCGTCGGCTGCATGCATGTCCCTGGAATCGTCGAAGGCGTACCTCTCGCACCCGCTCCGATGCAGCATCTGCTTCCTCAAAGCAAGCCAGTTCGCCTCCAGACTCAAAGTAGAACTTGCGTATCGACTCCGGTGCTTGGACGTGGGCCAGTGGGTAGTCTTTGGGGTCTCGTTCAGCCAGGCTTCCGGGGGCGTTTACACAGAGTGGCGGGAAAGTGGTGGTTGTGGTATACGTGGTTGTGACTACTGTGGTCTTTGTCGCTGGGGCGAGCGAGAACTGTGCCATGGTGGTGTAGGGGTCTGGGGTTTCGTGGAGCACCGTCTTGGACACGCCATCAGCACTGGGGCCGGAGTCATTCGAGGCAGAGGCCATGTTGCAAGACGGCGACGGGCTTTAGCGATAGAGCTGCTGCGCGTCGTCGTCACTCTGCGTGAGGGGGATCTGCAGTGGGGGAGGGGCAGGTTTTGGGTGGCTGATGGGCAGCCTTGGTAGCGGTGGTGGTGGAGAAGGAGGAGGAGGAGGTGGTGGTGATGGTGGTGATAGACGTGCGGGAACCAAAGCACGCGATGGATCGATGACGAGCGGCGAGACGCGGGAGAGAAACAGTGGGGTTAGTAATCGTGCATGTCGCCAACCGTGACCGGGACGCGGGCTGGGTCGGGGCGGTGATGTGTGGTGGTTTTGTGGTCGGTGTTGGCAGGCGTGTTGCCGCTGGCCGAGACGAGATGGGATGGCCGGCAAAGTCGAGGGGTGCGGTGGGAGCTCGAGAGCGGAAACAGGCCACGTAGCAGCGAGAGCGGAACAGCGAGAGAAGAGTCTCGTATGGCTCAGAGGAGGGATTGGGTGTTGTGGGCTGGCACGGTGGTGGGGTTTATGGAGAGTAGACGAGCGAGCAAAGGCATGAGCACTTGCAGGGCGGGCTGGTCTAGCTCGGCCTAATCCTAATCTTGACTTCCCGCCATGTCAATTTGGTGCCGCATCACCTCACGGTAAGTAGATGCATATGTAGTATTGGCACCATGCACCAGACCAGCACCACCGCGCCTTTGATTGCACTGCTTGTCCAGCCTGCACATGTCTACATGCACCAGCCAGGCTCAGCTGTCCTCGTTCGCAGCGCGTGCACTCGTGTTTGGCCCCTTGCCGAGCCATGGTCTCTGAGGTGCACACCTCTTCTGCCTCGTGTGCACCCTGTCACCATTTGGTTAACGGTGCTGCCGTGGCAAAAAAGAGGGAGAGCAAAAAATTCCCCACCAGGCGCCGGTCTCGATGTGCTGTCCGAATAAGACGCGCGTGAAGCAAGCACGGCCACAAGAGGCCGCCACGCCGCACGTGGAGTGTCACGGGAGGAGTCGAGAATAGCAGGCAACCCCAAGACAACCATGCCCTGATGCATCTACTCACTCGAGCCTTTGCTTGGAGACGCTGCTTGTCCAACATTGGGCACTGGATGCCGTTTCATGGCTTGTGTGCAATCCGCCATTGGTAATCATTATCATCATCATTGCCATTATCAGCATCATTGTCCGTCGCGTGAAGATGGCACAGCTGATGTCTGGAGCCGTCCTCGCATTCCTGCCGGGGCCACTTGATCCAGCACGGCCGTGGGGGAAGCTATGCCGGGAACAAGACGTCATGCTCTACCTCCGTAGGTAGCGTCTATGTATGTATGTGCATAGATACACTGGCCTTATCTCACCGTCTTCCGTGTCTAAATACTTACTACTTACATACACCCGGTCAGCCCTACCCTTTGACCACTTTTGATTACCAATGCCTGGTCCCTCTGTGCGCTGCTGACATGGACATGTAAGTATGTACCAAATACAGGACAGCAACACCACCCACTCGGGCTTTCTTGTTCCGTCTCCGCCAGCACCCAACAGGGCCCGGCTTCACACCGCATCCGTAGGCTGCACCACCTGTTTGAACTGGTTGACAAAGACCAGTCAGGCGGCCAACGGATGCCGGTACTGCTGCTGTGATTGACAGCGGAGAGGCGAAAAAAAAAGTCCGACAGCGCCCAGACGCCGGGAAGCCTAGCTGGGAGGGATGCGACACTGGGAAACGGCGTTGACTACATGTGACTGTCTGTGTTTGACGCTTCGAGAGTACACATAAGTATATACCTAAACATTTGTAATCGCATGCAGCCAAAGGCCTTCAGTCCCCATCACGTGCACAGGCTAAGGAAAGTATATATGTATGTAGTGAGTATGCAGGTGTGCCCGTGTCGTGGAGGCAGCTAGTGTACGCACGTGTACATGCTACACATAGAATACTACACACACATACATACATGGGTGTGTAAGGCTCAAGTCCACGGGGGGAGGGGGGGGCACCTGCAAAGCACGTAATGGCCTACTGTGGGCCGCCCGGCTACGTGCCCATAGCGGAGCCTCGCCCATCCCCCCTCATCCCAAAATTTCAATGGAGCTGCGTCTGCCCATTGACACACGGCCCGGCACAACCAGGGCAACTCAGGCTCCTCGAGGGAACGAGCTTCATCAGATCTAAAGCCATTGCGCATCCGGAACGGCTGAGCCCTTGATCAGTGACGAAGATGTTCCTGATCATCGTGAGAGAGCCCACAGGATCACCATCAAGTCCAAAGACGAGCGCTGATCGGATGGTGCATGCTACACACCCCCTGAGCATCTCCCGCGGGCCCCAGTCTCTCAACACTCGTTACTCGTCATAGTGGTACCAACATTCCAAATTTGCAAAGCTGCTCGTCAGCCACGCGGCTTCCCACACCATGACTATCTGACCATGTATGTACTTCCACATGTATGTATGTATGTATGCATGTATGTATGTGAGTATACATGGACACCAGCCACTGTTCTGACCCGGTCGGACTCTTTTTCAATTAGGGGTATGGAGCCAAACTCTGTGGGGAAAAGAAGCAACTGCGGCGCAATTCAGGTACGGCAGGCGTGGAAATTGGCAAGGAATGTATTTATACATCATGCCATCAACGACAGAGGCAGGTGTCAGGGCGCTCAACAGCCTCAACTCGCCCTGGCCCATGCCTCTCTAGGGCTGGGATTAGCGCAGCGCCAGAAACGCACGGGAGCCTCGTACTTGGTGACGGCGCAAATGCAAAGGTTCGGTACGCTGCGCTCTGGCCCAGCCTCAACCACCTGCCCTGGCTTGTCCTGGCTTGCCCTGGCTTGCCCTGGCACCCTCAGCTCAAATGCAAATGCAAATGCAAATGCCCACTCGACCTCGGGCCCGACAGCAAACATGACGCCTGTCGCTGTCGACGCCTGCTCCACTTGCTACACAAACTACGGCGCATTCACGCAACACAACAACAGCGCATCCCGAAAGGCTAAATATCATGTATACAATTGGGGTAGTTATGCATGTCTGTGATGAAGCAGTGGCTTCTGTCAGACCCGTGCAGCCTGGCCTGGCAAGCTTGTGCAGGGGGTGATCCGCAGCTCTGCCGGCTGACACCCCTGGCGCCCACTACCACGCGGATCTTGCTATCAGAGCCACAGCCATGTCGCAACCCGCAGCATCCAAGTCACAAAGCCCTCGACGTTAATCTTTACACTCTATACCTGCCCGTTCGCAATTCCTTTTGTCTGTAAAGCCGCGCCCTCTCCCGCCCTCTTTCGCAATCCCACACCCATCATTTTCTCCTCTTCCACCCTCCCTAGTCCCCTGCTTCTTCATGGAACCGTACTACTGCCGTTCCTGCAGATAGCATTCCAACCTACGCCGGGTTAGCGTCTGGCGCAGGAAGGGCCCGCTGCTGAACCCTTGGGTTCCTCGGTCGGCCTTGTTATACAGTCCATTAATCCACCGCATACCGCACCTTCGCCTCTCCCTCAAAAAGCAAAACACCGCCTACCCGCATGTCCTGTCGGCCCCGGTCCGTGATAGCAACAGACATGGTTTCGGCCTAAACCAGCACCTATTCGGGATTTGGCATGACGCCGTCCGCGCGTACCGCGATTCGGTTCTTTCCACTCGGTCTCTCACTTTACTGAGTCGCGCCTACACTAGAACTGCAGCCACCAACTTTCCTTTCGGCACCCCTGCTTGCTCACGCATCATGTCTCGCAACGATCGCGGACAGAAGAAGTTCTCCTTCCCATTGCCTCGCCGCCCGCGAAGCAAACCACAAAAGCCTCACGCCGCTGCCGCCACCGACGACTACGACGACAGCACTCACTCCACACCACCCTCTATCCCCAGCTCCAGACGTCCGTCCCGTCACGACGAGACAATCAGCAAGGCGCATCAGATACTGGGCACTCCCAATACGCTGCATCATTCACCATCAGGCCAATCACTATCGACATCAAACCCTGGATACATGTCACTTGTCATATCAGAGACGAGTGGAGGCTCACACCTGGACGACTGGAATACAGTATCAACAGCAGAGAGTGCAAGACGACCTGCCATGTCAAAACAACCATCATCAAATGTCCTGGGGCGGATATACTCTGGGGAAAGAAAGTGGGGCTCTGACCACAGCTCAACTGGCTATCGACTGCATCCTCAGGCATCGAACTCGACCATTCGATCGCATTACGATGCGAAAAACTCCCCGCTGTCCATTTCGCAACAAACATCTGACTCGGCTATCCGAGACCGCGCGTTGAGAAGAGGCCGCACTCCGGTATTGACAGATAAGGGCTATGACGGTTATGTGGCGAGTGCAGCGTCACCCGTCATCCTGGATCAAGCAAGGAAGAAGAAGGAAAACAGAAAAAGCAAACCCGCTCGACTCGATTTGTCGAGACTGTTTCCCAAGCCAAAGGACAGTGGCAATCAACGCCACGGCAACGCAATGCTCTCACCGACCAAGATGGTCAACTCGCCTGCTGCCATGTCAATGAATTCGGAATATTTCCATCACTCTCCATCGAGAGATCGAACTCCACAGAAAGCGACAAAATTATCACACAAGAACAGCACCAGCCATTACAATCCTTCAGGACGTCGCGGGACAAGCCCGGTCCGCAAAATCGAGCGGGATGAGTATGACAATGCAAAAGTGCACGTGCGTCGACCTCCAAAGGGTGTTCAACATTGGTTCGATGCGCTCGAGGACGACAGTGAAGAAAGCGCAGAGGAAATGCAAAAGACCACTGCTTCGCGGGCTGCCCACTCACATGATGAAGTCAACCGTAATACATCTGTTGCTCAGACCTCCCAGCCAGTAGGGAATTCAGTATTCGGCTCCCGATTGCAAAATTCAACAAATGTGTACAAGAGGGACAGTTTTGCGCTCGAAGATATTGTCGACATCCGTCATCTGACTTCGCCCAGCCAGTATTCGGTCAACACATATCACTCGCAGACCTCATCAAGAACCAAGGAGTCGGCACTTTCAAAGACAAATCTTCAAGACTCAAGCGTCTTGTCATTTTCTTCTTCAGAAGATGAGGGTGATACTAATCCAACACAGTCTAGACACACATTCAACCGTCAGAGCGTGGATAGTGCCGACTATACTGGGGATATCATGATTGGACGCGCCCAAGCGTACGAAGTGCGCTCTTTACACCATCGCCAGCATTCCGCTGGGAAAATGAGTACCCATTCCACATCCACAAACGCCGCAACAATTGACATCATATATACGCCTGAGCCGCCCTTGCCCGCCTATCGCTATTCGCGGAATCGGACCTACAGCGGTAGTAAACGATCCAGTCACGTGAGGCAGCCTTCTGTGATTCATGAAGATGAGGATTCTCGCCCGAGGACTGCATTCAATGAGCCCATGTCGCCATCGAGACGGAGTGTGGCAAGTTCCCGTACATCGGCCAGCGCACCGCAACCTCATTCTGACCCATCGCGCAAATTCATGCAGGTCACCCCTGAGGAGGAGGCTTTACTCGAACTGATGAGAAAGAAGCGTGCTGCCATGCACAAACACTGTGGATCGCAGTCACAGTCTCGGGATCCCTCTGAATCAGGTTCTGTATGCGCAATGGATACCAGGGCTAGAGAGCGCACATCGTCGAACGCGTCTGTGCCGCATCAGTCATCTGCACGTGGCAGGGCAGCAAGGGTCGACGGTGCTATTGGCACAAGCCAGCTACGCGATAGCTCTGTGAGCGATGCTTGGTCAGACCGTCACCACTCTCCGGCCAGCCGGGGAAGATCGCCTCGATGTCTTGTTTCGTCTTCAGAGACATCACGCCTCCATCGTTCCCCGCCGCGTTCGCCTACGCCTGCTGAAAGCGGAACGTCACTTACGACCACTGACCACCCGTCACCTTTACCATCCCCTATGACCCCTGGTCGTTATGTCGATGATTTGGGCGTCAATGTCAAGGTAGCAAATAGTGATACTAGCAATGAGCTGGATGACATGTCGGCCTTGAACCAAGGTGTTGTTGGCGCGTCATTAGAGAACAGCAAGTCGGATTCATCTCGCGAGATGAACGTGCATCGACGCCGTCGCACAGCATCTAGTGATGCGGATATGGCATTCCCTGTTCCACCCACTCATGGTATCCGGGACCTGACCCCGGTATCGGAAGCCTCGTCCCGCCCACCCAGCATTGTTGAGCCACCAGCCCCGAAACCTCAAAAGAGAGCTACGAGGCACATT
This sequence comes from Bipolaris sorokiniana ND90Pr, assembly GCF_000338995.1. Lineage (NCBI taxonomy): Eukaryota > Fungi > Ascomycota > Dothideomycetes > Pleosporales > Pleosporaceae > Bipolaris > Bipolaris sorokiniana. The sequence goes on along the minus strand of NW_006911896.1, from coordinate 329,839 downwards.
AGTGAACTGGCCCTTGGGACCATAGAAACACGACAGCGGCAAAGCAGTGCTCACTCAACTGCGACACGTACATCATCGCAAGGCTCGACGTATGTCAACAGTGCAGGCAAGACGAGATCGCGCCATCTAAGTCCCGATTGTATTACGAGCAACTCCCGAACCTCTACCGACAGTAGAGATAGCGTCAGCGATGATATCTTAGCCGCTTGGAACAGCTTGGGCGGAACATATTAGTTTTGCCAACTTGTTGTAATCTTTTTTGGGCATTCTGTACATGATTTTACACTATTTCCTATTTGTCGATTTCCTTTTGTTTTTCCATGAAAGCCTTTTCTACTTATCAGGATTATATAGCCTTCCTCACCTGTCTTCTATGTCTATGTTTTCTCTTTTTTTACGCATTGCGGGGCCTTATACCTACGACCAATCTTGTGTTCAGATCTAGTTATAAGCTTTGAGATCTACGACGACGTAATATCTGTTTATCATCTTTGCTATCTAGAGTTCATATAACTAACTATATATATATATATATATGCAGTACATAGTATATAGAAAACCAAACTTACTGTGAGACGATCACTCAGCTCCATTACGCCACACAGCCCAAAAAACACAGTTGCAGTATACCACAAAGTGGTATCTAAGAGCTAAATAGCTATATATATGTGACAATCACTTTATTAAATATATAGTAGTTATGTTTATAACGGGGTTTCTGTTAACTATACTATGTACTGTATGTATATAGATTTAAGACATAAATCGAAGAATTCCAAGAAGAAGAAAAATATGATGATTCATAAGTAAGCCCTTGTGTTATCACCACCATTAAGCTTTCTTGACGTTTCAAAGCGTTAGTAATAAAGCCTCCATATCCATCTATTGCTTCTTGTAACCCGTGTATTTACCGTAACCGCCCGCGGGAGGTGGATACGAGCCGTACGACGCAACATCTGGCACCTCCACTCCGCTATAGTCTCCTTGATATATCTGTTAGTTCAAGAGATAGAGAGAGAGAGAGAGAGATCTGGCGCAAACTTCAAGTTCTGCGCGGTGAGGGATCGGGGCTATGCCTTACCGTAACCATCGTATTTACCCTGGGCGACTGGTGCGGCGAGAGCGCATGAGGCGAAGGTGAGGATGGCGATGAAAGACTTCATGATTTACTTATCTTTCGTGGGAGAGGTTCTTTGAAACGTCTGTGGAGTTTGGAGTGGATGCGATGGAAGTGGTTTTGATCAAGCTGGGCGACTTGTACAACCACAAAGGCAGCGTGGAAAGTGTTGTTTTTTTATACATCAACTGGGGTTACGATATCTACGTACTGGAAACATTCTTCGCTTACGGAACAGACTTTTATTCGCTTAAACAGCCGTTGCTGGCTTCCGTACCCGAGCTGAAGCCTACAGGACTAACTAGTCTGTAGACAGAAGAAGGAAAAAAAAGCCACTGCTGATCTCATAAATCGCTCTCTTCGTTGGGTTTGTCGTGGCGGGTCGAGATTCTGTGGGCTGGACACGCCAAAGACGCTCCTCCTTCGCCAACGCCACTCGCTTCTCCGAGGCCTATCATGAGATTACGAAATGTCAATAGTACGAGTCTCTGATGGTTCTGGATCTACTCCTCCGAATGCGAGCTGCAAGGATTGCGTCGTATGATCAGTTTCTTTCTATCCGATTGGTACAACATCGTGGCTTGATAGTTGTCTATTGGCATTCTATGCGACTACTGTAAGCCAGGCTGGACTTGCTGACTGTGACAAAGTGGCGGTATACGGTTCGTTCATTGATCTGGTAAACAACTTGCATGTACCTAACATAACCGCAACATATCCTCAGCGTCTCGTTTCGTCTGCAAGTATCACTTTGTGTGCTTCCACTCGACATGTTGTCTTGCAGTGGTGCGTTGGTGTTATCGATTTTGGCCTGAACTTGACTATATGTGATCCCCCTTCATCACCGAATATACACTTGGCATGTACTAAGAGGTAGTATCTCAAATATTAAGCGAGGCAATACAGAAGCCCCAATAAGGCTAATTCAGCCCTATGCGCCACTGGTGACCGTGAGTGGACAATGCCTTGTGAGTTATATTCAGCTGCTGCGGGGTATTCGGGGAGAAGCTGAAATACTATCTCTGGGTAAAGATAGCTCTTTACAGATGCAAACCTTGCACGATTTACGGCGAGGCAAATAGGCGTACTGTGTGCTGCTGGATTATTCCCCCACATGTTCTGTTGACTGACTGCCTCATCATTATCTCCTTGACCCTCGCCATCTCTGCGACCATGATTTTCAATATGCCCAGCTTCGGTCTACGAAAATGCTCTAATAAAGAGAACATGATACAAGCAGAAGACTGCGAGAAACTTCTTTCAGAGAGCGCTCGATCGTCACTCGAATCATGGCCCCCGCAGTCAGCACCACAGGGGTTGTCCTGGAAGATGGTAGCTTGTATGATCTGCTTCACGGCAGTCTTTTCTGCCGCATTTGGAGGGTTGATAGTCAGGCTGCAACAACCAGATGCTGACGCTTTCTGTGCGAGGCTTACTTCAAAGTACTGTATGTCTACAGGGGCTACTTGTGGGAAGATACTCTACTAAAGTCCACCAGCACCTATAATGCACGACGTCGGTATTACCTACAAGCAGTTGCAGTTTAACGGCTCACTTCTGGTGTCTAATCCATATCGATTAGACGCAGGTCCTGAAGTTGATGCAGCGTGGAAGTCGCTGGGTGTAGACTGTAAGTGAACTAAGTCATGAATGTATCACCCGCTGAACATCAGTATAGATCACGCGGTGAGGGTACCGACAAACGAGGCACAGCAATCTGGTCTTGCACTTGATCAAGTCCAGATCAAGGAAGAATATGGAGGTGGATACCCTGCGCACGTAGAGGGGCTGCATCATCTACATTGCTTGGTATGTCCTATCAAGCACGCTTTAACAGCCAACACTCATTCGGATTTAGAACTTGTTGCGCAAATCCCTAGCCTGGAACATCGATTACTATCACAAGCAAAGCCTGGGGCCTTTCTCCAACGACGCAAATATCCTAAAACACCACACCAGTGAGTACCAGATGCTTCTCTGTACAGTGAACCGTACAGCTCACAACTTCCTTAGCACATTGCCTCGATATCCTGCGACAGCAACTCATGTGTGTCATGGACGTCGGGGTTCTTGGCCAAGTGTGGTATCAGCCGCCTGGCAAACCGTTACAAGCATTTGTTGATTTCAATACCGTCCACACATGTCGTAACTTCGATGCAATCCGAGACTGGGCGGAGAAGCACCAGTTGCCGGATGTAGAAGATACTCCAGCCGATTTTCTCGTTTTACCAAAGGAGGGTGATCGGATTTATCACGAAGTCCCCTAGCGTAAATACATGGTTCGGTGGTGATGTGCATAGTAATGCATGTATTACCAAAAGGGCTCAGAATTATCTAGTGTCGCCCACTCGTCGCCGCCATCGCTCCAGTCTCTCCACACGTCCTTGGGAACTATATCTAGACGCCCACAACGAAACGTCGCAAAGTCGACATCAAAAGGATGTGCTTTGAACGTTTCGCCCAAGGCGCGAGCATGGTTCATGAGATCGAGTTTGTACATACGTACTATTCTCGCAGCTGCACGAACAAACAGTTCCTTCTGTGCATCGTTGTCCCAAACGTCTTCTGTCAGCATCATGACCATGCGTGAGATGTTGGGAAACCCCCGCAAAACATTGGACAGGCTGCCGTCTCGAAACCCGTGTAGAATGACTTTGGTTATGGCAATAGTTCTCAGTTTTGTTGGATGGCAGCCAGTCGCAAGGAGAAAATGAGCCAACAAACCCACTTCTGGTGAATCATCGTAGTGTTTCACGCGCGACCCATGGAGCTGAAGTAGTAGAATGTCTGTGTCCACGCGGAAATAGAAATCGTCACAACTGGTTCCCGTGAGTCCAGCGGGGAGATGGACAATGTGGTTCGCCTTGGTGGCCTGATAAAGAGCTTCTGTACGCGACTCCTGACACAGGTTCACGGCTATGGGAGCCGGGCTGGGGCAATACCGTGGGCAAAAGTGTTGCTCGTCGTGCCCCTCATCGTGAGGCTTAGTTTCCAAAGCCACTAGCCGAGGTGGTTCGTTGAAGTATACATTGGCCCAAATTTGTAAGCGGAGTTCTTTGGGCAGCAGTGATATGGCCATGTCTAGAATACTGGTAGGAGCGACATGAAGCGGGGGGTGGGGGGTTGAGTGGAATGGGCGTTCTAGAGGGTTCGGAGACTACCGAATCTGGACGTCACGTGCTAGTGCGCCTTTGCAGTCATCCCCAACATCTGGGTTTACGACATTACGAGTCCACTCCACTTTGCTCCACAGGTTGCGGACACTTTACTCGATATCGTTAACTATCCTTCATACACATAAATGTATGTACTACGCTGGCAGTGAAAAGTGTGTGTTTATCGGTCTGGAGGATTCCGTTTGTCTCGGCGTCAAAGTTTTCTCGGTCTAAAGTCGCAGTATGTCTGGAAATACAATGGCCATGGCGGTGTACTCGGTGGAGATGCCACCACAGGTTCGACCCTACTGTGCTCCCCCCGTGTCCCCGCGCTAGAGACACTCCGCCCAGAAGATCATTCCGCTTCTATGCAATTGCAATGGGGGGCTATGTGGCACAGCCCAATGGCGAGTCATTGTGAAAAAGCAACCGTCTTGTGGCGACGTCGTGTCGAAATGTTGAGGCGGGTTGAGCACTGTCGACAGCTGGGCATGGGGTTCTAGGTATAGAACGTCTACACGGGAGACGCATGTCCAGGATGAGCCTGCAGGCTACATGGGCAGCAAGATGAGCGGGGAGCGCCCTGGAGTACTTAACACTGAGTTCTTGATGAGGCTCTAGGTGGATTCGCGACGGGTGTCCCACTGGAGTCCCACTGGAGAAATGGACGGCGCCAAAGGGTGTGGAGTTGTTGGTCGCGCGACCCGCTGTATGTGAAGTCACACTGACATAGGCGCGGATGCGATGCCGGGCAAAAGGCCTAGTTTTGTTGGCATTGGGCTTGATCGACGATTCGGAGAGCGTTCAATGGCTTGCCTCTGGGGCTCGGAGGAGGCTGAAAGATTTGAGGCTCCATGTGACAAGGCTGGGCATCTTTGCAGCCGCGTTGTTGGCCGTGGAGCTCTTCCCCCTCCCCCGCTTTAAAGCCAAAACCACCCCTCTTCCAGCGTCATACGGCAGACACCGCACAGCAACGGCACGTGTGTCTTGACCCCGACGACTGCCGATTAACCACCGAATCCTCCCGTCTTCTACCTACGATGCTCTTCCTGCGATCTACTCTCTACCACTTCACCTTCAATCCGTAAATTCGATTTCCCTCACCCCGGCCTTTTTTTGTCGCAAAAGCCTTTGTATTGCTGCGCGCCCGACGACCAAGGCCGTTCTTCACACATCAAAACTCATACACATCTCTGCACGAAAATCGTAAAGTATTTGGTGTATTGTGCGACCTAATCGACGTCGCCAAAAATTCTTCCGGACCTCGACTGCGCCCGAAATTGCTGTCAGCGCCCAGTCCTAGAGAGCGACGCCGCCAAGTAACCACTGTATCTGTCGCGCTTATCCCACAGCTTCGATTGCAAACGGGAAGTCCTTCTCGCATTAGAGGATAGATCTGCGCATACAATTGCAAGCAGAAAAACAAAATTTACAGCATGGCGACACAAGACATCTCTGCGCACGCAACGGAACCTCAGCCGGTGCCCAAGGAAGAAATTCAAGAAGAATCACAATCGCACTTGGATGAAGGGAAGCTGAAACAGTTCTTTATCGGATCCATAGACCAGGGAACTACGAGTACTCGCTTTATCATATTCGACGGTCTCGGTGAACCCGTAGCCCAACATCAGATTGAATTCACCCAAAAGTATCCTCAGTCAGGGTCAGTAGATATCTGTACCAGAACCAAAACTTCTCTCTAATCGGCACAGATGGCATGAACACGATCCATGGGAAATTATTGACACCGTAGAACAATGCATCGACAGGGCTACAAACATTTTTTTGGACAATGGCCACAACATCGAGGACATCAAGGCTATTGGCATCACTAATCAGCGTGAGACGACAGTGGTGTGGGACACTACCACCGGCCTTCCCATTTGCAATGCAATCGCTTGGTACGTATGGCATATGGACAAAACACATATGTAATTTGGCTGACACCGCTCGTCTATCGGTAGGCCAGATACCAGGACTAAGGGATTAGTGCGTGAGATGAAGGATCGCAAGGGTGCTGATGAGTTGTTGAATCTGACTGGTCTCCCTCTATCAACCTACCCGTCATCGGTCAAATTGCGATGGCTGCTTGATCATGACGAAAACGTCAGGAGTGCGTATGAGGAAAAAAGACTTTCATTCGGCACTATCGATTCTTGGATATTATATAATCTGAACGGTGGAAAGGGTGGCGGAATTCACGTAACAGATTCAACTAATGCATCAAGGACCATGTTCGTCAACCTGTAAGCTATCCACCCGCCACTATTTTAGCCAAAAACGCCAGTATTTGCTAACGCACTAACAGGCACACCGTTCAATACGATGACAAGCTTCTGGACTTTTTCGGAATCGACCGCACCAAGGTAAAATTACCAAAGATCGTTCCGTCTTCATCGCCAGACGAATTTGGTTACATAAGAACAGGCATATTGGAAGGTGTACGGATTGCGGGGTGTCTCGGTGATCAATCTTCAGCTTTGGTTGGTCAACAAGGGTTCACGCCTGGTTCTGCAAAGAATACGTATGGCACGGGCTGCTTCCTGCTGTACAATGTTGGCGAAAAGCCTGTTATCTCTTCACACGGCCTTCTGGCCACCGTCGCATACGATTTTGGCGGGAAACGGAAGCCAGTATATGCACTCGAAGGAAGCATTGCCGTTGCGGGCAGTGGCGTCAAGTTTCTCATGAACAACATGGGCTTCATTACGCATTCGCACAAGATTAGCGACTTGGCAGCCTCTGTGGAAGACAATGGTGGATGCGTCTTTGTCACGGCTTTCAGTGGTCTTTTTGCTCCTTACTGGATTGACGATGCGAAAGGCACCATATTTGGCATCACTCAATTCACAGAGCGGGGCCACATCGCTCGCGCAACCCTCGAGGCAACATGTTTCCAGACAAGGGCAATTCTCGACGCTATGGAACTAGATAGTGGTCACAAGCTTAATATGCTTGCAGTCGACGGTGGCATGAGTAATTCTAATTTGTGTATGCAGGTACGTGAACGCTAACTTGATAGTTCTAGAAAGTTTTTTTTCTTGCTGACCACGAACAACAGACTCAGGCAAATATCATTGGCATTCCTGTAGATCGTCCGGCAATGCGCGAAACCACTGCGTTAGGTGCAGCCATCGCAGCTGGATTTGCCGTTGGCGTATGGAAAGAATTCGAGGAGTTGAAGGAAATCAACCAGAAAGATCGCATGATTTTTAAACCAAACGTGGACAAAGAAGTAGGCGAGAAGATGTTCAAGAAATGGGGACGGGTAAGTCATTGTTATCCAGATATTGCACGTGATGAGTAAACTGACTTTTTGTTCTTATCTAGGCTGTTGAGATGTGTCGCGGCTGGTTAGATGCTGGCGAAGCTAATGGGGAGTTCTCATGATTTGCATCTGTATTGGAGACTAATATATCCATAAACGCTTCAGTACATTTCTCCTTGGCGCCAGGAGGTACGGAGTTGGGAAGCTTGCTTCAGAAAACACCAGTACATTTGTGATATGGATGTTCATGCACCAGGTGGGCTACAAAGTAGATTGATAATCGACGAGATATTGTGGGTCAGGCAGAGTCCTATAACCGATTCTAGTATATACACTGCCCCAGCACTGCGTGGGAATGAGAATTGACAGTATCGGTATTGGATAAGCTAGCTCAATCCTTCTGTGACATTGCGGTTCACATGTGTACTACCTCATCTTCAGCCTGAATGTCCCATGCGTTTGGCCAAAACAAAATAGCATATGAATTACCTACATGCTTAGTAGAATTTTGCGTAGTGCACCAATGACATGGCGCCAATATGGCTGCCAAGGTGTCAGTATAGTCAGCGCACGCGCATATTGCCTAATGCAGGCTTCTTCGCGTCTCACGCCATTGTCATGCAGATGCGGCACGACGTAGTATAAAACTAAGCTGAATGTAGCTATACTGGAAACCAACACTGATAATTACTCACTGACGTCTTACTTGGTTAGAAAGATACCATGTATGAACAGCACGACAACGATAACAACATGGCATATAACAAGGAACAGATGCAGCTGATCTGTCATATCGAACTTCCTCGTCTGGACATTGTGGTTGCAAACCTGTTCTTATTGGCCAAAGGAGTTCAATCATCCGCCAGCAACATGGAAACTGGTGGCAAAACGATCAAACACCCAGGAATAGCATCCTAGTATTGTTCTGCAAACACCTGTAGTACTATCTGGTTGGACATTCGCGAAGACCAGCTACACATGCTGGTTCTACGCTGAAATCCTGATTGCGGGTCCACGACCAGGAATGGAATATATTACCCTTTCATTTATTTTCCTGCAGCAGGCCCACCTTTGGCAGTGCACAGAGGAGCGGCACATCGCTTCGTTCCGCGGACATGTTGTACCGGGTGCCTGGTCCTCATGTGTTTGCATGTATCAGGTACTGGGCGTTCCAGGAGTACTCGTCAAAGATGCAGTTTTGCCATTGAGTTTTTGAACGTAGTAGCGCTTCCGATGGTGCCGAGTGTGCTGTCAAAAGACATGGTGCAGTTTGAAAGTATCCTGGGGCTGTCTGTGTCCACGTGGGTGAATGGACTGACAGCGTAGCGGTGTAGGCACGAGCCAAAGAAAAGTCACTGCCAATCCCATTGCTGGGAGTAAGAAAAGGGCAATACGGGGAGTATGGATACACGTGGCTATGTGAGGGAATATCTACGTATGTTCGTGGCGTCACATGGCACTGATCTACTAGTACCGAGTGATAGCCGGCAGTACTTACTAGTTAGTGGGCGCCGTCGTCGGCCTTTTGTAAACGGCGTCATTTCGCGGTTATACCGCAATTGTCGTTTGGACACAGTCAGGCCGGTGAGTGGGGGCCCAGACGTACCGTTGGACTATATCATACACCATACAGACTTGCAAGTAGTCGCCGTATGCGGGACGGCAAGCGATGATTGCGCAACACCTGACCTCCGGATGCTCTCGCGATGCAAACTGGGACCGGGGAAGCGGGACAGCAAGCATCGAGGATGAAAAATCGGTGAGTACTGGTGTAGCCAAGTACCTCAGTTGGAGGATGAAACATGTGCCGCGATACCACAAACGCGCCGTATTGGCGTGTGTGGGCGTGCGGGCGAAGCCATAAAATGCCGCTACGACGACGTATATCAATCAATACTCGACGTTGTGCTTCGAGATGCACTGGATGTGGGAACCAGAGCGACCCCGGCCTCAAAGCTTGCTTTTGTCTGCCGCCAGGGATACTCCAACGGCCGCAGGCACCCCCCCGGGCCACCTCGACATGCAACGGTACAGGTAAGTTGTAAATCAACCCTGACCCGTGCGCGCTTGGTGGCTCCGAACTTACTTACGTAGTGCATGGTAGGCCTGTCCTTGCCACCAGATGGTCTCTCCGCTGATTGTCACACCCCTGGAGTTCAAACCGACGTTCATTACGCACGCTACCCTACCATCTTATCTCCTGGACATGGGGATATCCCGTTGATCCGCTCGGCGTCCGCATTGGGCTGCAAGCTTTCGCTCAAGGTTGTTGGAAGCGACCAGACTTCAAACATGGACGTCTCCACCCAGCTCTATGGTGTGCAAAAGGCTCGACCACACATGAGAACCCGGTCCCGCTGAGCACCCATGTCCGCTACAATGATGCATGCTTGATGGACCAGGTCCAATCGACATGGGCCATAGTAGCTCCGCATTGGTCCACGGGTACCTGACGTCTATCTAGGTGTGGTTTGTGGTGTCTGGAGACTACTATAACATACCGGACCGTCGCGCATCTGCATGCCAATCAAGCTTGAAGATTCCATCCAACGTACCAACTACATTGCTTGCCTTGCCGTCCATTCCCACCTTGTGCCACATTTCTGCGGACCCTGTGCCCACCCTACGACTGCACCCCTCACACCTTCTTAGCCATCTCTTCCAGACCATCATGTGCGACTATACGCAAGTGCAGTACAAGTGTACGCACGTCCGATATGTTGTCAAGGCATGGTGTACCAAATATCAACAAACTCACGTACGGTGCCCGGCAAATGTCACTGCAGTGTAAGAACCCGCATGCCAATGCAAGCAATTGCTTCGCCATGCTGACTTCTCGTCTTAGAGAATATAGACTGAACGATAATTGCGGTTCGTAACACTACCCAATACGGCACTTGATCATGTTCATTCATACTAACAGCAATCTAGGCGATTGTAGACGATGACACACGCCAACCTCAGTCCCTCCCTTTTCTTGTCTGTAAAAACAAAAAGTTGTGACATTACGTGGCGTTATATGGTGGACATTCGCATAATACCCATTTTGGAAGTTTTTTTCTTTTCTCGGCACCTGTTGATTACTAGTCGAATTGCATCATCATTGTCCTTCACAGAGTCATATTCTCTCTCGCCATTGTCGTTTCTTTCCCGCAACAAACCCAATTTCTCTTGATACTGAGCCGAAATTGCAGTCATCAGGATTCGACAGGTCACTCAAAGGTCACCGGAATCCTTCTCCCCCTCACCAACCCAACGGGTCCACACTCAACGGAAGGCATCCCGTGCTTCATTCTCCCCCAACCAGCCTTGAGCAACACGGAGCGCTCAGAATTACCCCAACGGCAAAGGCGACAATTCGACATTCCCCAATGGTTCAGACAGTGTGCTTGTACTGCATTAGCCAAAACCAAGTCAGTGGGGGATCACCTGTCTGTCGAAATTCTATCGGGACGGCGACAACTCCGGAGGGTTGAGAGTCACGCCGCTAGAGATGAGTGGCCGGCCGGCCACCGCCTAGGAAGGCGGAACACGAACGGGATTCGGAAGACGCACACAGCTGATCGATTTGTCTACTCTTGCCTTCTTTCGTTTCATGTTTGACATGCAGTTCGCCTGCAAGGAAAATCACAATGAGAGCCGAGAAACATCAGTCCTTCGGCCCAATCTCGGCCTGTGCATCATGGCCCTAAGCTTCGTATCCATGACGGAGTAAAGAGCCCGTGGGTGGACAGTGCCTGTCTCGCATTGCAATATGGACGCCTTCAGATGGCTCGGTTTCAAAGTCTCGAGCCAGATGATATTGCGACGAGGGAGAGCGTGGTGGTCTGTTTTTTTTTGTGTCGGGTAGCGGGAGTTTGATGGGGCTTGCTTTGAGGCGTTTGGTATAGATGTGTACATAGTACTATGTACGGGCTTAGGTGTGTCGATTCAGGCACGCATGCAGCCATAGTTGACTTATGCAAGTCACTGAATGGATGTGTGGAACCATAGCCCCGTGAAAGAAGCATATAGGGCATCAATACGCGTAGCGAGCAATGAGCGTCTGGCCAATGACAGGGCTGAAGTTGGTCGGAGCACGGGCCGCCTTGACTGTCTAATGCCTGTGTCGACACAGCAATCTTACTGCCACAGCCTGCCCTCCACACAAGCTACTTTACTACTATACATATGTACGTACATCAACATACCATCGTATATCCACATCGCACACGAGTCACTCTCTCCTTGTCTTTCCATGGCCACATGGCGTGACAGGCATTCTGCAGCCCTTTCGACTTGCCCATCCTCCTTACCAGGCCTCGACGCTCTACTCGTATCAAGGCCCAGCCCTTTTGCGCAAATCACTCTTCCATCATTCAGGACTGTGCTCAGCCACCTTGACCATCGGGCCGTAGGGTCTCACGACACAAGACTCAGCTCGACCTGGTGACTCTGGTGCCAGCATCGCACCAGCCGCGTCGACGATGCATGTTCCGTCCTATGCCCCCGAGGTCGTCATATGCACCTTGCTGCCGTGTCCTTGATGCTGACCTCATGTGAGAAAGCAACAAAAAGATCCAGATGATTACCAGCATGAATCCACTTCTGTTTCACCACCAGACGTTTTGTCATCCCCCCCTCCATTCATCTACCCCCCAAAGGAATGCATTCCGTCTGTAGAGCCATGGGTGTTGTTGCAGGTCCCGCGCGGAGTGCATCGCCCGCCTCATTAAGCAGCAGCGGGAACACTTGCGCCTAAGCGGTGGTCGCTTGCGATTCACCGTAGAAGCATTCTGGAAGGCGAATCATTGGACGGGTTACTAAAGCGCGACCTTTGCGTCGTGGATCTGCACCACTGACTCGCATTCGACCCAAATCGTGAGGCAGGAACCAAGAAATTATGGCGCAGCGTCTTGTCTTGCCATCGCTTGTGCTTTTTTCAAGATGCTGCGGAATCACAGGATTGGTCCGGTCACTGGAGCCGGACGAGCTACATGTATGTATGCGTATGTACATGTGTACATACTTACACGCATGGAAGAAATCCCTGGCCCTTTTGGACTGGTGTTGTTGGTACTATGCCATTGCCAACTCCGCTCCTCGTCCAACTAAGTAGGTACTCTACTACTAGTCGCTATATGTACCAAGTACTAAATATACTAAATATGTATATATGTGTGTATGTAGATATGTACAGTAGATACCGCTTGCTTGGCCCACGACAATATTTGCTCACGTTGAAGGTTACAAACCATGGCCGTGCTGTTTGAGCTGGCACTCAAGAATCGGTATACTATCGCTCCGTCATCGAGTGTGTCTGACGGTGCATAGCTGGTTCAAAAGTTGGTTGCTTTTGTCGTTTGGGGTTTACAGTTCCGATTCCCCGACCTGAGTAGCCCAACCTTGACACGACATGGGCTGTGCAGTGCAGTGCGCTTCGCTGCTCAGCCTAGACATGTGTCGTGATGGGCGCCAACTTGTTCTTGTTAGTGGCTAATGACGCGCCGGGTTCGACCATGGTACAATTGCGCTAAAGTAAAGTACAGTATGGTACTAACTTCCCCCCCCTCCCTCCCCAAAAAAAATAAAATAAAAATCACCGTCCTTGACTCGCACCTTTTCGCGTGGATGGCCTCCCGGCATCCCACCTACTGCTCGCTAAGTTGTATACGGTCGATGAATGGGTCACGGATTGTATTAACCTTGACACAAAGCGCCCTAGATGACACGAACCTCTCCCTTGCAATGTATTCGCATAGCTTCGGCAACAGCCTATCACCGTCGCGCGCGGATACGCGGAACAATACGCCCAATTCCGCATGCCCTTGATCATTTTCTAGGGCCGTCGCATCCAACTGCATGGGTAATGTATCACCCGGTGTATCTTTCTGCTTGCTGACAACATTGTTGCTAATCCTATCAGCGTCGTCTGGGGAGTCGGGTACGGCCGCTAGCTTTGCGAACACAACTGTACAGGGTCCTTACTAGTAGTTAGTGTTTTTTTACTTCCTCTTTTCTCTTTATTTGCATTGCTTCCAGGCCAATGATTGCCGCCGAGTTCCTCCAGCCATCCCTGCCTTGAGCTACACTTTTATTGTTTGGGCTGTCGATTTGCAGCATACAATACATAGTACGCCGGAGGAATTTTTCCGGTCAAACACTAATAACCCGCACAGCAATAGCGTGGTCGGCAGTTTGTGACGTGCGTCGGTACTTGTGATGCACGATTGTCATTATGATGCTTCCTCCAACGCGCGCAACGACTACCACGACTGGCAGGTGACACAGAGTCGAAGGACATGCTGTTTCACATCTTTTTGGTGCTCCAGGATCTTCGCTGGACGCCTAATCGGTACGGCCCGAGCTGTCAAGAGATGGATGAGTACAAATCCAAGGCTGGCTTGGTTTGCATGTATTGAGAAGTCTGGAGCCGTCCTAGCAGCGGTAAGATTACGCATGCGCCGACAGAAGGCGACGAGAAAAACCGTATATGTACAATGTACCGTATATGCCGCTGATTAGCAAGCTCAAAGTTTGTCAAGAAACTCTGGCCAAGGCGTTTCCATTGCAAGGACTGGGATCTGCATGGCTTGTGATAGGTTGGCTGTTTTGGGTTGGGGCAACAACGGGGGGAACGGCAGACAGGTATTGTATTTTTCATCTTCACAAACCTTCTTTGGACGGGCAAACTCGGCATTAGGGGTGTTGGTTGCACAAAGATCGGGCACGCGACAAAGGCTTACATCCAGACCGGAGGGTCATCGCCGATGTCCAGGTTCGAAATACTCTACAGCAATGCAACAAAAGGTTCCGCCATGGCATGGGCGGAATAAACTCCGTGGCACTTGGACAGCGGTACTTTGCACCCTTGCTTCAATCTGAGACGTACGACAAAGTCCAGGTATGACGTGCAGCAGGCTATTGAGCTAGTCGCGGATCACTTCGGAGTTTTAACGTAGGGTCATGCGCGGGTGTGGAGTCGATTATTGGAGCACGACTACCACCAAACAGCAGAGCGGGACGCAAAGACAAAATTGGCTCGCCGTTTTGAAATATTAATGCCTTGATCGTCTTCCTATAGGCTCAGCGGATCTGGATGCCGCCAAAAACGGCACAGATATAGTTGGCGGGCCGACAAAAAAGCTACTCCAATGCTCGCTCCGTTACAAGGGGCCGGCGGTGCTTCGGTGCAACGCTTCAATCTCCGCACCCCCGCCGGCGCTATCCATGAGAAACGTGGGCAAGCTCAGTTTGGCAAGACTAGCAGGTTAATATCGGATCTGCGCGGGATGGCTAGTAAGTGTGTATGGGCTGAAGTACATTTGTAGAATAGAAGCTAGGGCAGGGTCAAGCATCCCCCCTTCTCTTCGGAAGCATGGAAACGACGACACGAGCCATGCTGACGTTGAGCTGCCGCAAGCAATACCGGGGTTGTTGTCGAGTAATGATTGCGAAACTCATGGCGATGCTGGCGCCATGTTGCTTATGGCAATAAGCCGATCGCCTATAATCCATAGGGCTCGGGTGTGGTAAATGCACGAAAGCCTGCAAAGCTTCCCGCCTCATGTCCACCTCCGCCTTTCGGTGATGTCGCCGAAGCCCGGTGAAAACAGAGCAAGGCTTGAGGACAAGGCTGACGTGGAGGGGTAATATATGTGTGTGCGTGTGTACTTAGTAAGTATGTACGTACACATGTAGATGTAGTATACAGATGTGTACATACTACTATTAGTACGTATATGTAGAGTGTGTCTTGTGGTCAAATAACGTCATTGTGTTGCAATTGAATGTCAGGTCATGTGATATGTGTGGATATGCCTCGGATGACATGACTCGCAATTGGGAACAAGTGACTGGTCGCCTGAAGGTGTGTACATTCATTGTCATATGTATCTCAGTATCTACATCACATGCATGTGATATAAATGGTCATTTGTCTGGACAATGCTTGAATCAAGTGTCAGCCAATAACTGCATGATGGACACGATCGACGGGAGCTTCCGGCAAGGGGTTGCAAGACCAAAAGGGCGGATTATGAGAGGCGGTCTTGACATGATTAGCACATTGCATATGCTAAGTTGTGGTTGCTGACTATTGCTCGTTTTGATCCGTATCTCGCTCGGTTGGACTCGCAATTCCTGCCGTAGTACCCTGATGTCTCGTTGTACCTGCCTCGTCGCATTGGGAAAACGACCGTTCCCATCCCACAGCTCACACACATCCACACGGTACATGCGTTTTTTTGCATCTGCCGAGGGGACGTCTGTGAGCATATTTGTAGCCTGGCATGATTGTGGATTCGCAGTGAGCCTTGGTCAGGCCTTGCCACCGCCCGTAGGCCGAGCTGCAGCCGTTCCAAGATCAAGCAGCTTGCAAGGCTGACCGACTGCAGGACTGGGTGCACGATACTTCGTCTCGGGTATTTCTGCTTCGTTGTGGGTGCATATGAAGGAAGTATGTCGGACAAGCGTCCGATTCAGGAAGGACGACTCCGTTAGCGAGCCGTCATCATGGTAAGCAATATGCGGGGCCCATATAGGGCTGCATGAGCCGGGAGCACTCATATCAAGGTCTAGCTCTGGAGAAAGAAAAAATTAAAATAAATCAAAACCATAGTAGTGACAACGAGCGGCAAAGTCCGCTGTCAAGGCGTAGGAAGTTTGAATATCCCCAGCCGTGTGAACATGTCACTTGCTGACGCTCGTGACGCGGGATGCTGCATCTTATGCCGGTCTGCATAATATAAAGGCTAGAAAAGACCCGAAAGGATATGCACAATATGAATGAGACGTGTCAGTGTGGGCTATGGCAGAGAGGCCATCCTGATCGGCAACCATATTGAATTGAATCCACGGCCAGGGTGCTGCGTGTTGGTTTGGGTACGTCCATGTCACGAGCAGGTCGGTGCCGCAAAGTGTGAATCTTGCTGCTGCATGTTGAGGACGGCGTGGGTGCTAGTGACGGGTCAAGACGCATGCATGCAAGCCGTATGCTTGGTAGGTAGGATATACAAAGCCATGTGAGCAGGCGGTCAAAGTGCAGCCGTTGAGCCAGAGTTGGGGTGAGAGAGTCTTTTTTAGCGTGGCACTAGACGCGCCCTGATTGGCCGCGACGACGTGTCACCGAGGCGAGACTGCTCACGGAGCCGCGTTGTCTTCTCATCCGCATTTAGCATCCAAACCCAACATGTCCCTACCACAAGACATCCCAACCCCCGACAATGCCTTTTATGTCCTCGTTACGGGCGCCAACAGGTTTGCAGCTCGAACACGCTAGGCTCGGTGGCACACAATTGACTCGTTTCGCAGCGGCCTCGGCCTCGGGATCGGAACTCGGCTGATTGATGAGTTTCTCCAGACCCGGCCCCAGACGGAATCCCTCGTCCTCATCATCACCACACGCGATCAGCGCAAAGGCGACGCCACGATTCATAGGCTAGAGCAGCACCTGGCAAATACCATCCGCTCCCATGAGCGCAAGCTCCCAGGCATTGCCCAGGTTCTGCGCAACCGCGTATACTTTCGGCAGGAGCGCTTAGATCTGCTGAGTCTGGTCTCGGTGCAGAAGCTTAGCAAAAAGCTACGAGAGACGACGCCTAAGCTCGACGTGCTCATCTGCAATGCTGGCATTGGCGGCTGGACAGGAGTCAACTGGCCCCAGGCCATTTGGACCATCCTCACGAATTGGAGCAATGCCATAACCTGGCCTACCTTCAAGATCTCTGGTGTTGGATGGCTTGCAAAGCCCCAGATACAGGCGGGAAAGGAGGTGGAAGAGCCGCCTCTGGGCCAAGTCTTCTGTGCCAACGTCTTTGGTCACTACATGCTGGGCCATTACCTTGCACCGCTGCTAGCCAAGCAGCCCAAGAGCAACAAGACGAGGGGCCGCATCATCTGGGTCAGCAGTCTTGAGGCCTACGACCACGTGTTTGATGTACAGGATATCCAAGGCATCCTCTCTGACATGCCATACGAGGTCAGCAAGCGCCTGACGGATGTCTTGGCCATTTCGTCAAGGCTACCGTGTACAAGGCAATCCGTGGCCCAATATCTGGAGACAGGCAAAGGCAAAACCGAGGACGAGGATGACGAGAAGACGACGGAGCCACGGCTGTACGTCACCCACCCAGGGATTTGCGGAACGGCGATTATGCCGCTTCCGCTGATACTCGAGTACTGCATGCTGATTGCCTTTTATGTGGCGCGATGGGTGGGCAGTCCATGGCATACGGTCAGCATAGAGAAGGGGGCGACGGCCATGGTGTGGCTAGCGCTTGTGAGTCAGAGCACCCTGGACAGCATCGAGGCAAATGAGGGCGTGGGCAAATGGGGGAGCGCAACAGACTTTTGGGGACAGGAGCGTGTAGATCGCACCGAGGTGCCGGGGTGGGGTTGGGGAGGCAAGATTGGGGAAGAGGGCAGGAGGAGAGGCAGGGATCCGTATGCAAAGGACCTGTGCAAGGAGAGCCAGGAGCGGTTTGTCGAGACTGGGACCAAATGCTGGGAGCAGATGGAAAGGCTGCGTGTCGAATGGGAGGATCGGCTGCGTAGTGCTGGAGTCGGTGTGGACATGTCGTGAGGCAGCAATCTTGTTGGCACATGGGAGAACCTGGGCAGACAGACAGACATTCGGACAGGGTGTATGTTGAGTATATACGTACATACGTATGTAAGTAGACATGTAAGTACATGGTACCGTGTGTGTGTATTATTGGTATTGTTTCTAATGGGGTGTAATATTGGTGGTGGTGGTGGTGGTGGTGGAGCAAGGTTTGGGCTAAGTAGAGTTGCCATGCTTGCCCCGCTTCTGCATGCAACAATGTCATGCTCAAAGGCCCAGCCAAAGAGCGCAAAAGGCCGAGGAGGTGAAGAGGGCGCATGGCAGGTACATGTACTAGCTGGCGACCGACATGAGTCCGAGCATCGGAGAATGGTCCGATGGGCGATCACTGAAGATGGGTATGTAGTGTAGTGCAGTCTGTACATACTTACTATGTGGTAAGTACGTACTGTTTTACTAACATGGCCGACTTGAGGCTCGGGCCTGTGCCGGCGAGAGCTGACAGGTGAAGGGCGGGTGCTAAGTAGCTCAACAGCCCGAGTCGGTCGAGGGCGTGGGGTTCGCGAGCAAAAAGCCCCGACGACAAGTTGCCAAAGCAACTGAGGCGAAGAAAAAGTATATCATGACATGCGTCGGCCGTCTGTCCATGTCTTGAAGCTGTGTGGATGGCAGCTTGGCAAAAAAGCACGTGACGGAACCATCCATGAGCGTAGAACCAATGCAGTGCTACTGAGGACAGTTGGGTCCAGCCCACCGACGCCCAGCGACAGCCACGGCCCTAGGGACGCGCCGCCCGTTTTACCATGGGAGGCGGCCATCCAACAGCAGGGCGAGCTGGCGCGTCCGTGTTTGTATGGGCACAGAGGATGTGTGCGCAAGTATGGATGGATGTGCATATGTGATGTGGAGAGAGGGAGAGGGGGAGGGGGCGTTCGTGACGCCATGCAGGCCTCATGCAGGTCGGGCAGGGAGGCGGGCGCCCAAGGACAAGGGGGGCGGCGCCCCTCGAAGCCCCCCATCTCCCCACGCACTCGCCGGCGGCGGACGGTTGCACTGGAAACGCGGACAGTGGAAAAGTGGACAGCGGACATTGGACAGCTACTAATAAAAGGCGGGCGCCCAACATGCAATGGCAGCATGGCAGCCCGTTGGACTGGGCCGTTCACTAATAAAATGCTAGAGCACTGCCAAGGAAGGGCTCCCGTTGTGCCTCTGTTTTCCACTTGCCCCTTCCCCTTCCCGCTTGACCCTTTAGGGCTTAAGGCGGCTCCCAGTGGCAGGTGGCGGTGGTGGCGGCCCTTGATGCCCGATTCATCACCCCCTTTGACCATTGTAAATGAACTGTGCCATTGACCTCAAGTCTGCTTTTGACGTGCACCACCACCACCACCACCACCACCACTACTACTACTCCTCGACGTGCGCTAACAAGCCCCGTACCGTGCGCCCTCGTTCTCATTCTTCTTTCTCGTCGCCACATTGCTTTTGCCACACTTGCGCGTGTCATCACGCGTCCTAATGCAACCTATACACTAACCCAAATACTCGGCCGCCACTTTTACTCTCCCACAATCACAAGCATTGTACATACATACAAACAAACATTACATACATACACACACGTGTGAGGAGGTTACAGTACAATTCACAGCGACGCGTCCAGCAACCAATCAATGGAACCCAAGGGCGATCCGCTCCCGAGCGACTTCCCTCCCATCTTCACACGCGACACTACACTTGGCGCCCTCTTGTGCGCACCACCGGCATACATTGTGCTCGCATACGACTCGACATTTACAACCGCCTAGGACCTTTGTGCTAGAAACAAGGTCGTGATTTTGGTCTCTTGTTCCCTCATTTATATTCCCTACCTCCAGCCAAAACCCACGCCATCTGTGTTCAGAATCCCTATACCAACATGTCTACTTCGCCCTCTCTGCGCTCCTCCTCGTTTGGAGACATGCCGAGTCCCTCTACGCCAGATTCCACACCATCTGCCGCCTCACGGGGAGGATATTTCTCTGTTATCCCCAAGTCCGAGTACCTCAAAAATGCAATCCATGCACGGAGGGCCCAACCAAGTCCATTCCTACCGCCTCAGGATTTGATACCCAAGTCTTCTTCGCCTGCACCAAGCTCCGCACAGCAAAGAACGTCCCGAGTCTCACCGGATATCTTTCTCCAGTATGCTCTATCCGAAGAACAAACAGCGCCTGTTTCTCCCGTCCAGCGGAGGCGACCCTCCGACTTTGGCTTTGCGACATCCAAGACGAACAGGGAACTTAGCAAAGAGGTTGAAAGGCTCAAGGAAAGTCTCATGACTGCCAACCTGCGGGTGGAGCTGCTCAGCAGACACAAAAAGGAATCACAAGACAAACTTGCCTCAGCCTTGGAAACAATAGAGCGCCTCGAGCCCATCGAAGACGAGGTCCATGATCTCCGCGCTGAAAATAAAAAACTAAAGCTTAGAGTCAACAGCATGAAAGAGGAAATGGCACGTCTCAACAAAGTCAACGAGGATCATCGCAAGATCAACGAAGAGCTCACTACCATAGCAAGCGAGAGTGCTGCACACTGGTCGGCTCACGAATCTGCCATTGACGAAGCAGCTGAATATATCATCAAGATGGAAGAAGAGAAAGCTGCCCTCTCCCAGGAGCTTCAGGAGCTCAAGGAGCGAGTCGCTGCTATTGAACGTGTCTCTTCCGAAACCCCGCTCGCCGCTGGTCTTGACAAGTACCCATCACGTGTCTACAGCGTCGACGAATCGCGGCCTTCGACGAGCCATTTTGACTCGGACTACTATAGCCAACCTGCTTCACCCCAGCCAAAGCCAAGCAGCGAATCAGTCAATTCTTTGATGCCTTCAGAGCGATCAAGAAAATTTCTTGATTTGACCGAGCAACACAGACGATCAGCTCGCGATCTGGTCCAGCGCATGTCGGCAGCATCCCTAAGAGCACTTTGTGACGCAACTCCGTGCCCTATCTATCAACAGCAAATTGCTACTGTTGAAGAAGAAGATAGATCACCCACTCCCCGGAAAGCTTCTGTACAGCACCGCAGGGGCTATGAGGCTGCTTCACCAGCTTTGATGCCTGCTGCAGAAATTTGCCCTTCTCGGCCTTATACCGTGGCGCCATACTCAGAGACAGCATCCCACCCAGATGGCTTACGTGGCCTGTATCATCCTGATCGAGCTAGGAATCGCAGAGCAAACAACCTCCGCTCATCTTCGGGCCAATTTGAGAGCCCTACAAATACACATCGTCTTGCCACTCGTCCACAGACCACATACGAAACATGGCAACGGCCTGGATTTGCAGAGTCTGAAGTCGATCTTACATCGGTAGTCGATCCGTTAGAAGACAAAGAGCGGTGGTGGCGTAGCATGGACCGCCTAACTCTTGAACAAGTAATTGCTCGCTATACAACATTTGATAAACGGCCCCAATCTAACACGAATCCAGCAGCTATCCAAACCCGAGAACCGGCGAAGCTCAATGCTTTCGTCACTCCGATCCGATCGGTGATGAATGATAAAGACCTTCGACGAAGTAAGAAATCATGTGCTTCAGCCAAGGCTGATTTGTCGTATGTCTCTCTTCGCTAAACCTACTTGTCACAGGTCGAAGAGGGTGAAACTGTTCATTCTGGACGAAATGATCTATGGGAAGGTTGTTGTAATACCCTAATGACGTCTACGACCTTTAATATTTTCTTTACATCCTTCAACTGGCGTTTTACCAAAGAAGGAACCAATCAAAACGTACTCCACATCAGGAGGATAATGACGGCTAGGTGTAACATCAATCGTGCATCAGCATCACGAAGTACGGGTTTGGGTAAGTGTTTTTGTCCACTTGGAGTTTATTCAAGCAGGTATATACATGTGATACCTTGAAACTACATTGTTTCGTTGTGACTAGACAAAGTACATCTGTGTTGTACAATTATTATTATTATTATTATTGCTATCAGTATTAGTATAACTAGTTAATCCACTCTATTTCGGTCAATGTATGTCTACTACTCGGAATCTTCCGTAAGGAAGAATGTCATAATTCATCAATGCCACTACGTAGGCGACGTAAAGACTTATACATGCCTATATCCCATATTAGAAGATAATAGGTTTGTATCTGTGCAGAAGCGAAAACGAGGCAGACAAATATCCGCAGAAGTACATGGATCTCCCATCGTTTTCATCTGTTCATTCTTTGCTTTTCCCCTACATTTTTTTTTCTTGTCCGCCACCACGTGGTGTTGTTGTTTTTCAAGAGCAAAAGTAACATTGATGCAGCAACCTTGTCTTGTTCGCGCGCTCACGCACAGACGCCTTTGCACATGCCGCGCGCCTGTTTCCGTTTCCTAGCTCCCTGCCCCCACACTTCCCCCATCGTCATCGGACAGCTTCCACTCTCGTGTTATCCCATCTTTCCTTTGACCCCCCATTTTTACCATCACTCACGCGCTCTTTTTTTTTATATCTCACGCACGCGCAGACAAAGTCCCACCCAACACACCAGATATGCGCTCTTCGCCCTAATCCGCCTCGCCCTACCCTTTTTACCTTTCATACACGTGCGACTTGACAAGCGACCGGCGCAATGATATCCTCTGGCTTCACCAATGCGCCCGTCTCCCAGCTCCTCGTCTTCGGCACTGTCATTACGGCCCTCCTAGCTACACTTACCGATACAAGATACTATCTGCATATACTCGTTGTGCCGCATATCTGGGGTTATGGCCAGTTTTGGCGTTTTGTGACGTGGCAGGTACGTTTGGCTACGACTGTCTATTCTGGGGAGGGGGAATGTGAAGAGAGGAATACATGAGGAGGTCAAAGAAGCTAACGTGAGAGATCAGCTTAGCTACACGAATTCTACAGAGGTGCTATTCGCAGTTGTTTCGTTCTACCAACTACGCGTTATGGAGCGATTATGGGGAAGTCGCAAGTTTGCCGTAAGTTTTGACCTGTTTCTATTACCCGCAAAAAAGTGATCTCTTTTATAATAGGCAAAATAGCTAACAGGATATCCTGATTGAAACAGTCGTTCCTCGTTTCGACTCTGCCATACACCACACTCCTACCACCCCTCATCCTAACCTTTATCCTGCGGCCCCTCACGTTTGCGCATATGAACCACCTCTCCGCGGGACCTACTGCTATGCTCTTCGCCCTCATCGCAAACTACTACGCCGCCGTCCCATATACATATCGCTATAGCATCTCTCCGTGGGCACCTACCACAACTACCTCTGCATCCTCCTCACAATCTATAACCGCCCTCTGGTCGCGCAGCCTAACGCTAACATCAAAATCGCTCTCCTACCTCGCGCCTTTACAGCTCGCCTTCTCGCAGTTCCCCGGTTCCTTGCTCGCGGCTGCCATTGGCTGGGGTGTCGGCACCGCGTACCGGCGAGACTTGCTTCCTGGGGCTACCCGCTGGCGCGTCCCCGGATGGATGGTTGGCGAGGAGAATCGCGACTCGAGAGGCTTTGAGGGGCTGAGAGCCAGATTGGATGCAGAGAGGGAGAGAGAAGGCGGGGCTGGGGATGGACTCGCGACGGGGATATTGGCAGGAGAAACGGGAAATGCACAGCAGGCCAGGCAGAGGAGAACGTTGGGCGATGTCGTGGCCGAGCAGTTCAGAGGGAGGGGATAGTCTTTCCTTCTTCTTTCATTATCACTTCTGTCTTTCTTGGTTTCGTACGAGAGGGATGTGGCTGGTATAGGATACACATGTATATATTTGGTCAAATTATTGAGTATTGTCTTAGCCGTGACGAAGATGGAGAACCGAAAGAGAACCTAGTCATGTGCGACAATGTAGCATATATTGATCATTTCACCCTTCTCTGTTTTCACCTTTCCTAACTTTTGACCCTGACCTCTTTGTACAGGTTGACTCCTCACAAAAATCAAAAGCTTCATTCTCAAATAGCAGACAGAAGCAGTCAAGTATACACATGATATATCTTGTTGCACAAGATGAGTAAAATAAACTCAACATGTTGGTAAATGGCGTCATGCACTCTGACTTGCAGCAAAATACTACGATCAAATGACAAGGTAAAAAGTATTCATTGAAATAGATTGGAAGTGTTTAACATACCAATTAAAGTGTACCCCGAAAAGATATGCCCGTCACAAAACCGAACGAGGCTACCATCAGTCACCAGAAACGCCGCCATCATCATGCAAGACAACGTCTGTCTTTCTAAGGATTAATATTTAGTGCTTGCCCCTGTCGTCACTGCGCGCCGCACTCTTCTTCTTCTCGGCTAACGCCGTCTCGTGCTCAGCCAGCTTTTCCTCCGAGGAACCGTCCTCCTTGAAAACCCTGGCACGGTCGACTGAGCCAGGAATGTACTCAGGTAGTTCGCTGCGACCGATAAGAGTAACCAGGATGCTGGCACCGACAATCATGGTGAGAACAAAGCGGTATACGGCGTACCAGTCGGGAGTCCAGCCACGGTATGCAGCTCCTATAGTTGATCACGTCAGTCATTGAATAAAAACGCAAAAAAAAAGTAATACCATGGTGAATACTCACGGGTATCAACATAGTAAAGTGCAGTGAATCCCAGGAATTGAGTAATTAGTGCACCCTCGATAGGCATCATGAGTGTAGACCAGGCTACCATAGGCGTCACGACACCGATGGCGTACCGCTTGTATCCTTGGTAACCACCGTAACCCGCCCACTCGAGTCCCCAGTGAATGGCACCAAGAAAGCTGAGAATCGAAGCGCCGTATCCGACCTGGAGGGGCTCAATGAGATGCAGCAGGTATGTAGCGTTCTTCTCTGAAATCATGAAGCCGTAGCCGGCAGTCGAGTGGTTGAGTTCCCACGACAGGTAGACGGTCGAGAGCGAAGTTGCGAGATAAGGAAGCGTGCCAGCGAGACCCAGGTAGAATGCTTCGCGGGGGACTGCGGCAAGAGAAAATGTGTCTTTGACCGTGTTCTATCCAAATGTTAGCTACATGAAGGGACATTTGGTAAGAAAATGGTGCGCTCCGATACATACCACATCATGCTTCATATCGGCCATCATATCCACCTCCTTCTGCGGCCTGTCGCCACCAATCTCAGAAAATATGGGGTGTGTAGTACTGGAGCTCGTGACCGTTTCTGGCGTGGGTTTTATTTCCTCATTTCTGTATCTGCTCTCGGCCTGCTTCTGTCCCTCTGTCAACTTGCCATCAGCCATGCATCGGCGCAAGATGGCGGATGAGGCCGGCTTTAGTGCATTTGCTGCTTGACGCAACTGCGGCCTCTTTGCAGCCAGCGACCCGAACTGTGTTTGCCATTGGAGTGATGGCGCTGTGCGGGAGAAGCATGCCGCTGGCCGGGAAGCTATAGGTGCCGCGACGGACCTTAACGCTAGACGCGACGCTCCGTTGCGAAGCATATTAGATTGATGATAGAGGGAGCACACGGGAAAGAGAAAAGTGCGGATAATAGACCGGGTGAATCCACACACACACACACTGCAACAGAACAAGAGGCTGAATATGAAAAAAAGTAAGAAAAGAATAGAGAGAGGGCAGAAAAGGCTCAACTTTGCATTTGTGATTGAAGATGCAAGCTCCCCCGCAAAATGACGCGCGACACTACTGTGACGTCATGCTTGATCCTCAGCTACGACTACATCACAACGCCGGCCATGGTTCGGCATCGTAGCCGCCATCCTTGCCAAGCGGTGGATCGAAACGGTCCTGCGACCCATAAATATCTTGGACATACTGTCGAAATCAGGCAATCAGTCTTTTCACTGTCGTTCCCAGAGTCGGCCCGACGGCCTAGAGGCAAAGTCCACCTATCCCTGTTTTCAGCTGGTTATCAAGATACCAAGAGCCGGTAATCACATTTGCTAGTAAATGACTGCATTGAGTGTCGATAGAAATTGTCATTGCCTTAGGTCATAGAGTAAAGAATACACATTACAAGAATCAATCCGTACAAGCCAAAATAACCACACTATGCTGTGTACTGAGAATCAAATTATGCCTCGGGATCCACCCTCCTTCCAGCCATTTCGATCAACCCTTCGCATTCCATCGGTCATTGTACGCATTGACCCCCACAGCAACCTGGCGGTAGAACCAGTTCCTGCTTCCCTCGTCACTGACAGGAATGAATGGCCCATTTGTACCTCCTTTCAGCGTAATGGCCAATCCTGTCCTCTCCTTGCTGATCGTCTGTACATCCTTGAGTGGCACATCCCACTCGGTTTGCAGCTTCTTCGTGCGCACCATCATGAGGCCGTTGTAGGTGAGCATGACGAGCATCTCCTTGTTTTGCAGCTCGAGATGCGCAATGTAGTCCTCGTTGAAGTATTTGCCGTTGTCAAGCGTCTTCAACCAAAACTGTCCAAGCGCTTCACGCTGAGAGTACGGTCGCACAATGCCATCCGTGCCAATGAAACGCGTCAGGCGCACACGGTCGAGGCCCTCCTGGTCAAACACTGTGGTTGTATTGCGCACGCCTTCAGCCATGTTGGACGCAAGATCAAAGGCTCCAATCGCAGCCTTGGTAGGTACACCGAGCAGCCCCTTTCCGACGCCTTTGACAAAACCAAGAGCACCCTCCTTTTCTGCCCCTTGAATGGGGTGGCGAGCAAGGCCACCGAGCCCACTGGCTAAACTGCTGGCAAAAGCATTGCCACCGGACGTAATACCGTAAAGGGCATGCTTGGGCCGGTTGCGAGAGCGGGACATGCGACGCGAATCCTGGAACTCCTTGTCGAGAGTTGCCGCAGAGAGACCCTTTGACATACTGCCAGTAAACTTGGCCATACTGTCTGAGAAGCCAAACACCGATTTCTTGACAAAACTCGATGCACCCTTTGCGATACCGATACCAAGATCCTCAGGACGATCAGATTTGACCAGACCCTGGTACGGCTCGTAGAAGATATCCGCAACGCCAGAGCTGATGTTGTTGAAGAGACCGACCGGGTTGCCAAGGAAATCGGCAGATCCAATAATCACGTGGACTTGTCGCAGTGACTCTTGAACATAGTGGTTCTTGATATTGTTGATCAATGCGGTTGTCGAGATACGAGCGTTCTCAAGCATCAACGAGTTGTATCGTACTGGTGCATCGTTGACATTGCCAATCGACATGGTAAGAACGTTGACTGCGAACATGAATGGATTGGAAGTAGTCATGGTGTCTTCTGCATTGATACGCTCCGTCCGGACAAATGAAAGATCGATTTGCATAGGCTGAAGATGTAGGAGCTCGAAGTAGACATCTTGGCCAGACTGTTCTTGCTTTGGTTCGGGAATACTGAGGTTTTCATCCCACAGCTTGCCTTGCTTCTCTTCAGTCCAAGACGCACCAGGTATATTCGCGAAGTCGATCATGGCAAAGATGAAGTCTTCATCGATTTCGACAGTCATCTGCTGAAGCAAGAATGTGAAGTACTTGATGTACAAGACACCATACGAGTCATCCTTGACTTTAGTGATTGTGGTCTGGAAGATAGGGTGTGCCTCCATCTCCTTTCCGGTCTTTGGAACAACACTGGGATAGAAGATGATGGGGAAGATACCGCCGTAAAGCTGGTTGTCGACCTGAATCCACTTGACCTGCATATTGACCATCTGGTACAGCGGTGAGTCCGAGTACTTCAGCTCAATGTCACGGAGCGTAACGTAGACCAGCTCCTTCAGGTGACGATTGACGAGCGAAATGCCAATACCAGCAAGCCGTAGCTGTACTTTAAAGGTGACATCCGTATCCATGTCCTTGACTTCGAATCCGGTCGTTGTTGATGATGACCCTGCAGACTTTTGCTTATACATGCTCTTCGAGGGTTTGTAATTTGCTATTTCCAGAGTCTGCGTAGGACCTGCAGCAACGACGTTGAGATCAATAACCTTCATGCCTCCACCTTCTTGACCAGGTGGAATCTTGAATGGAATGAGCGGTCCAATCTCGGCGAGTTTGACATGTCGCTCTCGACCATTGGCACTAATCACAATTTCTTTGTTCCTCGCTGCTGGGAAATCCCATGCGTATGGCATGATGCTTCGAGGAGGCAGACGGTACCTGATCGGCCGGAAGCCAGAGCCGCGGTCATCTTCATCCTCATCTAGGTTTGGGTTTACTTGCCAATACAAGAACTCTTGATCGCTCATGTTCTTGAAAGAGAATGGCCAGTGCTTGTTCTCAACACTGATGTGACAGAATATGGTTGCTGCTTCCATGAGAATGTCCACACGGACGAGCTTTTGGCGTTGGCCAGCCTTGGAAAGCTTGACATGTACATTGCCAACATTGGAGATATTAAAAGGTGACGACCATTGGTTGTTAACACCGGGGTAACAGAGTGACAGCTGGGGTGCGCCACCTTGTCGCAACCATCGAAGCGGGAAAAGCTCGCCGTCCTTCACCGTCATCCAATCAGATTGTCCAGGTTCACGGATAAGCAGTTCTTCCTTCATCTTATTGTTGATGATGAAGCGTGGCGCGATGGAGACGGTCTTGGTCAAGTTATACTTGCCCTCGCCCTCTGAGACGGACACACCAAGGTGCATGTCAGAACGCGTTTTGACAGACGGCAAAGCCACTGTGTATGTGCTACCAATTGCGTCGAAACTCTGAGGTTTGCTCCAATTGGAATCGCCAACCCTTATCAGAGCACGGTTCTTCTTGTTCTCGGTTGGGTAAGAGAACATGAAGGGTAAGCCCTTGCCAGTATCCTCTTGGTTGTCCGTGACAACGCCTTGCCCGGCAGCGGCTCGTCCTGAGGCCATGGATTGCTGTGCTCGAACATCCAGCTGTAGTCCAGTGCGGTTGAGTATGATGTATGGACTGTAGATGGCTACCTTGAAAGCGCCACCGCCATCAGGGAAGTTGCTAGAGTATGTTAGTATACTTTCATCGTTGAATCGAGTAGAGATAATCTTACAAGAAATGCATGTTGAGGTGTAGAACTGTGTCATTGTTATCCCTCACTTCAAGCACCTTTTCTCTTCTGAAGCTTTCGCGGTCGGTGGAGTTGATGATGCCAAACTTGCTGGGTTTGAAGGGCCCATCCTGCATCTCAACACTGATTAGCAGCAGATGAGAGAGCTCCACTACGTGCACTGGACTGATACCACCCTTCCGAAGGAAATTTGTCCAGTCCTTCTTTGTGTTGCTGTCATAAATCCTGTACTTGAAGTCATATGGAAGAAGGTTGTGGACTTCAACTGGCGCCTGGAGGCGAAGCCTCATGTATGGATAGACACCAGTCAAAGGATCCTTCTTATCATAGGCTGCATGCAACTGGAAGAAGAACGGTGGCGCTTGGTCGTCCTGCTCTCCACGGCATGTAATTGTCCGAGTAGGGCGCTTGAGAAGGTCTTTCCAGAATAGGCGCTCATTAGACCAGGCATATCCGAAGCCTTGGTCTGGGCGAACAATTATGGAATGCATGTGGCAAGCGCCAACAGGAGCTGGCCTAGCATCCCCAGGAGGAATCTTATCGATTTTAAGAAGATGGCCGTCCTCAGGACTGAACATTCCAAGTTCAATTGGGATCTGAGTGTTGTTCTCCACCAATAATGGGGAGCGGATAGTAATGTTCTTGACGTTGTCCGATCCAAGCTTCACATCAATCAGCAGGCGATGCTGAATGCGGTCCTGTTTCGGCTTTAGGTTGTATAGAAATTCGCCCTCGCGATGCACCTGTACGCGAGTAAGAGAGTCAAAGCCACTGCCTTGCAGCTGGATTCCAAGCATCCCAGTGGCACTTTCGGTAGAAAGCGTTTCTCTTGCTGACATGGGATTTTCGAATCGCCACGGCTGCTCTTCTCCATCTTCAAGCTTAGCAGCGAAGCCCTCATTCTCTTTGCCCTCAGCCCAAATATCAATGCTAAAACCCGTGTAATTGCGCACACGGTACGGCGCATCGTTGCCTCGGGGCTTAGACAGAATGTCGTCTTCGCTGGTGAGGAAGTCGAAGGACTTGGATCCCAGCGCAATCGTAGCGGCTGTTACTGTGAGTTCCATCGATTTGCGAGAATAGAGATCCACAGTTAACTTTTCTGGGTCCTGGTTCTTGGACATATGGAACCCGACACTCCAAGGTTCGATCAACGGCTCCCATGCGGACTTGGAGAAATTGTACACATTAATCAGTGTGTCGACGGATGTATCAGCGACCATTGCACCCGTCCAATCTCGTACATCGACTACAAACTTCTTCACGCGCCAATCGAGCATGGGCATCTCATGTACATCACCGATGAGCACAACGCGTATGCCTTCAAAACTGACATGCAGCTCTTCTCTTTTGACGACAGCTGAAGCAGGGGCTTGTTGATGGGTCGTCTGCTGCATAGATCGCTTGCTGGTTGCAACAGATTTTGCTTGACCCTTGTGAGTTGATGCTTTGGCTGCATGAGACGTGCCCTTTTTGGATAGTGTGGCCGCCTTGAGTTTTTGGGCTTCTGCGGACGCCATAGGTTTCTCGGCGGGAGCAGTCATTGCAGATGCTCGGTTCACAATCTGCATGGCCAACAAGATATCGCGCAGTGACAGTCGTAGGACGAGAGGCTCTATGTCGACGGTTATGCTCGTCATTGAAGACTTTGAACTCTGGTTTCGCACGTCCAAGGCTGACTGGATGCTGAAGTCGTCAAGAATGCGCATGCGATTGGTCTCGAATCGGTCCATGCGGCACAAAAACATACCGACTTTGTCAACTTGTAGTGTCATTGCTTGCTGTTTAGAAATGAGCACTTGCTTGGTGCCAAGGACAATGGCTTCTGAGTTGGCTAAAGCTGGGTTCGCAATGAGGACAACTTGCGCATCCACCAAGTTCACACGGAATGACACGCTCATGCCATTGTCGGCAGGTGCTTCGGCAGGCTGTGGTACTTCCAGTGTTCGAGAACCATCAGGCGACATGATATCGTCCTCATCGCTATCCGTTTCTTCCTGTTCGGCTCCTTGTTCAATAGTCAAGGGCTCATCAGTGGCAAGACCTGCATTGGCAAATGCCTGTAGAGCAAACAAGTAGTCTAGAGCCAATATGATGCGCGGACTGTCAATGGTCAGAAGCGCAATCATACTGCGCTCTTGTCCGCCAGCAATGGACACACTAGCCATAAACTGCTGTTTGACATCATTGTTGATGAGTGACATGATCTTGCGGAACTTGTTGGTACCCTGCATACGGCTGTCTCGGATAGTGAAGGATTGTATGACAAGCTCCGCTTCCATAGCTCCGTCGCTGATCATGCGGACCTTCACATTGGTGTCGTTCAAAGAGAACTTTGAAAGGCTAGCGGCTTCGACGTCACCAACAGGTTCACCATCCTCAGATTTGACGAGCTCTAGACCGATAGTGCCAACTTTGAAGACAAAGTCCAGCTTCGTCCACTTGTCTTGATCGGTATGTAGTTCAGGTCCTTGTGAAGTCACCACGTCCTTGGATGGTGCCGAATTTTCATCGCTCTTGCCCGTTAGTTGACGTGCAGGGCCCGTCGTCTCATTTGGCAGATCGGCTTGGACGTCCTCTTCAATAGCTTCGGGCTCTGTAGCGAAGGCTGTAGGTATAGATCGTGACAGCTCCAAAGCAAACTTCATCTGCTCGGGTGTGAGTTGCAAATTGATGTTCGACATAGACCCATCAATCTCGAGATCTGGTCGCTGTTGTCCGGGCCTATGCTCAACCATGGTGATTTTGAAGTCGAGATCCACTTTGTCGATCAACTGCAGCTCTTCAGAGCGGTCTTCATTGTAATGGAGTCTCGAGGTAAGCTTGATGTTTCTGATGCCGGCCGAAATCTTGTTGGCAGTCTCTGCACTCTCAGAGTCGTCCAGAGGGACAAAACTGTTTTTCGCGTAGATCTCTCCCAAGTTTGCAGTAAGGGTATCACGATCTAGATTATCGGATACCACCATACGCGGGAAAACAACAATGGGCGTGCTGATGGTGATGTCGTAATGGAATCTTGTCGCTCGTTGTTGAATCTGTGTCGCTTGGTTTGCCGCGGCCTGGCGAGCAGCATTGAAGATGGCCTGCATCTTACCAAATTTGACGGCAAATTGCATGATCTTGCGGAAGGGCTCTGTGAGAAAGTTGATCTTGACAGACCCCGTCTTCAATGCGACAGCCGCGTCGTACCCTGGATAGCTCTCCGAATCAGAGTCGAAAGTCTCGTAGCTGAAATCAGCTAGGTTTTTGCCTTCAATAGTCACGAGTTGGCGAAGCGGAGACTCCTCAGATACGCCTTGGTTGACGTCGTCAATGAGCGACAGGTTTCCAAGTCTTCCACCAATACGCATAGTTTTACCGCTAAGGAAAATACCAACGTTTCCGGAGTTCAGACTCAGCGTGGCGAGTCGTATGCCGTCATTATTTAGAACCACTGCAATGCGCTTCAACTCTGCGCGAATGCGTATCTTGTCTGGTTCTGCTTGCGGCTGCTCAACAACCTGTTGTTCATCTTCTTCCTGCTTGTCCTTGATCTGAGCCTGCTGGTTTTGGGGAGGTCCTGGGTTCGTAAATGTATCCAGAACAAAGTCTAGTAGGGTAAGAAGTGTCCGTCGAGTCACTATCAAATTGATTGTTGAAACGGCGACTTCCAAGTTCGTCGCAATGCCCTCATATTTGGTTTGGAACTCTGGCGATTCTTTGTTCACCTTGATGAACTTTAGTGTGAACAGATCTTTCTGTTCGTCCGCTGATACATCTTCTGACGAGATAATGTTCTTGAACTCGGGGATTGTAGATTCCTCCACGTAGTCTTCAACAGCCAAGCTCCGCAGTCGAACATCTGCAGCCATCTCAAAAGCCTCTTGGTAGAAATCAAGATCGAAACTTTCAGCGACTAACTCGACGAGGAGCTGATCAGCCTTTCTCCCTTCAGGATCTGCTCTGTATAGAGAGCCTTGGAGGCGGTCGACTGTGAATTTGAACTCAAAGTTACGCTGATGTAAATGCACGTTCCGCTTGTCTCCTTTGGACTCTTGCGCGTCCGCAAATTGCTCCTCGGTATCACTGTGGCTGTCCTCTTCCATGACAAGCTCATGCTCTTGCGCAGCAAATGCGAAAGATTTTGAACGTGATCGCCCGAGAGGATCTGCTTCAGACTTGGCCTCATTCTTGGGTTTCAGGTTTGGCGGACCCTTTGATCCTTCGACTACTGGTTTGCTTGGGCTATCATCCCCAAACTTGGGTATGGCCACATCAATCAGTTTCATCAAATTCTTGTACTTGGAGTCCGAAACCGATGCGTGAAGTACGGGCAGATTTCCAGAGACGCGGAACTTTGTCAGATCCGATGCTTTTGGGACGATACATATCTCGATCTTGAAGTCGATATTGATACGGTCGACGATATGGTAGTTCTTCACGCTTGAATCTTCCTCCAACTGCGCACGGGTTTCCTCAATGGACGGCCCTATGAGCACTTGCGTTGACTCCAGCTTCAGGTTGAATTTGTCGTACATTAGATTCTCCAACTTCCGGAAATCCTCCTCCGTGTACTGCTGCTTCTGTTTTGCTTGAATGTCACGAAGAGTTTCCTTGTCGACAAGCTCACTAGTGACGCTCATGTGACCTGCATCCAGGATGAGACAGTTGCTTGATTCCTTGGTAACCGAGTCAGGAACAATGATGAGTGGGGCCTGCAGGTTCAGTTGGGCATTGATAGTCTTGTGTTCAGTAAGAGCGAACTCCAAGCCTGCACGGGTTTGCTGTCGGATGCCTTCAACAGTTGCTCCAGCTGTCTCCATGAGTGCACCAATAGACTCCATGTGCCTCTCTGGAGGCTTGAAGAACTTGGCAACCTCCACCACGAACCTAGGGTTGTAAACAAACTCCATGCTCTTCAGATTCATGGTGAGATTTGTGTCGGCTGCTCCGTCGAGTGGATTGTTTTCGAAGGTCAGAAAGAAGAATGGATCTTCCTTCTCTTCCTCTTCGTCATCCTCGCCCTCCACATCCTTGGGCGACTCGTCATCGTTGAGTTCTTCAATTCGCTTGTCGTCAGGGACGGGTGGTGCGTCCTTGACGGTGATGATTTGCGGGAATAAACTACCCTCAGTAGTACCGTCGTACAAACGCATACCCTCCAGTGCCACCTTGACAAACGTCGAGTCCGTACGCTGTAGCAATTGTGTACTGAAGGAGTCGAAAAGAAGTCGAAGTATCTCGTTTCCCTTGCCATGCGGGTCGCGCTTGAGTGTAAAGCTGCCTGTTCGTAGGCTCATGTTGACCTCTAGCTTGACATACTCACGGGGCATATCCACCGACTCGGCAATGACCTTCTTCTCATCCCAGTCAATGGCGTCGTACAGCTCTTTTCGTTGCTGCTCACTCATCTGAGTGTTGTCCTCTTCGTGCTGCTCCTCTGGCTTGCCTCCCCAGACCCAAGACGTCCAAGTTTGTTTGGGCGGAGGCTTCTTGACACCAACATTCTCTTTGCGTAGCTGGTTACGAGCGAGCGAGCGCCAGAAGCGAAGATCTTCGTACGAAAGCTTCCGCTCCAATCTGTCTAGATCGTCTGTCTCAGTAGCATCAAGCCTCTCTTCGCGCTTCTTCTTCTTGAAAAGTTCAATGTATCGTACCCTGTCATCGCGCCGCTCTTTGAAATATTCCCAGCTCCATTTGCGGTTCTTCTCGTGGATCTTATCGAGTACAGCTTTACCCGCAAATCGGAGCCAGCCAGCGGGGTCTTCTTTGGGCGAAGATTTTGGTTGCAGTTTCTTGTACTCTTGGTGGCGAATGAAGTAGTGAAACAAGTCGACCAACATTAGTGCATCGCGGTATTGATCTTCGTCAATGATGAAACCGAGTTCATCGAACAAGAGTCGAGCCTTCATCTTAGCACGATCCGTTTTGCCCGTTTTGTCCATCTCCAAACCAGCACGCCCACTAATGGGCTTGAGGATGAACTGATGGTCATCTAGATCAGGGTTGTCGCCTCTAGCAATCATGCTTCGTGCCTGCTCTATGAAGTCTGAACGGTCGATTTGTTGCTCATCGCTACTTTGGTTGCCCTTACCAGTACCAATGAGCTTGGCATCTGTGTCCCAGTATACTGCCAAGGATCCAAGGGTGGCCAGCTTGTGCGTCGAGGCAGACGTACCTTGGATGAAGGTAGGTTTCCAGTTCTCGTCAGTACTGATGGCGCTGAAGTCTGCAAGGGTGAGACCGAGGGCGAAGGGGTGGCCGGGATCGGATATTGAGTCCTCATAGCGGATGTGAATGTTCTTGACGGTAACCTGAACGTTATCGACAATGGCAGTGACCAAGCTCGCAGTAAAACTTTGGTTCTTTTGCTGTTCCTCGGGACTCATACCCTCAGTGTTTCTCTCTTTTAGCAGTTCTGCACTGTCAAGCTTCTCCATTTTGACAGCGTGAGCACGCCTCTCCTCCTCATCAGCATCGTAGTCTGCATTCTCCTTTGGCGCTGCCAGCAAGAAGACATCTTCAATGCTGACCTTTAGCGGCTTGCCACGCAGATTTGACCAGGGTATCGATAGTGTCAGAGAGCCAAGATGGCCTTCGATAACGTTCAGCGGCAAACGCAATTGATCAAGGGCTTCGCGACGTAACTCGAGGTCGCGTAGCTTGACGTCTCCAGACCAGATGCCGACATTCAGCTGCTTTGGGTCGAAGTTCTGGACGTACATGCCCAGAAATCGATTCAGCAGTGTCGACACAAGTCCCTCGAGCATGGCGGCGACGTTGGGCCGTTACCCAGGCCGGGCGTCGAAGGCAGGCAAGTGGAGTGTGGGGTATGGAGTGGAAAAGGTATCCTTATCGTTGTATCATAAAACTGTGTGAAGTCATAGGAAACGGCTGTCAATTTGCAGTAGCACTGCAGAAGGGGGTATCGTATACGGTAAACACAAGGCGGGGCGTGAATAAAGGCACAGGTTTTGTGTGTGAGGCGTCGAGAATTACCGAGGCCGCAGCCAGGAAGAAAACAAAATAAGTAATCTAGCAAAGAATACAGAGGCCAGACATTGGAGAGGGGAGTGGCACCACACACAACGCAGCAGGGAGGAGGTGAATAGAGATCACCAAGGCAGCTACACGTCGTTTAGCCGCAAGTGCCATGATGCATGACGTAGATCCAGCCTTCCCGCTCACGTGTGCGGGCCGTCTGGCCGTTGATTGGCTGGGGGTCTGCCTCCAGTTGCGCCGTCTCCAATTTCTTCCCGCGTCCACTCCCCGCGGATCGCGTCTGAAGACGTCGCGCATCAAGAGTAGAGGATAGTATATACCATTCTGAGCTGAATCGCTTGTTTATAATACTTTCGCGACCTTTTATCCATACTATCCTTGTGCTCTACCATTGGCACCTACAAACTACGACCCTGAACTTGGCCAGCCAACAGCACAACCTTTTCCATATACACATACTATTTTCAACATGGGCTGGTGGCCCTTCTCAGGCGCAGGCGCAGACGCCGCAGCAAAACAGCAGCACCAACAGCCAGCCACTATTTCAAGTTCAACATCGCCCGTACAAAAACCAAACGATGCACCCACACCGACAATATCACACATACATTCTGCCCCCCACGATCCCGACTTCTACGCCGCCCACCCACACCTCGCCCCACCCTCTTTTTCTTCCAATACTGTCTCGTCCTCGACAACCAACAGCACAGACAATGCCACACAACAATTCGAGGAGCTCGACCCTACACTACCCCGTACCATGTCCTGCCGTGCCGCCTTTGATAGCGCCTTCTATTGCTCATCACTCGGCGGCCACTTCAACGATATATACCGCTACGGGCAACTCCGAAGCTGCTCCGACCACTGGAGCGACTTTTGGTTCTGTATGCGCACAAAAAATAGTCGGAGCGGCCAGGAAGTCAAGGAGCGCATGGTGCAGGATAGGTATTGGGAGAAGGAAATGGTGCTCAAGAGTGGGCCTAATAGCGAAGATATCTGGCGTAAGAGGAAGCCAGGAGAAGAGGTTAGAGGGGCATTTAGTAGGCCTGCTGATGAGGTATAAAAGCAGTGATATGAATATGGGATTATGTACGACATACTGTAAGACTGGGTGCTGAATTGCAAAGAGTTTGATTGATTGATTAAGCCACGTTTACCAACCTATCTAGAAACCTCATACATGAAACGTGAGGCAGTACAATACTTACTTCTCTCTACTCGAAATTTACAAATGACTCCAAGCCCTTCTCGGAGGTTACATGTGTTCCAGTGTATCGCATTTTGTAATAATTGAAAGCGGAATGTGCCTGCTCTATCTATCCACTTTTCTCTTTTCCTATCCAATTACTGAGGACGTAGCATGATGGCACAAAGCATAAGGCAACTGTATGACTACTGCATGAGCCATTTATGTCTGTTTCGCGTCTAGCGTATCAGACTATCATCACTTAGAAAGAGTAGTGGGAGATAATTACCTGCAATTCTACTATCGCGCCGGTGCATGTATTTACTAGTAACTCTAGGCAAAACGATTGTCCAAACCTCGAGTCTAAGAGTAAGATTTCCTGTATAGTAGAGGATACCCAATTTATAAGTCTTTGACCCTTCTATCTCTCTAATTTACTCTAACCTCTTTCTTAATTAGCTGCTAATAGTATAGTATAGGTAAAGGCGAAGTCACTCGTATCCTCCATAGTAAGACTCGTGGCTCGATACTATCCACACCGTTCACCATATAGCTATCCCTCAGGTCCATCACATATTAGCGTCACATTTCTTATCTTGTTCTTATTGAAGTACCAGCTACGCTGTGCTCAAGAAGCCTACGTCTAGTAATATATGCAACAGCTACCCTACTATTAACGCAGCTGTTACGAGATTATGTGTGACACTCTACTTAAAATAGGCAAACTAATTTTTTCGAGTTTATAGTTGAATCTACAATGTTGGATGGTTCTCTGCAGTGTTCACGTATTTTTGTTATAGGCTGATGTTGTTGTGGTGCCCAAGGTGGAGGATGACAGATTTACGCATGGTGCAGATTTATGACGTAGTCTATAATGAGAGAGCGTAGTGGTCCTATTTCCAGAGCTTTTGTCCAGTTATTGCCAATGAGAAGTCGTAACAGTTCAGAGCAGGTACTTGGTTCTTCTGCCTGAAATTTCAATAAGTTTACAATTCCTTCTCAACTGGACTTTTTGAATTCAAGTTTTTGGCGATACTTATTCTGCCTCAACTTTCTAGTATCCCAACGAGAACTCTCTAAGAAATTAGTCTCAAAAAAGCTTCCTTGATATCTTCTCCCAACAACTGCTGCTTGTTTTAAGACCATAACCTATAACTATACGAAGCCCTTTCATAATAGTCTACTCATCTTTAAATCTTCGTAGCCACCTGGATAGCTAACGTCACCTGCAGACAATCATTTACATGACCTTCGAATAGATACATAATTAGATTTCAATCTCCGCGAGCGTTGTGTAAAAAATTGCTTCCATTGAGCGAGTCACGCCCAAAGATAAGCCAGTTTGTCCCTTTTATCCACTGGAAGTATAAGTAACTTAAGAATATACCATATCGTTAAGACAAGCAATGATGGAGGCAAAAATTGAAAATAATTAAACTACGACCAAGACACTCTCTGCAGATGTTCGTCAGGCGAACAGCAGTGGTATATCTGATGCGCATAATCATCAGCAACAGTGTGCTCTGCAGCTAGGACTGGGGAGAAGTCGGCGATCGGCGTTCCACCGCTCAGACGCTAGACCCTGTTCGGGATGCTCCAAGTGATGCGATGCGAACGTTCGGTTCTCGAACTAATTCACTCTTGCAAACAACACTTTGGTATCTACTTACTACATGGCTCAAACCAGGTGATCATCATCCATTAGGAGACACAGATTACCTCTCTCCAAGGCTCGTATTCAACACAACTAGGCTCACACACCGCAAAGGACCTAAGCACCCTCAAAAGACTAGTAGCACCCTGCGACTACCCTGTCTCACACGATCCAGACGCAGCGCGACTCTCGTACTCCGAGAAAGCCTCAGGTATCGCTATGGTCCGAAATGGCAGCCCGTCGCCAGCGGACAATTTTCCGCTAGGCCATTCAGCGACATCCCCTCAACCGCAGCCCTCGAAGCGCGACAAACGGCGCAACATGCTCGCTGAGAAGCTCGCGGAAATGATGGCGTCCTTCTCTGACAACAGAGATAGCCACTATCGCGCTCAGTTGGCTGCGCTACAAGCTGACATCAACCTGATTATGAAGGCTGACCCTTATGCGAACCAACCACTCGAGGATAATGGAGAGGAGGCCTCGGAGCTCATCACGCAGATTATGGGCAACAACGTGCCGTCTGCACCCAGCGCTGGCACAGATTATATCGCGCAATGCGGAAAACACTACTCGCGTTTTGTCGACGCGGTCAATGATGCGATGGAGGAGCGGGACTACAATCTCACCATGCTCTGGGTGTGTGCCCCCTGCATTCCGAGATCCTGACACGAGATGCTAATTGTAGGTTTTATACAGAACAAACACGAAAACACGAAGAACGAAATCGAAAATTCACATTACTACAAAGTTCAAATCGCCGAAGAGGAGCACAAGTTGCTTGCCGCCACCATTCGGGAGCGTCTCGTAGCCAGCATACAGCAGCGAACGAACAGACTAAAGAGAGAGAAGGAACAACTTGACTTGACCGACAGCAATGCGATGCTTCTCCACCCTAATCAATTCAGCATCGGAAACCCCGCCAGTCCCGGCGGACCGCAAGCGCCTCGGAAAACAAGAAGGACAGGACACAAGTTCGGGGATGCTGAAGAGCTGGCTGCAGCCAATGAAACCAAGCGCAAGAGAAAGTTGTTTGAGGATCAGGACAATGATTCTCCTAACGCCTCTGCCCGGGCTATCGAAATGGGCATCGGCTCTCCGTTCCGTGAAGCCAAAGCGCGTACTGTCAATGCACAGTTCGAGTCATCTGCCTACTCTCTTGAACGCTTGTTCACCGAGAAGGAGCTTAATATGGCTATGAATCAAGCTACAACAGCCGCCTCTCACTTCTTTGCAAAGATGAAGAATACAGAGGCTGCAACGCAAGAGGCAACAACGAACGGCAACACCAATGGGACAAATGGAGAGCATGCTTCTGAAAATGGCGACCCTATGGACCAAGACCAGGACTCGGACGACATACCAGGCGCCTCTGACATGGTGCGCCAGCACTCGTCGAACCCCCATGCCACGCGCGGTGCTACCCGGTCTGCACTCAACCCTACGGCAGCCATAGTCAGTGGACAAATACCACCATTCATCTACAACCCGCCTTTCGTGTTGGATGCAAAGATATTCCAGAAGATCAACGCGTCGGCGCCACCACCGCCCTCGCTCTCGGCACATGATGTGGAGCAGGATCTGAAGCTGATGCTAAGGGAAGCACGGCCGGATGATGATCTAAATGAGAAGCTGTTGCAGGCTGCATGCAACCCGGTCAAAGCACGGGACTACCAGGTCCAGCCGCCAAACTTCTCTGAGCCAGTCAATGAGATGACAAGCGCGCTGCGCAGCACAGCACCACATCTGGAAGTAGGAGCAGGACTGGGGGGAGTGCCTATGAGCGCGCAGAGCAGTGCTGCAGGATGGTCCGAAGGTGGTGGGAACACGCCGATAGGACGCAATGGAGAGAGAGACTCGCTTGCTGTTGGTGGTCATGGCGGCGGTGTCGCAATGAGTCGAACGGCCAGCGGAAGCGGAAGGGGACGCGGTCGAGGACGCGGAGGTGGTTAGGACGCGTCTCGGTGGCAGTCGGCTTCCTATTCTACTTGGACGGTCTCTTGACTTGGACGTCACAGTCTCGTATTATACCCATGTCTGGCGTTTGGGGACGCGATGCATGTGCGGCGTTGGGCTGGATGCCGGATACGTACTACTCACATGTACCGAGGTTCTGCTTTGTAGTTTCTTTTGTTATTGCATTTAACTCGGGGATACTATGAGCCAAGAGTATTGTCGCGATCAGGCAGACGCGTCGGTTCCCCCGTTTGTATTGGAATCCTATTTCGTCTTTGGTTTTTTTTCTAGTAGTACTTTGGCATACAAGGCAGACAGAGTGTCAACACGGAGATTTACCATTCAATCAAAACATGTTTTTGTGTCTGTCCGCGTGTCAAGGCTAGCTGTGCATGACAACAGGTCATGTTTTCACGTAGTCAGTCGGCAAGACAAGGCGATCGTTTGCAGGGTGCATGTAATAGTAGTGCATAGGTGTTTCGTCAGTCTGCAATCAGCAGCAGCAGCAGCAGCAGTAGAAGCAGACCACATCATACGAGGTTGGTAATAGTCGATAGCATGGATGGCGGCGGTGGGGATAAAATTCCCCACCATGTCGAAGGTACGTGAAGGCGCTGGTTGCCATGGGCGGCCATGGCGGGGTTGCTCGCTAAAACAACTGGTTTGAGGTCATGGTGGGGTGAGGGTGCCGTCATAGCAGCCTACATGCGAGCCTCCTGCCCAGCGGCGAAACAAGCAGGCACGGCATCAACGGCAGGCGCGACACAGCAGCCCGCTCAAGGCGGCAGGCGCACAGGGGGCGCCTTCCATGCATCATATCTGGCAGAAAAAAGGCGATTTCGCCCCAGTGAAGCCGTCAGACAGCTGTTTCTAGTGGGTCGCAGAGCTTGCGGGAAGATTCTGGTTGGAGGCTTGGCACGTCGAAGCCGCTGGAATTCTGTAGAAACAAGACGTGCCAAAGCAATACAAAAACTGCTCCGCCGCCGCCTTGGGCTACCTCTCCAATTCACTACTCAAATCACATTTGACTCAATAAGCCTCACCCACACGAAGTCTTTGACTTGTGAGCACCTTTGCGATTTTCCTTCTACTACTTTGATACCCCACTACACATTCGCCTACCTACACCATGGCACCCGCGATCGGAATCGATCTTGGAACCACATACTCATGTGTCGGCATCTTCCGAGATGACCGTATTGAGATCATTGCCAACGACCAGGGTAACCGCACAACACCCTCGTTCGTTGCCTTTACCGACACCGAGCGTCTCATTGGTGACTCGGCAAAGAACCAAGTCGCCATGAACCCTACCAACACCGTCTTCGATGCCAAGCGCCTCATTGGTCGCAAGTTCGCCGACGCTGAGGTCCAGGCCGACATGAAGCACTTCCCCTTCAAGGTCATTGACAAGGGTGGCAAGCCTGTCATCCAGGTCGAGTTCAAGGGCGAGGAGAAGACATTCACACCAGAGGAGATTTCATCTATGGTCCTGACCAAGATGAGGGAAACCGCAGAGTCCTACCTCGGTGGAACCGTCAACAACGCTGTCGTCACTGTCCCAGCCTACTTCAACGACTCACAACGTCAGGCCACTAAGGATGCTGGTCTCATCGCCGGCCTCAACGTCCTCCGTATCATCAACGAGCCTACCGCCGCTGCCATTGCCTACGGTCTCGACAAGAAGACTCAGGGTGAGCGCAACGTCCTCATCTTCGACTTGGGTGGTGGTACTTTCGATGTCTCTCTCTTGACCATTGAGGAGGGTATTTTCGAGGTCAAGTCCACTGCAGGTGACACTCACTTGGGTGGTGAAGACTTCGACAACCGCCTTGTGAACCACTTCACACAAGAATTCAAAAGAAAACACAAGAAGGACCTTACCACCAACGCTCGTGCCCTTCGTCGTCTCCGAACCGCTTGCGAACGTGCCAAGCGCACTCTTTCCTCTTCAGCTCAGACCTCCATCGAGATTGAGTAAGTTTTACCCTCTACGAAATTTTCTTGACTTTGTTTACTAACAAACCCTAGCTCCCTCTATGAAGGCATTGACTTCTACACCTCCATCACCCGTGCCCGCTTCGAGGAGCTGTGCCAGGACCTCTTCCGCTCCACCATGGAGCCTGTCGAGCGTGTCCTCCGCGACGCCAAGATTGACAAGTCCTCTGTCCACGAGATCGTCCTCGTCGGTGGATCCACCCGTATCCCCAAGGTCCAGAAGATGGTCTCCGACTTCTTCAACGGAAAGGAGCCCAACAAGTCCATCAACCCCGATGAGGCTGTCGCCTACGGTGCTGCCGTCCAGGCTGCCATCCTGTCTGGTGACACATCTTCCAAGTCCACCTCCGAGATCCTGCTCCTCGATGTCGCGCCGCTTTCCATCGGTATCGAGACCGCTGGTGGTGTCATGACTCCTCTCATCAAGCGCAACACCACCATTCCCACCAAGAAGTCCGAGGTCTTCTCTACCTTCAGCGACAACCAGCCTGGTGTGCTCATCCAGGTCTACGAGGGCGAGCGTGCTCGCACTAAGGACAACAACTTGCTCGGCAAGTTCGAGTTGACCGGTATCCCACCTGCGCCTCGTGGTGTTCCTCAGATTGAGGTCACCTTCGACGTCGACGCCAACGGTATCATCAACGTCTCCGCCCTCGAGAAGGGTACCGGAAAGACCAACAAGATTGTCATCACCAACGACAAGGGCCGTCTCTCCAAGGAGGAGATTGAGCGCATGTTGGCTGAGGCTGAGAAGTACAAGGCTGAGGACGAGGCTGAGGCTGCCCGTATCGCCGCCAAGAACGCTCTTGAGTCCTACGCCTACTCTCTGCGCAACACCCTCAGCGACTCCAAGGTCGATGAGAAGCTCGATGCTGGTGACAAGGAGAAGCTCAAGGCCGAGATCGACAAGACCGTCGCCTGGTTGGACGACAACCAGACCGCCACCAAGGACGAGTACGAGTCTCAGCAGAAGGAGCTCGAGGGTGTCGCCAACCCCATCATGATGAAGTTCTACGGAGCTGGTGGTGAGGGTGGCATGCCTGGCGGTATGCCCGGTGGTGCTCCCGGCGGTGCTCCCGGCGGTGCTGGCGGCGATGACGGCCCAACCGTCGAGGAGGTTGACTAAGTGGATCGCTCCTCAGCAGTCTCTTTGTCTTCTTCAGCATCTTCTAGCATAGACATTTTCCATGGGGATTAGTTCACGGAGTTTCAGGCTTATGAGCCCTTTTCATTTGTTTTCCTAACTGCATCGGATGACTAACGATCAATGACTTTGGGAGGAAAAGTTCGGTGGTAGCATGTACTCTAATAATAGGGTTTAATATCCTGTATAGAGAATTGAAATGAAATTTCTAAATACTCGACTTTGCATCCTGCTTAGTGTTTGACTATGTGTTGACTACTACAGAAGAACATGCGACACGAGGAACATCTGGACTGTGGTTGATAGTGGCTATTGGACAATATGTCATGATTCCAGTGACTATCTCAAAGTACAGCAGTACAAACACCACTTTGCGTTGTGGTACATGTCCGCACAGCGGAGCGGAACTAACTTGAGGACAAAGCCGAGCATTCACAAAGGGCAACTGGCAATGGAATACCACATCGAGCTTCAGCTGATCACACCTGTTCCTCAGCTTCCTCTCTCTCACGACCACCATGTGCACACCGCGTACCGTCAACTCTCCTTGCCACACTATCAAACCCTCTCTACGCAAAGTCATCGCACAGTTCAAGCGTAATATCCGCCTCCCCCTTCAAATACGCAGCCGTATAATCCGGCTTGGGCTCCCCGTACCAAAGAATTTGCTCCACAGACTTCCCCTCAGTATTGTGAATGCGCAGCTTCTTCCCCTTGAACGCAAAGCCATTGACGGTACTCAAGCTATCGTAGAGCCCCGTCACGTTGCTCCACGAATACCCCAGGACCAAGATGGGCTGCGGGTTATTGGGGCCGGGTTCAGTAGTTGTTACTTGGATGGAGACGCCGGTGCCGCGGTCGGGGTTCCTTTGGTCTTCGGAGAA
Source organism: Bipolaris sorokiniana ND90Pr (assembly GCF_000338995.1). Lineage (NCBI taxonomy): Eukaryota > Fungi > Ascomycota > Dothideomycetes > Pleosporales > Pleosporaceae > Bipolaris > Bipolaris sorokiniana. The sequence continues at coordinate 285,009 of NW_006911896.1, read as the reverse complement.
GGTAGAGCCAGAGGGTATATTTTGGGTTGGGCCCGCTTGGCCTTGGACCGATGTCACCCACACGGGGAAGTCGCATTTGTTGTGCACTTTGGCTTGGGCCGCGAAGGCGGTGCTGGTGGAGAGGGAGAGGGAGGTGAGGAGTATTGGGAGATACATGTTTGGGGAGGAGGGAATAGTAGAACGGTTTTTAGAAAAGACGAGGAATGAGAGCGGATGATGGGTATGAAGTTACTATCAAGCTTGATTGAGATGGTATGATTATTTGGGCTTCATTGGGAGGGGAGGGGGGATTTCAACCTCGTCTTATACCCGTTGAAAACGCCTCCATTTGCCTTTAGTATTCCCCACCGCTCCTGTATTCAATACTTCGTCCAAAGGTAAGAGGTTCAGCAAGCCAGTGCAACATCACTATCCACATGAGTGCTCTTGTACCAGATACCAAATATAGCATCGTCTTCCAATTGGACGCATGTGTTCAGATGATTTTGTATCCAGTATAAGGTAATGCATTTGTTTCGTTGGAAGCAAGGCCTAGTCCGAAGGTCCAACGTGGTGCAATAGACAGCATTGGCCAAGCTCTTGAGGTACACATGGTGCAACTACCCGTATCGTCCGCGGCAAACTAGCAAATACCTCGCGAGCCAATTGACGGGGCCAGCGCATACAAGATCTTGCTCTTAGATATGCAGAAAAACATAATTGACGGGAGTAGGGCCGGGGGGGTGAGGTGAAGGATTACGCCTCAATACTGCTGTGGCAAATGGTTGTCACAAAATCGGAGGCGGGTGTTCCTACGGAATTCCCATCACTGGCTAGGTCCATGTGACTAAAATGGTCTCTTTGTCATGTTATTGACTTGTCTAGCTGAAACGACTGTGGCATGTTTTAAATAGAATGAGGTTGTCTAGCTTCTGTCTATCTCGTCGAGGTAATGTCTTCCGTTGGAGCAACGTTTACCAAAGGCACCTTCGATATCCCCTCTTTCTTCTCTATGTTAGCATTGGCTTTACTTGATAGTAGCGACTTGTGCGGTGTTCGGTTTTTTTGACTATACATAGGATATGTGAACAAAGGATTATAATGTACTTAGCATATCCACTCAATATATCCGCTCAACATGTCCGCTCAGCATGTCCGCCTACAGGACATAGACTAATGATCCAATAAAGCCATTGTCCGAAATACACTGCTACAAGCTGCTTCACTCCACTGATTATAATGTGCGACATGGAATTATACTACCTTAGCCTTACGTTTGTTAAATTGATTATTACAAGGACACTACCAGTGCTAAGTTCCAAAGTTTCGTCAATCGTCGTGTATAAGAATAAGCCACTATGTCCTCGTTAGGAGCTAAGGGGACAAAAAAATCATCGCGCTATAGTGTTCGTACCAATCCGCGTTCTCGACAAAGCGCCCCATCACCGCCCAACTCTGCAAAACCGTGTCTAAAGCAAAAAGAAATGAAGAACCATCGCAACAACGCTAACAGTTGCAAAGATTAGCAAAAAGATAATTTCCGACACCGGGAATCGAACCTTTGGAGATATTAGTAAAGGTGATTGGGATGGATGATGAGGATAGTACTAACCCGGGCCTTGCCGGCACTGAACAGTGAACTGACTCTGCAATGAGAGCGGCAAATCCTAGCCACTAGACCATATCGGATGTTGTTTGATTGATGGAAATTTTTGAGATGATTATATTTATATCCTACATGTTTCAATCAAATGAATATTGAAAATCAGGCGGGATCCAAGTAGCTCATCGGCGAGGCTAACTAGTGCTAGGAGGAACACATAGCTGAAGCAAAACTTCTGCAAGCGCTATTCTTTCCTATTTAGGCCTAGATAGAAAACCCAACCCGAAGACGCAATCGAGTGAATACATGCAACCGCAAGAAAGTCGGTATCAGAAGTAGAGATTCTTGTTCTTCTAATACCGGGCAACATGATTCTGTGTGCGAATGCATGACTATAGTTATAAACACCGGTTGCTTACATTAAGCATACTTAGGTATCAGAGCTTGGTGTATAAGTCAAAAATCGCTCATCCAGACCAAGACTATAACAAGAGCCGAGAATGACTCTTGGATATGCTGCGCACTTAGTGCGGCCAGACTAGACGGGCCAGTGTAATCATAGATGACTCCCGGTTTCGCCGCATGCCCCGCGCAACAAAAAAGTTCCCCGCGACCGTTGACTTGAACTCGACACTTGAAATCCCCGCGTTAATACTTCAGCAATGGCACCAAAAAATACGGCATTCGACCTGCAGAAATGCGCGCGACACAACATTCTCGCGTTGGAGCCGTACCGATGCGCGCGCGAGTAGGTGAAGCTCAATGACGCTCATTGCGGTACTCGGACTGACGCAAGTACGTAGTGACTACAAAGACGACGGAACCAACATTCTCCTCGACGCGAATGAGAACGCGTACGGCCCGGGACTTTCATTGACGGGAGAGACCAAATCAAAAGTCAATGGCGCATCCGACTCACCGTATGCGATTGACATTGATCTACTCGGTCTGAACCGCTACCCAGATCCGTACGCACGCCGCTCTGTATCCTGTGCTGGGTCAACAAGACTAACACATGCCCACGCAGCCACCAAGAAGAACTCAAGCAGCTGCTATGCAATCTCCGAAACACGCACACGCACACATCGAAGAAGATCACACCGGCCAACCTATTTGTTGGTGTGGGCTCGGACGAAGCTATTGATGCGCTGATCCGCGCCTTTTGCGTCCCAGGCAAAGAAAAGATCCTCACATGTCCACCCACATATGGCATGTACAGCGTATCGGCGCAAGTCAACGACGTTTCGCTTGTCAAGGTGCCCCTGCAAACACCCAGCTTCGACCTCGATGTGCCCGCGATCCTCGATGCGCTGGACCAAGACAAGAATATCAAGCTAGCATACCTGTGTTCGCCGGGGAACCCAACAGGCAAGCTGTTGAAAAAGGAAGACGTCCAGCGTGTCCTAGAGCACCAATGGAACGGTGTCGTAGTGCTAGACGAAGCATACATTGACTTCTCGCCCGACGGCACCAGCCTGGCGGAATGGGTATCTGAATGGCCGAACCTTGTGGTCATGCAGACGCTCTCCAAAGCCTTTGGCCTCGCCGGTATCCGTCTGGGCGCTGCATTTGCCGACCCGGCAATCGCCCAGATTCTAAACAACATGAAGGCACCGTACAATATTCCCAATCCCACCAGTCAGCTCGCACGCGCTGCTCTGTCCCCAAAACACTTGGACGTCATGCACAAGAATCGCAATGCCATTGTAGAGCAGCGTGACCGCATGATTCGCGAATTGCCAAAGATTGCGGGCGTTGGTGCTCTGCACGGCGGCACAGAGTCGAATTTCCTGCTCTATCAGATTCTCGATGCACCTGCGGAACAGGGCGGCAAGCCGTCAAATGAGACTGCGCTGGCAGTGTACGAGGGGCTAGCAGAGGAGAAGGGTGTGGTAGTTAGGTTTAGAGGCAAGGAGCATGGCTGCTTGGGATGCCTAAGGATAACGGTGGGTACGGAGAAGGAAGTGGATCGGTTTTTGCAAGAGCTTCAAGCTGTTTTGAAAGCGATCCATCAAAGAACGCGCAAGTTGGGAGGCAAGGACGAGGAGCGGAGAGAGAAGGAGGCGAGTGATGTAGTAGCATAAGGTTTCGATGAGACGTAGATGAGAGCTGGATATAGCAATTCGGATCTTTCCGTGGCAAGGTTGCAGTCGCAAGAAATGATCGACATGACCGTTTGTTTGCATGTCTCGGGTAGATAAGTTTTAACTTTTGTGCCGCTCCTTCGTTGAACATCATTCCGCCCGCACGTCCACATCCTCATACATCCATGTCTCGTCGCCCCCACCGCATGGAGCATACAAGTACTTTCTGATACCTCCGTCTTCAAATACGGGCATGACATCGCGCTCCGCCACCTTCATGGCCCACATGATGATCCTCGCGCCCAGGTGCTCAGTCCGACCATTGATAAACACAGGCGCTGTGCTATCAGCTGGTTGATTCACAAATGTAAGACCAAGGTCATCCAGGACGTCGCTGGGCATGGCGCTAGGATCAGCAGAAGTAATGTGCACAAAGTCTACGAGGTGTTCGTCAACAAAGGTATATGTTTCTACGTCTTCGATACCGTCCTCGAGCGTTGGGAGCGTGTGGTGGGTACACAGGCTGTGCAGGAGGGTAAAAACGTATGCGTTGTCCGTGTCTGGTGTTGTTAACATTATGGAGATTAGCGCGGTAAGCAGTAAAGCCCATTTTAGACTGTCGTCGTGAGTCATGTTCAAGCCATGTTTTTGGAGCGCAGCTGTGAACTTTGCTGCTGCTGTGGGCATATCCTTTTCGAAAGTCGATAGGACATCAGGCAGGCTGTGCAAAGACCTGTTTGAAGTTTCTTGGTCTGATCCTCGTAGCCTAGCTACTGCAGCCTGGAGTTCTTGCCGCACCGAATGAATGATGCGAGCTTGGCCGTCACGGTAAATCTTTGCATACTTTTGCTTGGTGTTTTGGGGTTCCTGCTCTATACGGAGAGGGAGGGAGGCGCACCTCTGCTCCAGCGCCTGATGTAAAAGTACCAAGACCTGTAGCGTGATCCTTGCTCCAGGTCGAGCAACGTCGATGCTACCTATATCCACTTCCGCGGTAATAATTGTCTGGATGAAGAAGAAGTGAACAATATATGGCGGCATGCCGCGGAAGAAGGGCACATTATTGTCATAACGCCCGAATGGGTGACCTCTGGTACGCAAAAAGTGTTGTTCTTTGTTTGGATCTGTGGCGAGGAAATCCCGAGTCATTTCAAAAGGCACATTTTTGCCATCTAGTAGACCGAGCTGCTGCGCGTATTGCTGCAGCTGCGGCTGAAACGCTAGTTTCAAGGCAAACTGCTCAATTGGGTTGTCCTGAAGACAGAAACCGTATCCGAGGAGCAGCTCATCATTCTGCTTGGGCGCATAGTTGTTGAAAAGCTCCTCTCCCGGTTGGACAGAGTTGCCTTGGAGGCACTTGAGTACAAAGGAGCGATGTGGCTCAAAGTCCCATTCAACCTTTGCAGTGACGGAATGATTTAGAATATCGATGACTGGGAAGAGCACGGGTATTGTCTCTCTGCCAGGTAAGATATGAGTGGAGATAAATGCGCGCGAAGTGAAGATGGTAGCGGCCCATTGCAGCGATTCGCTGACTAGTGTTAGCAGGGTGTGTATGGCGTCTGATGTAATGTGCAGACAAAGCAAATCAAACTGGTCATTCAACACGTCGAGAGCATCACGTATTCAATTGCCGAGTGCACAGCATGGGCCTACTGCACGCCTGAGACACCATGTTTGGGCTGCTTCGAGTGGCCTGCGCTAGGAAACTTACAGAGAGATAACGTCAGCCAGATGCATGTCAAAGTGCTTTATGACTTGCACAGCGTGCTCCCATTGCTGGTGTAGCTCGGCCTTTCTTTCTTTTGCAGCGGGCGCCAAGGATGTGCCAGCCAGAAAGGCGAAGTCGACATCATCAAACCAGAGAGGAGTGGTCATGTCTTGAGGCCCAGGTAAGCATGCTAGGTAAGCGCTCCAAGGCGAGTCGTTGCCCTTGTCGCGCTGCTCTAGCAACATAAGATATGCCAAGATATGGTCTGGGATCTTGTCTCGACATTGCTGCAAAGGTGACTGGATATGTTGCACCTCTTTCTCACCAGGGTCTAGGTTTAGGATGGAGAAGGTAAGGTTGAGCGGACACGAGGCCACGATAGGCGAGGTCAATGGCGTCCGGGCACACAAATGGAAGCCTTGAGCGTGGGTGTAGGCGAGCTGGACATGCGGGCTCAGGTGGCCCCCATGCTGAACGAACCAATTGACGAGGTTCTCAGCTAGTGAGTGAGGAGTAACGTCTTGGGCTGATGTGTGCTCCGTTTGGGAAGCCATGAGCGACAAGGTTTGAGCTTTTCCGCCTGGCGTGATTGAGCAGATTTCAGATAGTGAATTGCAGGCGCAATGACGCAGAGCTTGTGCGACGATTCGGAGGGTGGTTCGTCCGATGGAGTTTTGCAGCGGGCGATGTGCAGCTGACGAGAGCTCCGTTTCGGAGAAAAATGGAAGTGCGCGGAAGACGGACGCCGGGAGAACCGAAGATCGGACTCAAGGCAACATGTGGTGGCATGGTGGTGAGCAGTTGCGGGGCCTTGCAGCATGGGCTGTGTGTCTCGGCGAGGTGCGTGTCATTGTCGGTGAGGAAGGAGGGGGGGAAGAGAATGCAAATGGAAGGCTGTTGGTATGCCACAGGCGGTGGCTGGCCTGGGACATGGCATACATACATACATACTGTAGCTAGCCTCGGGTTTAAACGTGCTGGTGCCTACACACACACTACTAATTACAGATGTGGTGGGCATCGACATGTTACTTACTTGGGATACATACCCAGGGGGTCCCACTCGGTAGTACATATGATAACCATTGTAATATGTACAGGACATCAGGCCTCGGCGGGTATGGTTCTTGCTTGGCCTCACATGGTGTGGTGGTGTAGGGCCGATGGAGAAAGTGTGGAGAAGGCGGGATAAATCGATAGGTACGTACATATGTGTGTACTTACGTAGCAGCATGTACTACTAGTATTGGAAACTGTTCATGGGCCAACCTATAGCGGGAGCCGTGGGAGCCGAGCGTCGATCCAGGCAGCTGTATCGCTGGAGTGCGTATCGTATCGCCCGTATGGGTGTGTATGCGTGTCAGGGTGTATCGATGGACGCAAGTATAGTAGCAGGCGAGGCGGGTACGGCGATACGAGCCAATCACACCGGCCCCGTTGCTAGAAGAGTCTGGGCCGGACATGGCTCGTGTCGTGGTTTCGAACTGGGAGCGGGCGTGCGCTAGCGGGAGGTCGACGGTTGACATGACGGGCGTCGCAGCCTGCCTGTGTCTTGTGCGTCGACAATGCGGACAAGAAGTAAAGCCCATGTCCGCCGCCGTGCGGTGAATGACCTCAGGCGGCGGCCCTGTTGACTTCATCTTTTTCCTCTTGTCCTCTTTCCGCCCTCGTGTCCTTCCTGTCCCTCGTCTTGGTTGCTTGTGTTCCTGGCGGGCTGCCTCTGGTCGTCGCATGTTACGTACAGAGTTGCTGGTACTGCATGCATTCCTCAGCCTCTCATACCCCTGCCCTGCATAACTCCCAGCTCGTGCTCATTGTGGCTTGTAAGTCAGACACCCGTTTGGCGCTTGACAGAGGCCATTCATTTATAACAAAAATGGCCTCGCATCCTACCGCCCATATTTCCCAAATTGCTGACTGTCTCCCCAGAATGCCTCTGCCCTCTGTCCCGTAGCCGGAGCAATGCTGATGGACATGTTGGCCGCCAATCCCACAACCACCGCCACAACTAATGCCTCCTTCCTTCACAAGCCACTCTCCCTTCTAGGCTCCGTCTTGCGGGGGCAAACTCCCTCCCCTGACATGTCCACAACAACAACAACAACACAAAATACCCCTCTGATTGACCATTCTTCCTCTCGCCCTGCTTCTGCCGGCAGCGACACCACTGCCGATAAGGTCAAAAAGCCCTCGCGCCGCTCAAAGACGTCCTATAACATCGCCCGACCCATAAACACTCGCTCAAAGCGCCATGTCCACCTCCAACTACACCAGGTCATTACCTCGCAGCGTCCCAAGCCTGCCTATGACGTCGTCCCCTTCTCCCTCCTCCCTCAGCGCTCCACCCGTCGCCTTGCCCACTTGTTCAACACCAGAGAGCGATTAGGCCCCCACGACCTCCTTGTCGTAAAGGCCGGAGCCTACACCTTGCAAGATGAGCAGGAAAAGTCGCGCCACGATGACTGGGCCTCACGCGACGTCGTCGGCGTCCTGAGCACGCGCAAAAGCGACAACGGCCTTACCGAGACAACCGACATCTGCATCAGCGATGGCTTCAGCCGCTGGTCAGTCGCAGACATGCCCAATGGAGGCTACGAATTCACCTCCACCGACGAGCATGCTGTTGCGCTCAAGGCACGCTGGGTGCTCAAGCCTGCTCATGCCCGCCGCACATCGGCCTCGACATTCAATGCGCCCGCACCAGAGGACAAAAAGTTCACCTTTAGCACAATCAACTCCGACTCGAGGCGACACCCCATCATTGCCACAATGACACGCAGCCGCATCGACGTTATGGACACATACACCATTCCCTCTGCCACCTCTCCTCCAACCCCAAACGCATCCTCGTACACCCAATCGCCTATAACACCTCTCAGCATTGACTCTGATTCTTTTGCTGATGCCCTTGCCGAAAAGCTTCCCATTGAGACCAACGAAGCCCTCCGCAACCTCATACTAGTGTCTGGCGTCTGGCTTGCTTCCAGAGAGTTTGCCTCGGACGGCTCCAGCCTAGCGACCATTCCAGCCCTGACTCAGAGCAATTCAGTCCGCCAGGCCGCTCATCGCGCATGCTCCATGTCTATGCTCGAAGGCCCTCGCTCACCATCGCCAGCTTCAACAGTCGAAGAGAAGCGTCGTTCATTTCCACGAATGTTGAAGGCCAGCATTGAAGGACTGTCCCATGCACACGCTGATGCTCCTCCCTCTCCTGCTTCCACTAAGACAGCGGTCAAGGCATCTCCGGTGGTCACAACCCGCTCACGGAGAGCAAACTCGACTGGCACTGCCATCCACAGCATCACTGGCAGCGCGAGGAAGAGATACGGGCTGGCTTTCGAAGATGAGACTCTGGTGGAAAGCACAGAAGAGCGCCAGATGAAACGTAGCATAGAGTTGCTTCGTATTAGAGAGCTACAACTGCCTTCTCCTATAGAACGTCCGTCTGTTGAGACATCTCGGCCCTCTCTCAACCAGCTTCCTTCTCCTATCGTTATACCTCCTTGCCCAGTAGAGCCGGCCTCGCCTGCACCGTTGCTCAACTCGCCCTTGCTCTCCCCGCCTCTCCCGGACATGAAGCGAGCACGAAAGACGCAGTCTACCTACGCACCTATTACGACAACTGGCATGTGGGATTCTGGAGTTGTCGACGGCCCCAGCCTAAAGAAACGCCCTACCAGCATGTTTGTCATGAATGAAAAGAAGCGCAAGCAAGAGAAGAAGGGCGAGCGAAGTAAGAGCAAGGATTCAAAGACGAGAAAGGGCGACCAGAGCAGCGATCACGGCATGGGTGTCAAGAGAAAGAGCGGCTGGTACGTTTACAAGATCAAGCTTCGCCTTAAAGATATGTTTCATCACAAAGAGAGGGCTTAATTGCGAATATGTCCTCCCAGCCATGACCTTATATTCTGGTCTACAATTCTTTTTCATTTCAGTAGGGTTCAGTTTTCCTGGAGCATTTGGGCATGGCGCAGCATTTCCTTCTTTTTTCTTCTCTTTTCATCTTACAACAACCGTTAGCAGAAGCAGGCTGGACCTGTTGGTTCGGGCTTGTTTCTCCAATCGCTATCTCCACTGTACACTACGCTCTCCTTACTTTCTAACCTGTAAATACCTTTGCCTCTTAGGCCACCTAGATCAACGTCACTCCCTCCGAATTTTTCATTTATTTTGGTTAGGTTAGGAAATTCGCAATTTCTTGCGCCAAATACAAATTATTCAAAACCATCATGCATTGAACATGCTCATTTGCTCGACTTTTGTCAATAGGACCGACAATATCACCGAACTCTACCTAGCGTTCTTTTTTTGGATCCGCTTTTATTACCTTATGCAGCGGGTGGGTGATCCCCTCGACCAAACTCTCGACTAGGATCATGCCAGTGAGACGGTGCTTATATCGTACCGTATCCTTACTATGGTGCTTATCCTGGTCCCAGGGTTCCGTCACCCGTTCCTTCCCAATTCATACCTGTTTTGGCACATAACCCAAAATCAACCTTTGGGTTTACCTAGCCCGGAGGACCGGACATTAATAGCCGAGATCCGAGAGGACGGTTTTTTTTTAAAGTTTTCTTTCTTTTACAAGCCATGTGCTGTACTAGTATGAGTATTTGTGGACACCTTGACATCCGGTTCGGCCGAGTGGACTGTGGATGAACGGAGGAGGGGGAAATCCGAGATCCTCTCTTGCTTTGGTCATTGATTTGCCTAGTCGAAATCATGTGCAGTTCTGCTTGCTGGAAAAGATCGAGACAAACGCATTTTCTTGGCATGTTTTTATTGATAAGCACGAAAAGGCTCCAGCAGTATTACGATTGCGTGGTGCTGTTTGCCCCCACCAATGTTGATATCCTGACCTTGCTCGGTAGGAGAAGAGCTACGCAACTTCTGTCTGTTCGACTGATAAAAGAGAGTGATGCTTTACCCCTCACAATCGCTAACCTGATGTTTCGAATCCAAAGCTGCAGCCTGGTTTTGGATATCGCGCTCACCTTTGGCATGTGAAAGGTGTGGCAGTGGCTACTATGCAGCGGCTGCTGTCATTGCAGAATTTGACGCCCTTCATGCCATCACTCTTCTCTGTCACCATCATACCCAGAGCACAATCTAGCAGAGCTCTCTCATCGTCTTGCTTTTCACGATGAACGTTGTGGTGCTCGTGGCTCACTGCAATACAACTCCTAAAAGCCCCGCACTAGCGTCCGACTAGCGTGCCTTCCCCTGCAGCCTCTCGCTTTGGCAACGCAAACGCGTAAACACTGACCTTCATGTAGCAAAACACGCCTTCACATTCAACCTCATCGCCACCACATCTTCCTTTCGTCTACACTCGTTGCATCTTGCCCGTGTCTTGTCGCCTGAACAATCACGTGTGACAAGCGTTTTCTTTTCCTTTCGCCCTTGTCCCCCTTCTTGGGGACTTGACTTTGGCCCACCATGTCCGACTCCCTAATGGACGACTCCGTATTCGACGAGGGCGCGAGCTCTGACTTCGCCCCGCCCGCAAAGCCCGCCAAAGTCACCAAGCCAGCGGCCAAACCAAAGGCACCTGCCACAAAGAAAGCAGCTGGTCCTGCAAAACCTCGAGGCAGACCCGCCGGCGCCACTGCAAAGCCAAAAGCGAAGGCTGCACCTAAGAAAAAGGCAAAGGCCGACTCAGACATCGAGAACTCAGACATAGACATGGATGAGGACCCTGTAGACGTCGATGAGTCGCTGCTCGCAGACACACCACCAAAGGCCAAAAAGGCACCAGCCCCTAAGAAGCCGAGCAACAAACCCCTCGCAGATATTGCCAATGACAGCTTTGGTGGAGACGGCGATGACGAGCCAGCTGCAAAGCCCAAGAAGGGCGGTGCCAGCAGCAAGTACCAGATGGTAAGTATTGCAATTGCAATTGTCGAAATATTGACTAACACAATCACAGTTGACGCACTTGGAGCACATCATGAAGCGCCCTGATACATACATTGGTTCCGTAGAACGGCAAACGGATAAGATGTGGGTGTACAATTCAGAGAGCGAGTCGATGGAATACCGCGACGTGTCATACGTCCCCGGTCTCTACAAGATCTTCGACGAGATTCTTGTCAACGCTGCCGACAACAAACAAAACGACAAGAATATGAGTGAGATCAGAGTAACAGTCGACCGAGAGAGTGGCGAGATCTCCATCAGGAACGATGGCAAGGGAATTCCAATTGAGATTCACAAAGTGTGTTGCTTGTGACCTTCTAAAATTACCTGCTGACTCGGTTAGGAACACGGCATATATGTACCAGAGATGATTTTTGGTCACCTTCTCACCTCGTCCAACTATGACGACGACCAACAAAAAGTCACGGGTGGACGCAACGGTTACGGAGCTAAGCTCTGTAACGTATTCAGTACCGAATTCACAGTCGAGACCGTCGATTCGAAACAGAAGAAGAAGTACAAGCAAACATGGACGGAGAACATGAGCAAGATGGGCAAAGCTAAGATTACCGACATCAAGGCGGACGATTACACCAAGGTCAGCTGGAAGGCCGATTACGCTAGGTTCGGCATGGAGGGCATCGACGACGATTTTGAAGCCATGGTCAAACGCAGGACCTACGACATGGCCGGTACGCTACGGGGCGTAAAGGTTTACCTTAACGGCGAGCGCATCAAGATCACATCGTTTGCCAAATACATGGAAATGTACACAAAGTCTATCTCGCGCGACCAGGGCAACAGCGAAGATAACAAGGAAAAGGATGTCATCATTACCGACAAGCTCGAACGCTGGGACATTGGTTTCGCCGTTTCAGATGGTGCCTTCAACCAGGTATCCTTTGTCAACTCTATTGCGACAACATCCGGTGGTACGCATGTAAACCACATTGCCGACCAGATCGTCGAGAAGCTCATGGCCATTGTCAATAAGAAGAACAAGGCCGCTGTCAAGCTCAAGCCTGCACAGATCAAGAACCATCTTTTTCTGTTTGTCAATTGTTCCATCGTGAACCCTGCCTTCACATCCCAAACAAAAGAGCAGCTTACTACCAAGCCCAGTCAGTTTGGCAGCAAGCCTGTCCTCAGCGACAAGTTCCTGAATGCCATTGCCAAGACCGATGTCATTCAGAACATCATGCATTTTGCTCAGCAAAAGGCTGACCAGATGATGAAGAAGACCGATGGTAACAAGCGTAACCGAATCAACAACGCAAAGTTGACAGATGCCAACAAGGCAGGCACCAAGGACGGACATCTTTGTACTCTCATCCTCACTGAGGGTGAGTCGGCTAGTGTTCTTGCGCTTGCTGGACGTGCTGTTGTCAACCAGGACTTGTTTGGTGTCTTCCCACTTCGTGGTAAGCTTCTCAACGTCCGTGACGCCACGGTCGATCAAATCATGAAGAACGCAGAGATTCAAAATATCAAAAAATTTATGGGCCTTCAGCACAAGAAGGAATACACGGTGGCAGACATGAAAAGCTTGCGTTACGGTCATCTCATGATTATGACGGATCAGGATCACGACGGTAGCCATATTAAGGGTTTGCTCATCAACTTTCTTCAGTGCCAGTTTCCGAGCTTGCTCAAGATCCCAGGCTTCCTGTTAGAGTTCATCACGCCCATTGTCAAGGTCTGGAAGGGTGACCAAAAGAACCCACGCAACATGAAGAGTTTCTTCTCCATGCCAGAATACGAGGAATGGAAAGAACAACACGCTCATGAAAAGGGCTGGGACCACAAGTACTACAAGGGATTGGGTACCAGCGACATTCCCGATGCTCAGATTTACTTCAAGGATCTCGACACCCACATGAAGCGCTTCCAGGTCATGCGAGAAGAGGAGGAAAAGCTCATAGAATTAGCTTTCTCGAAGAAGAAGGCGGATGCTCGTAAAGACTGGCTACGCGACTTTGTACCAGGTCGACATCTTGACCTGACCACCCCAGACATTTCCTATGACGATTTCGTCAACAAGGAGTTGATTCTGTTTTCCATGGCTGATAATGTGCGATCTATCCCGTCCGTTATTGATGGCCTGAAGCCCGGTCAGCGCAAAGTGATGTACACTTGCTTTAGGCGTAACATCAAGAAGGATGTCAAGGTGGTTGAGCTTGCTGGTGCAGTCTCCGGATCTACCGACTATGCTCACGGAGAAGCTTCCATGCAGGGTACCATTGTCGGTCTCGCGCAGAATTTTGTTGGAACCAACAATATCAACTTCTTGGAGCCAAGTGGTAACTTTGGTTCTCGCCTCAAGGGTGGTGCCGACGCTGCCAGCGCCAGGTATATTTACACCCGTCTGACACCATTTGCAAGACGCATCTTTCATCCCCACGACGATGCGTTATTGAAGTACGGCGAATCCGATGGCAACAAGATTGAACCGGAGATGTATGTACCCATTCTGCCTACGATTCTCATCAATGGTTCAAGTGGTATCGGTACTGGTTGGAGTTCTGAAATTCCCAACTTTAACCCCATGGATATCATCGAGAACATCAGGCGCCGGATGCAACCAGGTGCTACCAAAGAGGATATGACTCCTATGGTCCCCTGGTACAAGGGCTTCACTGGAACGACCACTGTTCTCGGTCCTGACCGCTACCAGTTCACGGGTACTGTTCGACAGACTGGTGATAACGAGATTGAAATCACTGAGCTTCCTGTTCGCTACTGGACCCAGGACTTCAAGGAGAAACTTGAGGAGATTATCAAGGCGGAAAAGGGCCCCTCATTTATCAAGGACTACATTGACTACAACACCCCAGATCGCGTCCACTTTGTCATCAAGATGGAGGACAAGTACATGGCGGCCGCTCTTGCTAAGGGCCTCGAGGAGATGTTCAAGTTATTTAAGCCTCAAGCCACCAGCAATCTTGTTGCATTCGATGCCCAAGGACGTATTCACAAGTACTCGACCGTCCTTGACATTATTGAGGAATTTTACCACATCCGTCTGCGGTACTACGAGAAGCGAAAGCAGCATCAACTTCAAGTCATGGAGAAGGAGCTCCTCAAGTTGACGAACCAAGCCAGATTCATTCAGATGATTATCGATGGAAAACTTACGGTTTCCAAGAAGAAGAAGGCTGCCCTTGTCCAGGAACTCAAGAAACTTGGTTTTGCACCGATCCCCAAGGTCGAAGAGGCGAAGAATATCGGCGAAGAGGAAGATGCCCAGGAGGATGAGTCAGACGAGGCTGAAGTCGAGGTGTCCGCCAACGACTATGACTATTTGCTTGGCGTAAGTACTCATACACCTGAACAGCATGTCAAGTGCTAACAGTTTACAGATGGCCATTTGGTCTTTGACCCAAGAGCGCGTCGAAAAGCTCATGAAGCAGATTGGCGAGAGGCAGGAAGAGGTCGACACCCTTATCAAACTCTCACCCAAGGATATCTGGAACGTTGACCTTGACGCGTTCATGGATGAATGGAATCTCCAGCAAGAAGAAGAAACCAAGCGCAAGAAGAAGATTGCTAGCATGACCCGTCGCGCTTCCCAGAAGCTTGGCATTGCTGGAGGCAAGGGTACCAAGGGAAAGAAGAAGAGAAAGATTGACGGCTCTGACTCGGACGCTTCTGACTCGGACTTTGGCCCGGCTAAGAAGAAGCCAAAGCCCAAGAAAGAGGGTCTGCTCAGCTACCTTCAACAAGAACCTGTCAAGAAGCCATCAGCGGCAGAAGCTCTCAAGAGCAGTAGCGCGTTCGGCTCCACGGCACCGCAGAAGCAAGGTACGCTGCTTTCACATCTTGTGAAGAAGGAGGCGACGCCGCAGACCGATGGGGCGTCGGATAGCAGGCCAGGCACTGCAGATTCAAAGCCAGCACCTGCGAAACGGGGTCGCCCTGCTGGCGCAAAGGCTATCAAGAAAGACCCAGTTCTTTCGGATGACGAAGATTCCGATGTCTTTGCTGCGGTAGCTGCGGAAGCCGCCAAAGAGCCTGCCAAAGCTGCTGCCCCAGCTCGGACTGCTCGAGGCGCAACCAAACAAGCGGCCAAATACAACCTCGGTAGCGATTCTGACGACGATGACGAGGACCTCCTTGGCGATGTCAGCAGCATGGTCAAGACAATCGGATCTGGTACAAACGGCGTCCCAATGTTTAAGACGACTACTGTGGCCCGACCAGGCAGCAATGGTAACCCTCGCTCTGGCAGTTCGGCTGGCGTCAAAAAGAATAGCATTGTTGATGTAGACGGTGACACTACCAACTACGAAGGTCTAATGCCTCAATCTTCACCAGAGCGCCCTGCTCCTCGAAATATCAACGATACTATCATGAGCTCGGATGATGATGACTTCAATCTCAGTGTCAAGAAACCAGCTGCGACTAAGTTGACTGCTAGACCCGCCCCGAAACCCAAGGCTGCTGCTGCTGCCAAACCTGTACCAAAGCCGAAAGCCGTTGCGAAGAAGCCTGCCGCTCAGAGTCCAGCAGCGAAGGCTTACGCGAAGAAACATGGCAAGGACGCAGAAACAGGCAAGACCGCATCCAAGAAGAAGAAGGCTGCCGATTCAGACGAAGACGAGGACATGGAGGACGCAGAAGATCTTGCCAACGACCTACTGTCAGACGAAGATGAAGACGAGCCAACTCCCAAGCCAGCTGCACGCGCATCTGCTGCTCGGCCTGGTCGCAGAGCTGCTGCTAAGCCAGCCAGGTACGTTGTTAGTGATGACGAGGCCGACTCCGACGATGCGTCTGAGCCTAGCTTCGATGACGACGAGGACAGTGAGTAGACTCACGAGCTTGTTGGAGGTCTCTGTGTACATGTGAGGGGGTGATGGGTTGTTTGATACCCGGATTAGCCAATGGCGTTTTTTTGAGACCAGGGGGGGACATACGGCTACGGTTATAGTGCTTCACATGGCGTTTGGTGTAGCTGCTTCATAATACGGGGTTTCCACGCAAGCGCA
Organism: Bipolaris sorokiniana ND90Pr; assembly: GCF_000338995.1. Classification (NCBI taxonomy): domain Eukaryota; kingdom Fungi; phylum Ascomycota; class Dothideomycetes; order Pleosporales; family Pleosporaceae; genus Bipolaris; species Bipolaris sorokiniana. The sequence goes on along the minus strand of NW_006911896.1, from coordinate 268,725 downwards.
TATATTATATTTCATTTCGCTGTATACCTGTAGTTGAATTCATGCGCTTTTCCATATCTTACACACTTGTTTTTATATAGTGGTCCGGTCTCATTGTGAGAAAATGCAAGCAGTGTATGCACGGTAAAGGACATGCCGGTTTCATGGGACTTGAATCTTACCAACTACACATTTCCACAGCCTCCGTTATTAGAAGCAAATCCGACATTGTGACGACAAGTTTTATACTATATTGCAGAGAAAGCACACGGGAATCCAGACCTTGGTAGATGCTTCCAGACTACCCACGTGTACGTACATACAACACAGAGCCAGCTCATTTGCATACCCGCTCACCCACTCTTCTTCTTTACTAACTCTCATAGTGCCAAAAAAAACACAAATACCTTCTTTGTTCAGTGTCCTTAAAAGCCCACACACGCATCTCGCCTTACTGCATAATAGCTGCCACGTTGGAAAGCAAGGACCAAGAGGATTTGTTTTGGAAAGGGAGGGGGGGGGGGGGAGAAGTGGGGAAACAGCCGAAACAGCCACGTTTGTAGCCATGATATCATTTCTTGGACTTCCTTAATAGTGATAGGTGGTTATGTGTGTGTGTGTATGTGTGATTTCGGACGGGTAATGAGGTGGGGGGGGGGGGGGGGGGCAAGTCGGGACGAGGTAAAAAAGAGTGGTGTATGAGCATGGATAGAGGTGTCATTTGTTACAGTATTTGTATAGTTTGAGACTGGGGGAGAATAGAAGAAAATGGGATAGCGAGGCTGGCTTGGGAGTGGGGAGTGGTAATATGAAAAGTATACATTACTTGTGTTATGGGAAAGGGGTGGCGGAGCGGAGAACGGAAGTTTTCCATGTATGGGCTAGATGTTGCTGGTCGTGCTTGATGTCATGGGCTTTCTCTTTCCGCTGTGCGACAACGGTGTGCTGTTCTTTGCGGGATGGGTGGGTATATGTGTGGCGGAAGTACAGCCCAGGGATTTCGGACAGAGGGCAGCTTGAGGCAGAATGACAAATAGTGGTTTGCGAGAAAAGGGGGGGAGGGGGATTGAAACTTATTTGAGCAGCGATAGCGTACAGATAAGTGAACATTTGGCAAAAATATATCGAAAGATAAGTATGTATTGGTGTGTGCTGCGAGGGCAGGTACGTGGGATATTGGAATATACAATACATGACGGGGATCTCAGTGATATGAAGAAGAAGAAGAAGAAGAAGAAGAAGAAGAAGAAAGGGCAAAGGAAAAAAATCGTGAGGCATACTAACTTTTGCCCTATTTTGCTTCCAGGCCTGTCTGGACCCTTTCTTCCCATTCTGTCCAACCCAGTTCTTGTGTTGCAAAAGACTCGCACCGTGACACCTGTCAGAGCTGTCAGGAACATGCCAGTCCTGTTCTATTGGTACGATGTTTAGCCAGAACCATCTACTGTGCTACGTTGTCCTCTTTTTGCGCATCTGATCCAGAACGAAGCCTTGGAAAGGGGGGCCAGGATCCGCCCTCCGGATTGCCAAGCACACTGTGTGCATGCAAGTTCCTTATTTATGCGTACCTTTTTTCTTACTCTCTAATTATTCATGGCATATGGGTTCTAGTCGATGAAAGATCTCGCTCCGTGTCAAATCATGGAAGGCTGTCTTGTACACTGCAAAGGCTTCCCAGGTCAATGGAGTCATATTTGGGCACTACTTTAGCCTTGTATAGTAGATGGGAATCACTAGGCAGGTCATCCGGCTTTCCGTTAGCCCAGAAATGGACATGTTGGATGGTTGTAGTGCCGATGACAGATGCCTATCCTAAGTAGCACTTGTACGAAGAGGGGCGGGCCCAGACCTTATCGTCTCACTTGATTCAACCCTCCCTTTTTCTATTATCGAGCGGATGCACTCGCATCCGTGACGTATTAGGATACTACAGAGGTCCTAGATAGCTACCTTCATCAACGGATATGCAAGCTTGATCAGACGAACCCCTGCTATGTAGATAGTATTGTAGTTCGCCCTACCCTGCAGAAAAACGCCGCAAAGCTTGATTTCATCATAACAGTTGTCCTGCAGAATCTACCGCAGGAGACGGGAGGCTCGCCCTCGATTATAGCACATCTCCCGGTACCCCCACGGAATGTGATGTGTTCAAGAGTCTGATCCTTTGTGACGCCTGTGAGCAGTCGTTCCTGGTGTGACAGCGGGACTAGGTTCCTCCATGTGGCAAGCCGAAGGCGACGACCCAGGTACACTTTTGGGCACTACTCAGTGTAAATACAAGCTGGCCGTACTCACAAATCAAGGAAAAAACAATCGAGAACATGGTCGTGCAGGCGTGATTTAGTGAGGCAGTGTGTTGATTGCGTTCAAGGCATGCGTCTCGCTACGCTGCGCGGGGCTCGTCTCAACGGGCCACCTGACGGGCAGGAGGAATAGAGATTTTGACAAACTCGTCGCACGATATGCTGTAGCAGCGATGTTGGCGCGTCGTTTGAGCTCGGGTGCAAAGCCGAGCATGTTGTAACATAAGCTTGAGATGCTGTGAGCAGACCCTTTACGCGTACATACTGCCCCGCTGTGCCACGCTCCTACAGGCATCCCACGTAAAGAGTTCATTGTGATCGAAGCCGTATAGACAGCCAAAGCAGATTTGCAATGTTGTAGGCTTTTCGAGAGGCCGTGGTGTTTGCGCGTTGCGTACCAGATAGAGCTCTCCCCTTGCAATGGTCCGAAGAGCAAACAGGGGTAGACAAGTATGAAAGGTTGTTGTCGTAACGAGGAGCTTGCAAGTAAGTGTACGTACGTATGTAGTTATTTTCGGAAATGCTAAGCGACTTTTCTCAGTATACGTACCTACGCCGGATCTTTGAATCGCTTCAAAGAACTTCCTCGGTCTAGATTCATTAGTGCGAATTAACAGACTTCAGTCAATCTAAAAAAAACGTTGCATGGCGATGCTAATCTTGCAGCTAAGAAGATGCACATTCTCGCGTCGATAGTGTTGGAGACACCCAATGGTCAGAGCTGTGACCTCTTGCATAATACTGGTGTGTATCCAAGCACGGAGAGTTTAGTGCGCTATGGAAGGTAGGGTATATTGCCCTCGACAGTTCCAGTCATGCGAGCCCACCTTGAGAGGTAGGGGTATTAAGACAGCTCCACGAACCACGCGTACGCTTGGGAGGAAGTCCGTACGCTGGGTAATGATCCGCCCCAAAGACACTGGTACATAACGTCAGCTGTTCCGGATTCGTTCTGGCAAGCTATTCGCCCTGTTTTTGTGTAAGACACTGTTTCATTTACCGCTCAACCCACATCTCAGGGAACGCTATCTTGAGTCTGGTCCAATGGGGTAAAATTCGTAAAGATGAAATGCTCGGTCACGAATTTGTCTTATTCTTTCTTGGTCCAGATGGCAGTATTGGACTTGAGTTCGATAAGCGTTGAGAATTGCCGCCGGTCAATCGTCCTGCCTTCTGCTATGTTCGTCCCTCAGCTCACAGCCCGTACTTGCATCACAACGGCAACACCCGGACTGCTTCAGGTTACTTGGATTTCCTGGAATCCCACATTGGCGGCTTCTGTGTAACCAGCGAAAACGGAGAAAGTCTGCTGTACGCATGGTTATCGATTGTGCGTGTGCATATCCTACGTAGGCTGGCACTGTGCGAATGACCCAGTGTTTCTAATAGCATCAGATTAGCAGCCAATAGCACCGGCACTTCAAAGAGCCCTGTGTATTATCTCACAAAGGCACTGTGCTTTGACCGGAAGGCAGAGTGAGTTGTTCGAATCTCCCACCGCCGGGGGCGCGCAGTGACAGCAGGCTCGGCGGTATGCATCCATGGCACTTCACATAAAGGTACAACTCCTGAGAAACTTAGAGAAAAGATGATCCCAGAAGAACTTTTGGATGTGCTTGGTCAATCAGTTGTTACGGCTTGCCACAGGCAAAGCTGCAGCTTGGCCTTTGTCTTCTTTGAGCGGTCTGTACTGAGACATCATCACCGCTCTTCTCTTTGAAGTGGCCCTCCATCAATCCAACTACATACTCAAGTAATTGAGACAAGATGCTTTGTTGGTCGATGTCCGGTGAGGCACAGGTCAAGTGAAAGTTGGAATCTGAAAACTTTGCTTCGCGAGTAAGTGAAAAGGCTTGCATCAAAATGTGCCATGTCTCAGTACGAGGAGAGACTCATTTCCAGACCGGAAAGGATACCTTACTCCCCTGACGGTGATGTATGGTCGATGCGGCAAGCGAGCTCTTTCCTGGGTCATACATCTCGAGTATCCCTAACGGAAGCAAGGCTGATATCACACACCGATAAAAGATGAACCAATCGATTTCTTTGCTGAATCCAAAACTGTGTAGGCGTCCGAGATACACAAAAAAAGGGCCACGTTTGCAACAAAAGCCAAGAAAGTACGTGCATTTGTGTACCGCGGTAGGCTGCAGGTAAACGCATTGCCGATTCGTTCTTTCACGCCATTCCAACAGGGTGCATGACAGGTGGGCTTGTTCTTTTGAGGTAGCCATAGCCCGGGTAATGGAGAGCTAGTGCTATTCCGAAATGCGGTGGTGTTACCCATGCGTAGGAGAGACACTTGCAGCGTTGCGCGATCGTAGGTAGCTTTGTAGGATTTCGCCTTCCACTGCCAGCATGACAAATCGTTTTCTCTCCAATCGCATCTTGCGTTGATGGGAACTACCTACAGTTAACTGTGACTTTCAGAAAAAGTGCTGTTTCTCTCCTAGCGTTGTGATGGACTGGTGATTCGCGTTATTGTCATGGGCGTCCACGTTCTCCAGCCTATTGGAAATGTTTTTGGTTGACATTGGCTGTCAGGCCAAGGACATTAAACGAAGAGGCCGGACCGTATGTCCCTGCTAGGATGCAGGGTTCAGCACGGGAAGTGTGTTTGATGCCGTGTGACACCATTCCCTCGATTCATCTTGCACCATCGCAATGCCCAAAGCCCAGCACTTGTTATGGGTAACAGTCGTTTGGTCCCACTGTGGGCCCGCCGTCTTGCAGCTTGTCAAGCCATGCAGTGTGCGTCCTGGAACCCAGGCACTCCCACTTACATTCCGGACGTCGTCTGCACTGCGCTTGGGCAAGCTTTGACGACGTAATTCGCTGGGGTGAACAGCTAGTGGATCAAAGTGAAGGTGGGTGTTGATCCGTTAAAAAGGGACTGGTGATAGCACAAGTATATGTTGCTGCAGTTGTTATGCATTGGCTGTCTCCTGGATAGTCTCTCCCGAACGATCCTTTACCACACTCGAATTTGCCAGAAATTACTTTGCCCTAGTAGCACGTCGTTGTAACTGTACTCTTATCATATTCCGGTAAAGAAACCCTATCCATAGCTGGCTCTCTTCGGCATCAACTGACCTGGCATGTCAAAGTCACCGGCTAGCTTGTATTGCTGCAATAACCCTGCGAACTTATCTGTTGGAAACCACGCGAGGTCCAGCTAATCGCCACGGGACCATACTGTTTGTTGAGCGAAGCCACCTGGATATCAGGGCTAGGCCGACACGACGTGCACGTCTCTCTGCCTACTTCCAGCCAGCGTTGACTGACTCAACTTACGAACGCAACTGGTACGTTGCAACAGCCATCAGCCCCATTTTTTCCCGATTCTGACGATACCCAGGTCGATTACCAACGTGGATATACATTCCAACACGTCCCTGCCGGGAACAGGTATAAGGCGATCATCTGGTCCTCGTGAGAATTTTGCAAACGCCTGAATACCAGCCTCTTCTTCCCGTTACTACCACCACCAAACTTTTCTTTACCCAAAGTCAATCTTTGTTCCACAGCAGCCCAGTCTTTCTATCGACTTGACTTTCGCGCTCTTCTTGCCAGGTACTGGTACCCGGTAGTGAGCCTCCACGTCTTTGCTTTTGCCATTTCCAGGTGATCGCAAGCCCCACGGAATGAACATAAAAGATTTGCTGAACCCTTCTTGCGGTGATCGCCATGACCATCGCTATCCAGAGTCTCCGACACCATCACCACACCCGGTAGCGATATTGCCAGCGCTTAGGCGACAAAAGATACCGAAGGATGCTCCAATCTTTTCTGAAGGCAACAGAACCGTGGGAATAGTCAACTTTGTTCCTCACGAAGCGAGAAACGACGAGAAACTCCTTGCACAGCACCGTAGATTCCAGATCTACCCGTTGGGTGAGATCTCCAGGAAGGGAGTTCGACACATCCCATACAACAGCGATAAGAAAGACTTTCTTGAGAAGACTGGACGCGATGCATTCGAAAGTAAGGTCAGTTTTTGAGATTGATAGTAAATGCTGACTTTCGTATAGTGTTCCAGTACACGTACAAGCTCCCTGATGAAGATAAGCCGTATGCCGTTGTCTGGGACTACAACATCGGCCTCGTCCGTATGACGCCTTTCTTCAAGTCGTGCAAATACTCAAAGGTAGGTATCTGTTTCTATGACATTTGAGTAGGATAATAAGTGTTGCAGACAATACCCGCAAAGGCATTGAGAGAGAATCCCGGGCTCAAGGATATCAGCTATAGTATAACTGGGGGCGCTCTGGTGTGTCAAGGTCAGCCAAGTCAATCCTAGACTGTCCAGACACTTTACTGACATTTTGTAGGGTATTGGATACCGTACCAGGCTGCCAGAGCCATAGCTGCAACCTTCTGCTATGACATTCGATGGGCGCTTACTCCTGTCTTCGGCAACGACTTTCCTTCAATTTGTCTGACGCCAGATGATCCCTGTTTCGCAAAGTTTGCCATTGACCCAACCATCGTACGGTACTGTACTGAGGAAACCACAAAATTTCAAGAACTTGGATCTGCGTATGAAGTCCATAGGCCAGTCGCCCCGACACAAGTGGAGGCACCGACGTGGCGCTCTGAACAGCCACCACTCAACGCCCGAGTTGTCAGGCAACGGCGCGCGCGACCGGTAGATATAGAGAGCGGATATGGAACCGATACAGAGCGAAACGACAGGTATCTCTTTTCTCCTGAGGTATCTCCACGCACTCGCTTCACGCCCATCAATCGGCCACACTCGCCGTACTCTCCCCGCATAGCAGAGTCTTCGTTTGTGAGCTCACCCGTCAGCATGCGTGCGCCCCCAGGATTGCATACGCCGACATCAACTCCATATGAGTACTCTGGCGAGGTCTTCCGGGCAAAGCGGTCGCATTCCAAGGTAGTGTTTTGCGAGCATCTTGCCGACGAAGCTGTCATTCGCCCTCCAACAGCCGCCACAGTCGACAGTGCACACAGATGCGACATGTGCGTTGGTGACGATAACCACAGCCACGTCGATATGGACGCAGCAGAGATGTTGCTTTCGCTGCGTACAGCGGATAATGCGATGCCACCATCAAAGCGTATGCGTCGGGGTTCATGATGTTCGAAATAGTGTATGCCAACTTCCTGTTCTGAGGACGGTGATGACTAAAGCATGGCGGTTGATGCCTTCCTTTTCCGTCTGCTCATGACGTTTGCTAGCCTTTCCAGCGTTTCTTGTCGGTACACTCGTCGAGCAACTTTATTTAGTTCAGTTTGTGCATTTCAGTATTAAGAGGACGCACCATCAGCGCCTGGGTACGGTCATATGCTATGTTTACATGTTTATGCGGTCATATCCAATGAATAGAAAAGTGCATTTGCAATCCAATGTCGAAAAGATCAGACAAACATCATGCTCGAGAACATAGTGAGATGGATAGATGAATTCGGTCTCTAAGAATATCTCATTTGTAATCTTGACATTGACGTTATATGAATGACCAAAACCTCATGGCATGGACTCACTTCTATGCTACCTTGTTCTTCTCTTTCATCTTTTCCAGTCTCTTGACGGTGGACGAGATGATTGAGTCCTCATCAAAAACATATGTCACGCTCTCTTGTTTCATTACTGCTGCAACCCACTTGGAAAAGTTGGGAAGTGCATCCAAATCTGTTGTAATGGACTTGGGGAGTACACCGCGTCTTGAGAACGCATATATCCGGATAATGAAAGGCGCGGTTAGTGCCTACGAGGCCATTAGTAATGCTGCTACTTGCCTGGGTGCTGACCATACCTCTGCCAGTGTGAGTTTCTCACTCCCGCCGAAGAATGGCTTTGCATCTTTCAGAAGAGGCTCCAATTCTTTGCTCACGGTTTCAATAAATTCCTGGCTCAACTTTGCCTTTTCCTCTTCAGAATCCTGCATCAAGATCTTGTACCAAAAGCTACCAGCCTTGGTACTCCAGGTATCGACAAAAAAATTGATTTTAGCACGGGCCAGGGCAGCTTCTGGAGATCCTGTTGCAGGGAAGAGATGCGAGGGATAGGCGTCAGCCAGGAATGTTGAGACAACGGCTGACTCGGTGATGATCTCGCCATTGAACTTGATGGCAGGAACAAGACCTCGCTGCATATGGGTCAACTATGTATCGACGCATAAAGCCCGGACGTAGACTCACAGGGTTGATTTTCAGATACCAGGGCTCTCTCGGAGTATCCAAATCGATTGTAACTTCCTCATAAGGCAAACCCAGTTCTTTCAAAACAATGTGAGCTCGGTGAGCATAAGGGCAGCGATAGTTTGTGTATAGCGTGATTTTGGGCGCATTGCCATTAACGTGCGCCATTATTTCGGAGTTATTACGACAATGTGAACGCGGTTACAAGGATTGTAGGGAAGTGGTGCGAAAAATACTATTTGAAAGCACTTGCGAGACTTGACTTCGATCAGTCTGCAGCATCTACTAAATAGCCGTGACCATCGACAAGATATACCCGGGGCTCGCACAGTTCGGTATGCGGCTTATCAATCAGGTCATATATGGATTGCATCAACATGCAGCCGGATTGTGCAGTGCGGGGCATATCCGATTTGAGTGGAGCGCCATCGGGTGCCGGCCCCCAAGCTCTTTCGTGTATTGTCCCGATATCCTTGTGCTTCAGCACTGATGTGACAACAAAAGTGCCCAATATTCCGCAGCTCGTGCTTTGGCATGTCCAATTTGAGCATGAGCGGTAAAGAAGGGTATTTAGAACCCTGCAAATAGACGTGGTGATGAGACATATGGTCTCTGTCCGACAGAGGGGCGCCGCCCTTCGCAGCGCACCGGTCAAGGTCTTTAGTTCCAGAGAAGAGCAGCTGATAGGTATCGCCACAAAGTATCGGGTAGACGCATGCCCTTCTCTGACCATAAGTATAAGTGCCTGTATTCAACCGTGGCTCAGGATGATCTTCCATCTACAACATTGATCATGGTCGTCGCCTTGCACTGGCTCAACAGATAACACCGTCACCTTCGACTTTCCACTCCATCGCATTGCTGTCTGTCTTCTTCTTCGCTCTGCGCTTCTCATTGCGCAACCGCCTCTTTTCTTCGGCGTCCTTTTCCATCTGTTCCCTATTCATCGCCAGTCTGGAGTCCAAATCTATGACGTCAAGAATCTTTGCCTCGTCCTGTTTTCGCTTGAGATATCGTAGGCGGTCTCGAACTTCTTGAACAGTTGCGCGGCGTACTTCGCCGGACTGGCCGGTAGCGATCAAATGTTGCTTGCTGTTGAGATGCTCGACGTACTGAATGTTGTCCCTGAGGGATTGTTAGCGAAACCAAGTAAGCGCGGTAAAAGAGAGACGCACTTGAATGTCAGGTCGCAGGCTCCGCAGTATGCACCAGCACCACGTCCCCTCTTACCAACTGCAGCAGCAGCTGACGTGAGGGTTTGCTTTCCGATCATTTTGCTCCAATCTATACGTTCTGCTCTTGCTTCCGTCTGCTTCAGATCCTCAGGCGTTGACGCCCTCCGTCTATACGACTTGCCAGCCATCTTTGCTTCGTATCGCTCTTTTCCCTCCTCACGCTCTTTTGCCTCTCTCTCCTTGGCCTTTTTTGCCATCTCGTCGCGGTCCCATGTTTTCCTGAAATCCGTATCGCCGCCCCCCGTCGTTCCGTATGCGCCTGCTTTACCGCTCATGACGGGCAATTGTAGAGAGACACGCTCTTTACGCTATTGGTGATGGAAATTTTAGTGAATCACAAGGTTCCAGTCGAACTCCAGTTGTGTCTAGATTGCGCGTAGGTGTCTTCACGGGCCAAAGCAAAGTCGAGTATTGGTGTGTAGTTACACTCCACGCGCGTGGTTTTCGAGAGTCAAGCTCGCGACTTTCTGGTCCGTGACGCACGGACTTTACTGAGCTTTGGGCAGGTATGCATCATCATCATCATCACCATCACCACGTATTACAATTGATAAAACCTGTACATAGAAAAGACAAAGTCCATGTACATTGATTGATAATTCAAGATATTTCATCTCGTTCTAGCTCTGAATATTTACCTCGTGTCATCATGATCACGATTGAATAGAAGGAAAATCGGGGAATAAGTACTCCTCGCTATGCTCCGATTTCCTGTTAGTAGTGTCTTAGCAGGCGACACATATGTATAGCCATAAGCCAATTTCATGCCACCATATCCTAGCTCAGCGAAACTTATGGATGCGCATGACATTTCTGTCACATGCTTTCCATGATTGCTAAATGTTGAAAGTGTCTTCGTGAGACGATCGCAAGCGCGATTGTGTCGGGCCATAAGTAATTCCCGCAACCCTAGTACGGGTATGGACCAGCTCCACGAGGAAATCCTACATGTTGGCCCGGTGCTGGCGGCGCCGGTGGTACTGGTACTGGAGGCGGTCCGCGCGCTACTCTGCCTACTGCCATGTGTCCATGAGATACTGAGCTATCTCTATCTCGTCGTTTCTTCTTCTTCTCTTTGACACCATAGCCTATGTCAGTGTAACCTGCAGCGGCAAAAGGCGGTTCAACGACCTCTCGAGAATGGTCATCCGGCAGCCTGAGGTCAACAAGGCTGTAGAAGTAATCCAAGACTTCCGGGTAGCGAAGAACCGATGCTCGCCAATCAGCGTCGATGCCACGCTTGAGCTCAGCATGGGCTTCTGCGATTTGTGTCTGAAGCGTCGCCACGTACATGGGGTGTATTGGCGGATGACCGGAATATCGCATGTAGACTTCGTAGTGTGGGAGCGAGGCAAGGTATGATGAATGGGCTTGCTTGCGAGTTGACGTCAACCGCTCAAAGGCATTCAAGATATGCTGACGCGCGTTGTTAATCACCCAGTCTCTACAGATTAAGTCAGCATTCGTTTTTGAGAAGATGATAGCATCTGCAGTACCTTATTTCAGCCAACCTCTCATCCATGGCACGCTGCTCGGCCTGCTTGACGGCAATTTGCAGGCGCTCCGACTCGCAGGAGCATTCGGGATAGGGCGGCGCATTGCAGATGGCACAGTTGGGAGCTGCATCCATGTCATACGGAGGAAGTGGGTGAGCCAGCGTTGATCATTGTCGGTCCAGAGTGGGCCGAACACAATTCCAGGGTAGTTTTAGTGATTGATGGGGATACACAGGATGAGGATTTGATCTGGAGTGAGGTCGGTTTTAAGACAGTCTGGAAGGGGATGTGCGCTAGGGTAGTCAGGCACAGGCGGTGACGACGGACAAGTAACATGTTACATGACGATCTTTGTGGAGGCCATCGGCGTGATCTGGCTAGTTTCGTACGGCTTATGGAGTGACGGATGGATTGGGCAGACTTGGGATGCGTTATGAGTTGGCAGAATCGCTAGGATCGGCTCAACCAGTATTAGCTCCGGGGTGTGCCAAGACTAATTGCTTCTAGATAGTAGTGTAGTGTAGCATCGATCGAAGGCGACGGATATGGCCATGTTGAACTTGACCGTCTAATAGTAGCGGAGAGCCGTGTCGGATGGGGTGTGGGATGCAGTAGTTGTTGATGCCCTCGATCAACCTGCCCCGCCTTTGCCCTCGACCCTCGACCTTGCCGGACCCCACCACCGTGGTATTAATGTCCGACCGAGTAAGATGACAGGGATGTGGCCTTCTCTTGTCCTACAGTACACAGACCCTTCTGTCTGCTGGTATGCTCCCAGACAACAGAACAGCCCAATGATGTCAGGATCCATGGAAAAAACAATCCAGACTCTGGATGCACACGCACACACACACACGTTGGCTCCAAGCAGCTGCGCAACCCACATGTGCTGTCGACACGGCCGTCTCCTAGCCTTGCGATGGTGTCGACCGATGTGAGTGGCATGCGACATGTGACCCTCGAGCTTTTCTTCATCTGTCCCGTCCGCGGATTGTTGTTCTTGGCCGAGCACCCTATATCCCAAGGCCCATCTGCAAGCCTTTTCCTTTGGGCTCTCTTGTGGAGAGAGCACTACCACTAGGTGTACTATCTAGTAGTTACGTCCTCGATAGTAGGCTTAAGATACGTAAGGTCTCCTGCACGTGACAGGGAGTCACGCACCGACACCGCTCTTTGTTCGCTGTTCCAACCACACTCGCATTCGCCGCACTCGCCGCACTCGTCGCAAATCAGAAGCCGACCTCTCCGATAGATGGCGTCAACCTGACGCAACTGACCGTTCGATGTGAGGCTTGCAGGCGTGCTGGCCTGTCCCCTTATATACTGCCGCTATCACTGGCGGATGCGCATCATCATGCCGTCCATAACGCATATCCGGTAGTTTCCCCATTGTGAGTCTGGCTTGTCCCGAACCGCCTATCGTCTTCTAGATCCGTCTCCTCCAATCGCCGACCGCCGTTGGTCTAGTGGACCAAGCCCTCTGTGGTTTTGCAGCACACGAGGGCTGAAGTGGAGTTTGTCAGCTCACCTCGTTGAGGTTCAATAGCCTGCTATGCTTCGGATACTCCGAGTCGTAATTTTGGATAGTCGCAACTTCTTTGAGTCAAACAAGCGTCCCATAATCCCCATATGTCGGAACAACAAGCCCCAGAGAAGGCCCCTCATGCTAACAACTGCCTTTATCGCATTGCCAAAAACATTTTTTTTGTAGAGCTAGGGCTTGCGCAGTGATGTATTTAAAGACAAGAGTCTGTCTGGTGCTGCTTGTACGCATGACTCAGCAGTATTATCGTGGTGTTTTCTGGCTAATAATCCGGGTGATCCTGCGTGCCGCACAGACTGCGCCCTTCGAACTCGACATTCTACCGCATTAGGCTTAGTGCATGTACAAAGAGTCTCTCCCCCGTCTTCGGCATGGCCCCAGAATGAGTCCAAGCCGCGGTCCTACTTAGCATCCATCATCCCGCAAAACGGCAACTCACGCCTTATTGTCGAATTCGTCCAGAGGGCGTGCATTTGTTCTTTGATCTATCGCAAGCCATTGGACAGCGGCCAAGATAACCCACTGGTTGATTGCAAATCGAGGCCCGCCATCATGGCTACCCACGATGCAGCCTTCGATATGGCAGACTTTGTCGATTTCGGAGACACAAGCATACCCGGCGTATCACAAGGGACAGACCTCAACATAACGGAGCCAGCATTGGACCAAAGGTGTGTGGTATACCCATTATTCCTTAGTCGCTCACCCCAGCTTGACATCCATGTAAATGCGACCTTGCGTTCAAGGGGTCCATCATTTACGATCAACTTTCTTTTTCTTTGGTTCTAATATCAGTCAGTCCCCTACTAGGAGAAGATGATTCCAGAGGGCTTGTGCAATCTGCCGATGCTCAAACTATCGACATCGACTTCAACACTGATTTTAGTACTTGGCTGCCAACATACCAAAAGTCCGTCCAGCCATGTGAATACTGCAGATCAATGTCCCTCGAGTGTTTCATCTATAACGTTGACGGTACCAAGCAGCTAGGCTGCTCCCCATGCAACGCTCTGTTCCGGCCATGCAGCTTCAGCAACCCAGAAAGGATGCCAGCAATGAAGCAAAGAACGGCACTCGACACGTTAGATGTCGTGGCAGAAAACGACACGCGATGCTTCGGTGGACTCACCGGAAGGAAGCAAATGCGATCGTTGGGTCACGTTGGTCCCATAACGGATGACAACAACGGAGAGCAGTGCTCCAAGAGTGCTGCCGTGTCAGCGCGCTTCCCAAGAGCTGCTGTCAGCATCCTGAAAAATTGGATGCTAATGCACATCGATCATCCCTATCCAACAGAAGAAGATAGGGAGATGTTGAAACAGCAAACTGGCTTGTCCATTGGCCAGATCTCCAACTGGATGGCCAATACGCGGCGAAGGCAGAAGGCACGACCCAAGCGAAGTGCATCGCCGAGCATCCGACCATCGACAAAAGTCATCAATATTCCCGCGGGTAAAACCTGGGAAAGCATGGGTACGTACACCGAATCTGAGTTTAGTCGATCGCACAAGACTGTGGCGCCCAAGACTGACGGAAGATTCATCGTCTTTCGTGCGGATCAAGGGCGCACAAACTCAGATACTGGCACCTCGTCTCAGATGCCAGTGTTACAGCAGCAGGAATGTTTCGGTTAACTCTCGACAGGTCCGTTCGAACGATGGAAGCACTCTCCTCCTGAAAACGAACCTGCACCTCTCAACGCCATTGCTCACGCTGTTGAAACCTTTGATCCGCCGCAGTCCACTAGCCAGAGCGGCAGCTACCGCAAGGATACTTCTAATGACAGTACTGGGAGCTTCTCGGTGTTTAAGGCACCTTCCATCTCTTCGCTAGAGACTGGCCTCACCAAGATGTCCTCCGGTTCTCGGGGATCCCGTGATTCTGCCTACTCGTACGGATCCCGACACTCACTCGGCTCTTTGAATAGTCTCAAGTCAAAAGAAAGGCGAAGGCGCCGACGAATTCCCACCCGAGTGTCAAAGCCTAGTCCTGACGAAGGACAAAGAATGTTTCAATGCACATTCTGCACTGATACTTTCAAATCCAAGTACGACTGGTATGTAATTCTCTACCACAGCTGCTGCAAATATTTGATTGCACCGAATAGACAGGATGGTACTGATGTTTTGAAGGTCTCGCCACGAGAAGAGCCTTCACCTGTCTCTTGAAAAGTGGCTATGCGCACCCCTTGGCGAGATCGTTGCCGATAAGGTTACCGGGAAATCCAAATGTGTCTACTGCGACGAGTTGGATCCTACCAAAGAACACCTAGCGACACACAACCACACTGCTTGTTTCGAAAAGGGCCCCGAGTCTAGAACCTTTTATCGGAAAGACCATCTTCGACAACACCTGCGACTTATGCATGGTTGCAAGATGACTGCAAGTATGGACACTTGGAAGTCTGAAGCACAATATATCAAATCCCGTTGTGGGTTTTGCGGCATGAGCTTTGACAAGTGGCAGGACCGCGTCGACCACCTAGCAAAGGAGTTTCGTAACGGAGCCAGTATGAAGAATTGGAAGGGCTGCCGTGGTCTAGATCCCCATGTAGCCATACATGTGACCAACGCGATGCCACCATATCTCATTGCTAATGAGAGAAAGTCACCCTTTCCATTTTCGGCAAGCAACTCTTCAAGTCTGCAGGTACGTACGACTGTATTGAACATGCGAGGCCACTCCGAGGTCGGAAAGCACGATGATATTCTGCAGAGCTCTCTGACTGATTGATGAACAGCAAATCAATCTGTCACTCGAGACGCGAGACTTGGAGTACCTACTACCCAACAACTACGACCTATCCATTGCCTACCAAGATGGCAAGAATGCTTCGTCGGTTGGGCCAATCATCCTGACCACACCCGAGGACTTCCCAACGTCGGGACAATCCGATCATAATCCTAACGCAACATGCTGGGAAATTCTGACTCTACGACTTGGACGCTTTGCGAGACGGCATATTAAGGAGCACGGTGCTGGGTCTGTGACTGATGAGATGTTGCAAGTTGAATCGCGCCGTATTCTTTATGGTGATGACGATCCCTGGAATCAAACTTCTGCAGACAATCCCGAATGGCTCAATCTCTTCAAGAAAGCACACGGCATCGACTCCAAAGCCCCAGTCAAAGGCATCACCACAGAGCACGACATTTACGAGGATCTGGGTATCAACTCCAGCACCGCTGTTGACTCTAGCTTCGATGTCAATAACTTTACTTGTGCAAACCTACCTGAGAATGATCCGCTGCGGGCACTCTCTTTCGAGTGTTCGCTTTCAGGCTCGTTGGGACATATCAAAGGGCACGTGCGACAGCTCTCATCCGGCCGTCAAACACCCTACAGCGTACCGGGGCTGAGCAGATCGCCCACATCACCCGCTTCCTTTGCACCAGCAACAACTACAGCAGCAGCCAGCGATGACACACTCATGGGCGTATACGCGCCCATTTCGGAGCTCACATGTCCCCCCAACGGCGCCAAGGGACCTTGCTTTGGCGAGCACGGCGAACTAGGCTTCTCCGTCACCAACCCTGGGTCCCCTAAAAGACGATACTGGATGGATGAAACAATCACACAAATCTCGCCCTTGACTTCTCTTCTCGACCACCAACAGCAACCCGTATACGAGGGTACCACTGCTCTCAGCAATCCCGGTGCCACCACTACTACTACCGCCGCCGATGACTTCCAATTCCCCTCGTGGGACCAGCTCCCAGAGCACCTGCAGAATCCGACTAGCAGTGCCGAATACAATATTGCGGGCGTGAGCACATCTTCTGCTGAGAATGTCTTGGCGATGCCGTGGGATGACACCATGGATTTTGCCATGGATATGGATACGGATATGGATTTGAATTTGATTTGAGTTTTTTTTCGATAGAGAGGCGAGATGAAGAAAGTGTGGGCTTTCAATACTTGTTTCTTGCTAAATGCAATGGACGAGAGAAAGGTTGGGTCGATATGATATATCTCTTTGCTTTTCCGGGATTTGCTAGGGTAGTGTGACGGTGTTTGGTGGTATCTGTTCTTTTTTCCTCCTTGATTAATGAGTTATGATATACCATGTTTATCCATCTTTTCTCATATACGCTCTCTGATGTGATGAGTAGAAACGTTGAACTAGTCTTTTTTTTCCCATCACTTTGCAACCACTTCGTGCCAGTGCGCCAGTGGCCAATAGTGTCAAAATCTTTGATTTCATCTCTTTGAACTAATCATACCCTCATACCCTCATACCCCATATGGAATTCCTTACTTTTATCGTTCTGACCAAATCACAACTGATCCGCACTAACCTTCTGCACAATAATACCGGATGCCGCACCACCACCATTGCAAATAACAGCCGCACCATACTGCCCATCCTTGAGCTGATGCAGCAGAGTAACCAATATCCTGCTTCCAGAGCTACCAAGCGCGTGACCCAGAGCAATCGCACCGCCCCTTGGATTCACATTTTCAGTACCAAGACCAAGGATCTTTGCGTTTGCCTTGATGACGGCGGCAAAAGCTTCGTTGAACTCCCAGATGGCAATGTCAGACTTTGAAAGACCGGACTGAGCGAGGAGCTTGTCTACGCAGGCGGCGGGGGCGACGGGGAAGTCGATGGGGTCTAGTTTGGAGTGTTAGTGGCATCTTTTGTTGTTGTTGTTGTTGTTGTTGTTGTAAAGATAAAAGACAAAACGTACCCAGAGCAGCGTCAGCGTAAGTGACGATCTTGGCTAGTACACGGCTGTCCTTGCCGTACTTTTGTGCGATATCTTTGCTGCCGAGGACTAGGGCTGATGCGCCGTCGCTCAGGGGCGAGCTGTTGGCCGCTGTGACGGATCCGTTTGGTCCCTTTTCGAAAGCTGGCTTCAGCGTCGCAACCTTGTCTAGCTTGAGCTTGTTATATTGCTCATCCTCTGAGATAACGGTCTCGCCCTTTCTTGTCTTGACGGTAACCGGTACAATCTCATCCTTGAAGAGCCCGTCTTTGTATGCCTGCTGTGCGCGCTTGTATGTCTCAATAGCGTAATCGTCCTGATCCTGCCTTGAGACCTCGTACTTCTTGGCCGTGTTCTCTGCGCAGTTGCCCATGTGGATCTGGTTGTAGACGTCCCATAGACCATCAGAGATGAGGCCGTCCTCCAACTTCTGGTGTCCGAATGCCGGTTGCTGGCTTGCTCGGCTCAGGTAGTACGGGACTCTTGTCATATTTTCCATTCCTCCCGCGACCTGGGCTTCCGCTTGTCCGAGCTCAATGGTAGAGGCGGCAATGCTGACAGCCTTGAGGCCTGAGGCGCATACCTTGTTGATGGTGGTGGCTTCGATGTTTGTGGGAAGACCGGCGAAGATGGCTGCTTGTCGTGCGGGTGCTTGTCCAACACCTCCTCCCAATACATTGCCCATGTACACAGCATCAATAGACGATACTGGGACCTTTGATTTCTCCAGGGCGGACTTGATGGCCGTGGCGCCTAGTTGCGGGGCCGAAACTGTTGTAAAGTTGCCATTGAACTAAGAAGTAATCAGCATACAAAGTCAATTGGCGCCAGTTCCATACCCACCACTGCGGTTGGTGTCCTGCTGGCACTCAGAATGTATGCATCCCGAATCTCTTTCCTTTGTGGCGCGGAGCTGCTGAACTGTCGTTGGATGCTAGCCAGCCGTTGTTGCGGCCGCGAAGCCATCTTGAAGGAATTGCGAATGACAGCGGAAGACATGGTGATGGCGATTACTGGAGGAGTTTGCAAGAGTTCAGAATGCGGAGAAAGGGACTCTAACGAGTCGATGTGTGGCTATCACATGGCAACAAGAGTTAGGCTGGTGTGACAAATGCGGGCGGAATGTGGAGGAATGACGCGCTACAGCGGCTAGGCCGAGGTTCGGCAGTGCACGGCACCACCCGGCTTAAGCTGTTCCGCTGAACCATTTTTTTAATCGTTTGACATCACTCTAGGGAAATGAAGGCTATTCAGCAAAACTACTCTAGAAATACAAGTGACATTGAATCATCTATCTAATAGTCATAAAGTTTGAAAATCTCATAACTCAAGCCAGTGCACCCATGGGGTCCCAGAGCTCTAGCATCTTTGGCTGCTGCTCCAGCACCTTCCTGATCGACGAGCTAACCACACTCGGATCTACAACAGCCTGGTATACAAATTCATCCATCCAAGAATCGCTCATAACAAAGTACCCCTTGTCGCCCACACGGTCACTCCACGAGTTTTCTACCCTCCAGCGCACTGGCTTGCCGTCAACCACGTGCACGGCAGTCAACACCATGGCATGCGTCATCTGGCTCTCTCCAGTCTGTAGACGCTCTGCTTTTGTCATGCCGAGCCTGATATTGAAGCCGAGCTCGTAGTCGAATAGCTGGGTATCCATGATACCCTTGGACGAGTCCGAGTATTTGCCCACGTCGGAGCCAAAGAATACAGGCATGCCGCGTTTCAGCATGGCAATGCAGGCTTCTTTGATCGTCTTCATGTCGACGTTGACGTAGGTTACTGGCCGGCCGTTCCAGACATTGCCCAGGCGTTTGACACTGAGCAGGCGGTTGTAGGGGTTTCGGGGGTCATTGACCAAAGAAAAGAGGGTATGCACATCGGTTCCAGACAATGCGCGAACTACCCTGTGATCGGAAAGTTCCTTGGCAAACTCAACTGGTCGGCTGACGACAGTGTTGAGTTTGCCATCCTTGTCATAGTACTCCCACGTGAAGGGCTTGGTGGCAGATGGTGGGGGACCGAGCATCAGCGTCAGGATGAGATGAATCTCACGGAGCATCTTTTCCTTTTCGCTAGCCAGGGTTGCTTTGACGGCTTCGGGAGACCAGTTGCTCGAGGCAATGGCACGCAGTCGGATTGCATCCTCGCGCAGCTTTGTAGTAATGAGGCGGTCCATGATGGAAGAGTTGGAGGCATTGAACGAGTCTGGGTAGATTGACTGGGGCACGAGACCGTACTTTTGTACGAGGTTTGCAACCATGTCCCATTGACCGCCATCGCCGACAGGGCTGGACATGAGGGCCTGCACTATGCGACTATCGATATCCTCATTCTTGGTGTCGAGTATGCTCTCGAGGAAGTAGTTTGCCTTTTCAATCTTGTCCCAGTAGAAGAGATAGGCTTGTGACAGCTGGAACTCGGAGAGCTTGTACCGCTTCATGATGGCGATGCGGAAGACATTGGTGGATGCAAACAGCCAGCATCGTCCGGAAGAGGCTTGGTTAGTGACGGGTGAGCCCTCGAAGGGGATCTTGATGTTGAACTTGTGTGTATCTTCGATGGTGGCTGCGCGAGAGGAAAGGACGGCGTTGGCGGAGTTTGAGCTGAGGGCTGCCAGGGCGAGGCGGTTCTAGCAGAAGGAGGTCAGCCAATGCAGGGGACAAGAGGAAGGAGCGAGCGTGTGTAGTGTACCTTTGGGTCAGCCATGAGCTCCTTCTCCCACTCTTGGACGGACTTGATGGAGACATTTTGCTGGTACTTGATGACGGGTGTGTACTGGGGTGCTGGAGCACATGGTCAGCATGGAGAGAGTGTATTGGAGCAGAGACATGGGATCAAGAACATACGGGCCTCTCCTTCACCTTCTACAACAACATACTCTTCCTTCTCCCTCAGATACTGAGCATACTTATCATGGTTCATGTTGAGCGCGTGCAGACGTTCGAGGAGCTTGTCGTTGACTGCGGCTTCAGACTGCTTGGACTGATCGGAACCCATAGTGGATACTCGCGCGGACGGTGTGGGGTCTACTAAATATCTATCAGAAGGCTACTGTGTCGGGAGGTGTTGCGTTAGTGTGGGAGAGGCGCTCCCGTCCGCGTCGCCGTCGCCGTGGTCGTGGCAAGCCATCATGGTGTCGGTATCTTATCGGGCTTATCGGGGGGCAGCGCGTGCAAGGGGCGCGTGGCAGGTCCACCGTATCAGATGGTCTGAGTGGAACGCGATGCCTTCCCTATTGGGCGCGGCCGCGTTGCGACATGGAGGTTGAGAGCACGTCGGCTGTCTGATCCTCGCCAGCACCACCATAGAGAGTGGTTGAGATCCAATCTCTCGCTACCATTTGCACGCCTCTTGGGGCGGGCCAAGCACATGCAGGGCAGCACGAGTCACCGCTCAACAGACCACCACCACTACCACTACTACTACTTTTCCTCCCTGGCCCCCTGCCCCATGTCTGCCCTCATCTACAAATCCCCGCCGATCGCGCTTGCCACCCCAACGCCGTCGGCACGAGACCCTGAGCTCGGCAACGGCCAGCGCCCTAGTTTCATCTTGCCCGTCAGTCCAACCGCCATTGCTTGACATCCATCTTGACTCTTGTCACTTGCCTGGCACCTCATCCACACCACACGCACACACATACATTCAAGTACATACATACATACATATATGCACCGCTCCCCTCCCCGCCCTATGGACCATGGCCGCGCATCGCTCGCACCCAACATACGCGGCTCGTAATAGAGGAGATGAAGATAAGCAGGGCCGAACGCGTGTTTCATCACCGCGCGCTGTGCCTTCCCCTGGATTCAGGCCTGCTAATTCAGCCGCGGCGTGAGATTTGGCGACACTGGACCTTTGTGCGGTCAGCCTTGGTGCCGTTATATGTCTTCTCTTCTGCCTCATTTGCAATTGACTGTGACCCCAACTAACACCCTCTTCAACCTCCCTATTCTGGAACCCCCGCCCTACGCAACATGGAGCAAGGAAAAGGCCTCTGGAAGAAGCGCATCCTCGTGCCCTTCTGGATTGTGCGAATATGTCTCATGATATTCATCATCGCCATATTCGCCTATACCCTACGCACGCTGAAAGATCTCAAGGACTTTACTGAGCCAGGACCGGGGTACGCCTATACAGCTGCTCATGAGCACTCTCGTAGACTAACAGCAAGCAGCACCGTCGTCCTCTTCATTCTCTTCATGGTCATTGTGCTGTTGATTGACGTGCTCGCCATTCTTCTCTTCCTTCGAGATAAGCTCAAGCCGGGCACCTTCCTGACCATGAACTGTTTCCAGACTGGCTTCTGGGCCGGCGTTCTGATTGTCGACTTTGTAGCAATCGGCCACGGCGTAAGCCCCGTCGGAATCGGCTTCAGCATCTTTGTCTTGTACGTCTGAGCTAGTATCATAGCAATTCGCTGTGCTGACCTGTTATAGCCTCACATTCCTTGGTCTCCTCATCTACTCAATCATCGGCCACCGTCGCGCAAAAGCCGCAGCCCAGCGAGGTCACTATGCGCCCGCCCACAACCCAGCTCTGCCTGCTACCGACTTGCACGGCACTCCCTACTTTGGCGCGCCCGATAACCATCAGAACACCGCATACCATTCGCAGACACACCCACCCCCAGATGCGCACGATCAATATGCTGCTCCTCCATCATACCAAGCCGGCGCTGCAGGCGACTATTACCAGCAGCAGCCCATGAAGCCTGCTCACATTGTTTGAGAGGGTCTTGTAAATCCCATAACGACCAAAGTGTTTCGGTGAATCGGCGCAATTAAATATGAATAGGGCTGTGTAGTCTACGCCGAGATGCCAGCAGCTTGTGCGAGGAGGTGACGCGAGCGAATCACGATGACTGAATCCCAATACCTCTATATACTGTCTGGCTATGTCGTGCGATTCTAGACTGGTGCGACGAGACGATTCCGGCGGGCGAGGGTGGCAGGGCAAACAAGCTCATGGCTCGTGCGTGGCACGTCCTGGATTTCTGAGACGCGTAGAACTTACTCGCGTTTTTTTCTTCCGCCTACGCCATGCAGAGTGGTATGATATGCATTTTTGTATGCTATGGACTTGGGCTTGGCTATAAGGTACAAAATCCAGGGGCCTTGGCTCTTTCTGCTTCGCCTCGAATTTTGTGGAGAGCGGCCCGTCAGATCCATGCGCAACCAGCGGGAGGTGATCAGATATGGCAGGAGTGAAAGATCAGGTCTCGCGGAGGACGTAATGTATAGTTGAAAAAAAATATTCCAATACCCGACGTGGTGGTACGAGTGAAGTAGAGCGTGAATAAAGTATCGGTATCAACACACGTGCAAGTCGCGGGCGGGCGTGGTTGCCGGTTCAAGTGACTGGCGCCGAGACGCTACGACTAGTCCAGCGGCGACACTCCTTGGACATGTTTCCAGCTCGGAGGTTAACACCCACTCACAGCACGAAAGCCGTCCTCTCCAGCATGTCGCAGCCTTGTTCATTTATTCGGCGAGCAATCACATTGCTTCTCCCGGCACGTTGCCAGGAACCTGTGCCTGTCCTGGGGCAGTGTTTCCAAATTGTGTTTACTTTTAGCACGCATGATGGCCTCGAGTCGTTAGTGGCTGATCATTGAATGCGACGTTATACCACATGGATATACAGTGATAGGGATACTATATATCTGTAAGTAGACCTCGAGCTACGGCTGTTTGGCTCCAGCACGCTCTTTCGTCTTGCTACTCTCCCTACCTTCTTGGCCCGGTGACGCTCGCTCTGCTCCACTCTTTCATTTCATCCACCAAGATGCGCTCGTTTTTGTTGCTCGCCGCCGCTACGGCGCCACTCGCCCAAGCAATCCGCATCGTCCAGTCCAACGACGACGGCTGGTCAGAAATTAACCTTCGGACCTTTTTTGATGTCTTGAACTCGGCAGGCCATCAGGTAGTGCTCTCTGGACCGGCTGAGAACCAGTCTGGTTCAGGTATGTAGCTGCAAATTTATACACAACTATCAACCCATGTATACTGACCTTCCAAGGCTCCTCCGACAAAGCGCCGACAACTGTCGACAGCGACGGCTGCATCCACGCTTCTTGCCCAGGCGGGAGTCCCCCAACTGGCGCAAACGCAACAGATCCTCGCCTGAATTACGTCAACTCGTTTCCCGTCACATCCATCAAGCAGGGCATTGATGTTACTGCGCCTGCCCTCTGGAACGGGGCCAAGCCTGAGCTTGCCCTAACCGGACCGAATGTCGGTAGCAATGTTGCTGTCCAACTCCCCTTCTCTGGAACCGTTGGAGCCGCCGTTTACGCAGTCAAGACGGCCCAGATCCCAGCCATTGCCTTCTCAGGCAAGAGTGGCGAGCCTACTGGATGGAACGCCCCCACGCCTCTCTACAGCAAAGTCTACGCCGACCTCGCTCTTAACGTAACTAGCACCGTCATCAAAAGTGGCAAGCCGTACCTGCCCGCAAACACATTCCTGAACGTCAACTTTCCCGAAGTTTCCAACTCCCGATGCAGCGACCCCAGCCAGTTCAAGTTCATCTTTACTCGCATCAACACTGGCGTCTTTAGCTCCCGCGATGCAGAATGGTGCGGTAGCACGCGCCTGCCCTGGGAGGCTGATGTCATCCTGCTCAGGGGCAGGGACTGCTATGTTACCATTAGCCCTGGTGATGCAAACGACAAGTCGACTGTGAATGATGCCGCTGTCCAGACTCAGATTCTCAACAAGCTCAAGCCTATCCTGTCGTGCTTGCCTTGAGAGAATTTCTGATGGTGACGGGCTAATAGGGAGCGTACGCAACATTGTGACATGTAACATTTTTGGAATACCTTTTTCTCAATTTTGAAATATATTTTGATCAACGATAGAATCCATACATTACGTGGAAACACGCAACTACAAATATCGAACCCCATATTTTGCTATTCAGATAAAGTGCATAAACACCAGAATCAAAGACAAGAATCGAAAATAACCCTCCGCCGTCCCATTCGTTCAAACAGTCGCCTACACACTCAACTTAAGTCTGTGCGACTATTTTTCTCTATTTTGTCGCCATTTAATCTCTCCTTTTTTTGTACGTGACACAATCCTTGACCTACTTGTCGTTCCTTTTAGCAATGCCGAGCTAGACATCCTGGGACCCACAGGTTTACAGCATACCACATATACCGAGCTAGTGTCCTCCAGCCCCACTTCCACAACATTATGGTCTATCTCTTGTAGAATAAAGCGAGATACAGTTCTTGATAGTTCTATCGAGACAAAGGGTTCGGATTGGCAAGAACAAGTTCCACGAGGGGTGTCTGGACTGCGTGCACAGACCTGCGACGTCATGAACTTTGGTGTCATTCAGATGAGTCGTATCTCTCCAAGACAACTCAGAATTTAGCTGCTACATAATACAACCGCAAGTTTCTTATTCTCTTTCATTCATGATTACATCGTAGACTAATTCTTTGCTGGAGCTTCAATTGCTCCAAAACAATCCAACGTATTCGTCCTCATAGCCGGCTTTCGTAATTCTTGTAAAATTAGTTCACATAATCACCACCAAGCACATTCTCCAGAGCAACCCCAAATTTCGAGCATAAACCCCAATCAAACTCCATATCATTCCATAAAATAACTCCAGCAAAAAAAAAGTACCACACATCTCCCCTCCTCAATGGACTCCCCACCATCCGACGATGCATCTCAACCCCCCTCCCTCGCATCCCGAATGCGCTCCTACGAAGCATCCATCGACCACATCCTCCCCACCAACCAACCCATCATCCTGCGCCTCGACGGCCACGGCTTCTCCCGCTTCACCTCGCGCTTCTCTCGCCCCTTCGACGAGCGCATCCACACCGCCATGACGCGCACCAGCAGCGACCTCCTCCACTTCTTCCCGCAAGCCACCCTCGCCTACACGCAATCCGACGAAATCACCCTCATCTTCCCCTCCGGCGTGCAAACCTTCAACGAGCGAGTCCAGAAACTCTGCAGTCTGAGTGCGAGCTACTGTTCTGTACGCTTCAATCGGCATCTCGAGCTTGCGCTGCGCGAAATGCCCGACCCACCTGTAAAGGGCGACATGGAGCATGTACTTGGCACAGCGCATTTTGACGCGAGGTTTTTCCCCGTCCCGTCGATGGAGGAGGCGCTGAATAATATTATTTGGCGCTGTCGCAATGATGCAGTCAGGAATGCGGTTTCTTCGTTTGCACGAACGTTGTATACGCCGAGTGAGCTGCATGGGAAGAAGACGAATGAGCTTATTGAGCTCATGTTGAAGGATAAGGGCGTTAGGTATGATGAGGCGGTGCCCAAGTGGGCGATTGAGGGCTGTTTGATTAAGCGCGAGCAGTATGAGCATCAGGGTGTAAATGCAAAGACTGGTCAGGTGGAGAAGACGTTTAGAACCAGACCCAGGGTTGAGCAGAGAGGCATAAGGGTCTTTGACGAGGCGGGTCTCAAGTTAATCACGGACAAGTATTGGTAGTTGTTAGTTAGAGCTACGACAAGTAGCATCAATCACGTAAATAAAATAAACAAATCAAAACTACACTAGTTAGTATATCTATTATTTGTACGATTGGTCTACACTAAATCTATAAAAAGAACAGATTCGAAACATCTCAAGCTTAGTATGCAATCTGTACCTCCTCAGAGGTGCAAAAAAAAAAAGAGCAAAAAAGAAAGGATGGGGCCTGACCGGGATTCGACTGTAACGCTGTTAGATACTGCGTTCGCTTTGCGAATCTGAATGGGTGAACTTACACCCGGGGCCTCCTGCAGAATAGGCTTGAAAACAGACGGATCTGAATCTTCCCAAAGCAGGAATCATACCACTAGACCATCAGGCCGGAGCTTTGTGACTCTTTGGATTGATGGAGAAGGTGGGTAATTATTTGTTTATCAAATTGATAACTTTTAGGAATGAGAAACATCTGAAGAGTCATCGTTTGGGGTAGTGGGGTGGAAGGAGGGGTGATGTGGGCGAGAGGGGCGGGTAAGCGAGGAGAAGTGTGTGGGATGGTGCTTGTCACCCCGCCATGTGTCATCCGTTATTGGATACGAGTGCGAAGTAGCTTTATGATCTACTTGGTGTTTTCGGTCAACAACCATACATACTAACTAATTCACTTAGCTGGCAACTAGGAGACAGTCCGATATGAATATTAGGAATAATACAATATAAACTGATATCTTTCGCAAAAACTCCAGCCTCATGCTTCCCATCATGTAACCATGCATTCGTTAAAGCAAACAAAGAGCAACGCTGCGCTTCCCCATCTAATACCCACCCCGAGTGCAGGCTCAGGTCTACGTCAAATCCAAGACCTCTACCGCGCTTTCTCTCCATTTGCGTCTATCTTTGCCTTTGAGCAAGGGCCCCGGTGTCTGCTCTGCTAGCTTCTCTGGGCTGTCAACATCGACGTAGTCCCAGGCACCTACTACACTTTTTCTGAGAATGATTGCGCGTTTCTTCTTGCTCTGGGCTTTCCATGCTGCGGGTGGTGATACGGACTTTTCTTCGCTTGGTGACCGTGATGAACGCATTGGAGGTGATGTCGGTGTTGCAGCCGTCGGTTGTGGCGCCGGATCACATTCCCCTACGGGTGACGAGTGTTCTGTCAGATCAAGCACATCCGCTTGTGGTGATGTCGACCGTGGTTTTGCTGCAGCAAGACGAGGTGACGTGAGGTCTAGAGTATCAACACTGGAGCGCTCTGATGTCGTTTTACTAAGACGTGGCGAAGTACGGCGAGGTGGGTTTGGGCGGAAAACGTCTTTAATGCTTTTCTTCTTGCCCAACGCGGAGACTGATGAGGTCGAGCTTGCAGATGTGTTTGAAGATATTGACGTTAATGGCGGCCGCGTTGTCAATGATGTTACAGAATCCTGCTCACTGCTAACCTCCTTTCGAGAACGTCGTGTGGCTTCTGGGCGCTTTGGTGAGAAGAACGTCAAGTCCAGTGATTCCACATCTTCAGATGGTTTACGGAATTGTGGTGGCGCAGGGACTGGTGCTACATCAAACAAAGGAGTTGTGCCCCGCTGTTTGGTTGGTGTCGCCGATGCTCGCCATGCATCCAAGGTAGTCTGTTTCGGCACAGATGAGTCCCGCGACGCTCCGGTTACAGCCGCCTCTTTCAATGTTCTTGTCCTCGCCTTCTTTGCTGGTAGCTGTAAAGGGGAAGGATGCACTGGAGACTCGGCTAAATCCAGGGTTTCTATTGTCCTCAAAAGTGGAGGTGTGGAAGGCCGATCCAAGACGTCGCTAGTGTCAGCAGGAAGCGTTTTTGAACGCTGAATTGGAGCTCGCCTTCTCCGTTTGATTACACTTGGAGGCAAATCTTCTAGAACTGGGGAGAGCGATTCTTCAGGCTCCAGTTGTGGTCGTGGTGTTAAGGTCCGTGGCTTCACTGGCGATGAGGACAACAAGTCAATTGTTTCGTACTCCGTCGTTGCAGTAGTCTGCGATGATGGCGCTGGAAGATCGCTAGCCTTATCTTGGGCTTTTGCAAGTGCTCGTGAAGCTCTTACTCCAGGTTTTGTGACCTTTGCAAAAGATTCTATTCGAACTTGGGGTTGGTCTTTAGTCGTCCTTGTCCGCCTTGTGGTTGTCTTGGCTTTCGGTGCGGCAGTGCCAGTGTCCTGAACCGATGCTGCTCGTCTAGGTTTCTGCTTTGCCTGTCGTCCGGCCTCCCAATCTTGAACAGTGAGTGGCACACCGACTTTGACAAATGTTTCCATGACCCATATACGTGCCGGTTTTTCAGGGTCGAACTTGGTCGGTCCGCGTTTCCTAGGACCCTCGTCCTCCATGTCCAAGGGCATGTCTTCGTC
The DNA here is from genome assembly GCF_000338995.1 of Bipolaris sorokiniana ND90Pr. Taxonomy (NCBI): domain Eukaryota; kingdom Fungi; phylum Ascomycota; class Dothideomycetes; order Pleosporales; family Pleosporaceae; genus Bipolaris; species Bipolaris sorokiniana. The sequence continues at coordinate 240,451 of NW_006911896.1, read as the reverse complement.
CATATCCTCATCTCCTACATCCTGTTGGGAACTACGCGATGGGGGCTCTACATCATCATCTGGATCCTCTTGGCTAAGATCAATCTTTACCAACTCGACAGGTGTGAAGCTTACGCGAAGCTCGGTACAATGGTCGGTAACGGCATGCTGTCTTTTGCCGTGAAGACCTTTGATGAGCGTTGATTCGTCTTCTTGTATGGCTTGCAGATTGTCAGTAGGCAGGCGATTAGTCTGTTCAGCGCGGATCCGCAGTTGACGCACAACAAGAGATGGTGCCAGACTGCGAATGAAGTGCTTTGCGCCCTCGAGTTTGGCCCAGTCAAAAGCATCTTGTGTAAACTCGCGCAGACCCGGAAAGTCGAGGTCCCGATCCCAATTGATGGACCGACGCAACTTGTCTAATCCTGCTTGGTTCGAGATCGCTGGATGTGTGTAGTATCCGAGAATATCGAGTCGGGGAAAGTCGTCCGGGATCTTGAGTGCGCCGTGTTTGCGTTTGAAGAACTTGCTTTCGTTTGTCTTCAACTCGTGTTGCAGCCGCTCTTTCCATTGGGCTATGGCTCTAGAGTCGTTTCGTGGAATCTTGCACAGGTCGGCACCAAAACCCGCCTTGGCTGCCTCGCATGCAGTCTTGGGGCCGCATCCAGGTATACCCTCTGGTACATAGTCTCCTCCGCTCATTAGCGCGACCAAGATCATGCCCTCTCGATCCAGCCCTGACGGCCCGTTTTTAGTTTCGACAGCATCATATACGTTGACATGAGTAGGTGTCTTCCCTGATTTCTCTGGAGACCAATTTCGGAGAGTGACGCCACTCCCAAACATGAGCGTATCCACATCTTCACTCAAAACTGCATCAACAATTCCTTCCCTTTGCAGCAGTGCACACTCTGCTTCTGCCTCGCCTGGCGCAAGATGTATGGGATAGCCAAACTGCTTCAAGAGCTGTTTTGCAAGGAACTCGGGGATGGAGGCGACAGTCGGGCCTGTGCGCTTGTTGCGCTTAAATGGCGGTTTGTTGGGTCCATCGAATACAAAGACAGGGTGGATGGCAAGAGAAATCAAGCGCAGGAGGCGGTAGTAGAATGTTCGCAATGCAGGGTTCGTACCGCCTAGTTGCAGTCAGCATCATACGGTATACGCATACCCTGAGAAGACTTGCCTTTGCTAGCTTGGATCTGAAAAAGCCATATCGACGTATCAATAGCGATGCGCAGTGGGCGGCCAGTCTCTTCAAACTTTTCGACGGCGAGCTTGGAGAGCGCTATGCGTGTGCCAGGGCCGATTTCCTTGTAGATTCTGCATGCATTAGTACTGGAATATACACAATAATATGCGCGACTCACCCGTGGATACCCATTTCGACTCCATGCTATGTCCTTTGATCTCCAAGCTGGCTGCCTTGTTCGTAATGTTGCGCCCAGCGCGTGGACTGGTGTCGTGATTAGATTGTTGCCACGACAACAACGCGTCACCCGTCCCGCATGCCCACGGTTGCACGTTTATTCCCCACCATGCCATCCCTATCGCACTAACAACCTCCACCCACCATCCTCACAGAGACCCTTGAACATGGCGCCCCGCGGTCGCAGCATAACGGCGAGTCCGGGTGCCTACTCGGATCGCAGCAACGACTCAAGCCCGGATCCGCTAGCCATTTCTTTCGACGAAAACATCACCTCATCGCACCGCACATCCAGCCCTCGGAAACCCATCATGATCAGCTCGCCAAGGAAACAGGTCCGGCGGCTGGAGACATCAGAGGTCGTATTCTCGTCGCCTTCCAAGTCTATGATCATGAGCACACCGCGAGGTAACGGCGCAAGCCCTTGGCGCATCAAGGTCACCGTCCAGGCTGAACCGGAAGACGGAGAAAATGCCGAATCACCATCAGTAAAGAGGGTGACAAGAACAAAGACGACGACCATACCACTAAAAGACCCGGATGCGTCGTCTCCTGTCAAGCGCCCCCGCGGCCGACCCAGGAAGTCTGAGACTGGATTGACGCCCAAGCCCAAACGAAAGGGGACACCAATCAAGAGACCTGCAGAATTCAGCTCTCCAAGCAAAATCGTGCGAGGCGGCGATTCCAGCGCAGCTGATGTTGATACCGATGTGCCGCCTAGGAAGCGAAGAGGCCGTCCAAGGAAGAGCGTACAGCCACCGACTGAGTATGACGAGACCAGCGTGGCAGAAGAGGCCGAAGCTATCCTACAAGCCACATTCGAAGAGACACCTCTGCCAAGCACGGAGGCTGAATCAGACAATTCGAAAAAGAACGCGCGTTTTGCAGCTCTCGATGATCAAACCATGGATGATGCATTGCGAACATCGCCTACACGATCAGAGCCGTCTCCCAGCCTAGGCACACCAGCTCATACCAATTCGAGGAACAATGTACGCGCACGCAGAGGTACACCACATGCAAACAGGGTGGCCGTTATTGAATCCGACGAAGCGGAAAGTGGCAGTGATGTCCTTACGCCCGCCAGCGGAGAGGAAGACAACAACGATCTTCCCGAAAACCAACCCTTGAGTGGAACAGAGGATGACCAAGGAGACGTACTTACACCAAGCGAGACCTCGGCGCAATCGAGTGATTCAGCCGACGCCACTAGTGATGATGGTGCACCCGAATATCTTCAAGACTATGAAGACGAGGAGGAGGAAACACAGGGTCAACATTTCACTTTTGATGAAGGTACCACCAGGATGCCAGATGACACGACGATGTTGGATAGCGAGACCTTTAGTATGATATCTGTCGAATCATTGAAGAGCAACACGAATCGACTGAGTCCGACACAGCCCCGAGATTTGCAGACCAATGCTCCAAAGGCCAAATCATCACTCAGGAACGAGTACTTGGGACCAGCTACGCACGTGGCATCAGGTTCTGAATCTTCAACCCATGAAAAGCACGTCTCAACGAGTCAGGCCTCTCTAAAAGCTGCACCCATCGAGACAGTGCGTCCAAAACTGGCGCGCCATGTCACACCCGCTATGGACTCTGAAATTCCATCTGCACCCCCTGCTCTGCATCCTGTTCAGCCTGCTCTGACCAAATCTCCATCTCCGACACTTGGGCGAGCAGTCACCGCCGGTGTAGCTTTACAAGGTCTTCTCGACCCCACACGACTCACCCCAGATGCCTCACAAAAGACGCCTGACGGAAAACGAGGCTCATTGGACGATTTGTTCCGTGGTTTCAGCTCAGGGACGCGTAAAGATCTTCAGGCAGGCTTGCGACTTGGCGAGCAACTTGCGCAAAATCAGACAGAGGAGGACAATGTGCCTGGCCCCTCGAGCCCTATCAGGGGCCAATCTGCGGCAGGGCCGAAAGCAGGTGTGTTCCGAACGCAACGAAAATATCAGCAATCGCGTCTTCTTACACCCGAAGACCAGGATCATGTTGTCACAGCGGTGGCACCAGCGGTTGCAGCGAGCGACGTCCAATACCCAGTGTTGGATGTTGAAGAGGCGACCACAGCACCGTTGAGTCCTGCGAGGAGCGAATCCGCAATGAGCTGGCGAACCGACACTCCACCCCGCGCAGCCAAAAGCCAAGATCAACAAGACACCGCCATGAATGAGGTTCAAGAGGAGGTCCCCGGTCCTGCAGGAGAGCCAGTCCAACACGATGACTTTGGTGATATATGGCAAGAGGAGGCCAGTCGCTCAGTGATCTCGATAAATCCAGAGGAAGTTCCAGCAGAGAAGTCCCCTGAGGCCCACGATATCTTCACAGACGCCAGCGTTGTCAGGCCTGCTCGCGGGAGAGCTGCCCGGACTTGGCGCCGCAGGAAAGTAATTGATGAGACGGAGTCGCAGCAAGAGCCTGCCTCAGCACACTCAGTGCCAGCAGCCGTCCAACAATCAGAGGGCAGTAAAGAAGCCCAAAAAGTTGATTCCGCACAACCCGATGAGCAGCCTATGCAAGTCGAAGAGCCAAATGCTGAAGGCGAAGAAAGTGACGCTGGTATATTCTTCCAGTCAAACGTGCCCAATGTTGCGGACCAGAGGCGGCCTTCTCGGTTCCAGAGGCGGCGGCCAAGAAGACAAGAAGCAGAGAAGGTGAGCCTCTCTGAGCTTCTTGACCAGGGGGACAGTTTTGTACCAGAATCTCCTTCGCCCGTAAAAACGAAAAAGACACCCCCGAAAGCGAGACTAAACCCATTCTTGGATACGCCACCTCGCTTCCCTGCACTCCTAAATTCGCCAAAGAAGAGCAGTCCCTTGAGGCGGGAGCTTCACAGTGGGGACATTTCTACGAGCTCCGTACAGCAGTATGAAGAGTCTACATTGCCACTCGCGCAAAGCTCACCGTTCCACACGGTTGTCGATGGCGACAGCAAAATCTCAGCAGCATCCGACCAGCAACAATTCCGAATGGAGATGGAAGGAAATACTGCCTCTACCATTATACGTGTGCGCGAGGAGGCCAACGAGTACCTGGACGCCTATGAACCGCAAGAGCGAAGTCTGAATGAGATTACAGAGGTTACCGAGCCTAGCAGAACACATCAAGACATCAGTCACTTGCCATCGAGCCCACCAAAGATGCAGCGACGTTTCGAACAGCGGTTGCTTTCTGCACGAAAGCCTTCACCGCTTTCCAAGACAGTAGAGCGGCCAGGCAATGTACCCGTGCCACAATCACGACAGAACGTAGCGCGTTCCAAGGAACCGGAAGTGATTGAACTATCGTCTGAAACTAGTTCCAGCGACGATGAGGAAGAAGAAGAAGAAGGAGAGGAGGAGGAATCAGATGCCACCCCCAGTGGTCATCCACAACCCCGCGCACAGCCTGTCGCGACATCTAGCGCCAAGCCAACACCCTCGCGCTTATCTCAACTACAACCACACCCTATCCTTTCACGCATGACACCGTTACCAAAAGTTGAGCCTTGGACACGAACACACTACAAAGCCCTCGACAAATTATACAATACACACCTCAAACATCCCGCACTCTTCTGTCCCTTCAACGTCCCTCCCACTCCGCTATCAACCACAAACGGCTACCTCCTCCGCCGCTTCCTCGCTGACAACGGCAACCTACCTTATGTCGGTGCAGTGTTCCATGCCTGGGGGTACAGCATGGTCATGACTGCCGAGCTCATCGTGCTCTGCAGCGTCTTCATGGACCTGATGAGCATCAAGAGCGAAGTCGAGTATGAGCAAGTCACAGGCAGGAAACTAGAAGTAGGCAATTGCGCACCGGGTAGGCGCGGCGACTGGATCTCCGGCGAAGACGTGCTGCAGCGTCTTGCTACGGTCGTTATGGGCGAGAGTGTGAGGAGAGATGAGCGGGCGGGGCTTGAGATCGATCGCTCAAGGGGGTTGCAGATTGAGTGGCCGCAGACACCGCGGTGAGCTTGGTTTCCATGTTCGATTGCTCTTTCTTGGGGATTGATGGACTGGAGTTTGCGGCTTGGAGACGGGATACCATGCGATTGATAATTGTTTTTGTTTATCTTTCGAGTTTGTGTTTTTTGGAATTGGGCTGAATGTTTTTACCATTTGGGCATGATACCTCGTTGTTGAATCAGTTCTCTTGTTTTATTTCTTGACTTGTCTTCTTAGTATTATCTCATGTATTACGTCACTTGTTGATCTGAACATTACTTTCTCATCATCTCAATGGGACATGGAGTATTTCGTCTTCGTAACAAAAAAGGTTAGGTGTTAAGAGGGTACCAAGCTTTGCTTGTGGAGTTTCCAGAGCGTCACCTTGCCCCATCCCCACATCCATCATCGTATCCAAAAAGCAAAAAGAAGGTAAATGGGCTCAACCGGGATTTGAACCCGGGACCTCCTGCAGAATAGGCTGGAAAACCCAAAGCAGGAATCATACGACTAGACCATTGAGCCGTATTGTGGGTGGTTGAGGTTGTTGTGATGACTAATCCCAAAAGTAGACAAAATATATATACAAAACAATACAGCCATGCTCAGATTGAAGAGGAATTGTTGGGAATGCCAACAGGTAGTGAAAATCCAGAGTGGGAAAAGTGGAGCATTGTGGGAAAGTATATGCACCGCTGAGTCATTAGACAGCCAACATTAGGAGGCAGTATACAACAGACACTCGGAAACTTTGTATGTAGCACAGAATAGTAGTCAACACAATTGAGCATTGCTGCGTATATTGACGTGGTAATTGTACATTTGGCATCACTCTAATTCTTCGCGTATACAAAGCCTGACCCGTGAACTTGGCGACGGCGGCTAATGCGATTATATATCAAGTGCGAGACTGCAGAAGAAGACGACCTTTGCTCGCTCGCTTGCTATCCGCTTTTGTTGATACTCGAACTGAATTAATGCCGGAAGAATGGCTTGAAGTACTTGCGGCATTGGATCTTACTTCATTTTCGCCTTCTCCCGCTTTTCTTGCAAGTACCTCCATGACTTTGATAGGCCCGCCGTAAAGGGTCCCTTGAGAGTTTGCACAGTTGATGGCCACTTGACGGTCTGGTTGATCGCCTTGGTCACCATCTGTGGGATGTCTTTCTCAGCCGCTATTCGCCTATCAAAGTCACCGGCAACCTGCTTCTTCAGGATTCCTCCTGAAGATTCGTCCTTCCTTGCCTCCAGCATCTGCTGGTACTCGCGGCCTGAGATGCCAAACTTGCCGCGGTACTGGAAGTACACCTTTTCACGGAACTTCTTGGGCAATCGCCTGACCATACTGGCGCGACGCTCTGGGTCCATGTCTTGCGACATCTTCTGGTCCAGCCCCGGGTCCTCCATCCAGTCCGGCTTGCGAATCACAGACTCGTCGGCGTACCTGATGTTCGGGAGCGACATTATGAGATCGTGATAGAGGTATCGAAAGTTTCGTATCTGGTGAGTGACGATGTTGTCGATCTTCTTGGGATTTTCGCTACCATATTGCATGCGCGGATCGCCCTGATAGCTCAAGCCTGTGATTGTAGAGTATAGTTCCTTCTCTGTAAACTTCTCAGGCAGCAAGAGAAGCGCGCATCGAACTGCAGAGAGGAGATTGCGTTGATTCGCGACACGGAGATTGGGTTCTTCGTGGAGGATTTTAACGGGCTTGTGCAAGCGGCCAGCAAAGTATAATGTGTCCCACTCTGTAAGGTCGCGGAGGAGCGTTTCGTAATTGACGACGGCGTATTTGATCATTGTTCCGTTCACTACAACGTACGGGTTAAAGTAAGCACCTGCGCCATACTTCTCCTGTACATGGCTGACGACTCCTGAGCCGAGCGATCCAAGGAAAGAATAATGATCTCTGTGTTCGCGTAGATTGAGCGAGTGGAAGTGTTGAGAGAAGCGAGGCGTCAGGATAAAGTCAATCATTTTTCCTCCTCCTTTTTGCCATTTCAATATCGCATCGGGAGGGTTCGGATGAGGTGATTGCGTCGTGCGTGAAGCTGTCGCAGCCGACTGGGGAAAGACACCAGAGCCGTAGGCAAATGCGTATGTGACTGGCGGGAATTTCCGTAGTATGCCTCGCAATGCCCGTTTAAAGTCTTCATTCGTTTGCATTAACTGATTTTTGCCAAAGTCTTTATGCGGGAGTTCTGTAAAATCCGACAACGAGGGAGCTTCATCTTCCCAGTCTGGTGGCAGCGATTGGAACGCATGGGGGGTGTCTGTAGGTGTTGTCTTTTCGGATGATATAAAGCGGCGATTGACCTGCACCAGAGGCCTTCTACACCAGGCTATCCGAAATATTGGTTGGCGGCGATACATCTTGTTGGGAGGATAATGCCTCAAGTCGCGCAAAGTGAACGAACGGATGACGTAAGCGTGTTGTTGCTCCACAGGTCTTGGCGGATCAGATGTTTGTGGTCGGCCTGCCGCGTCTGAAGACGCGACTTCTTTCTCCATTCTCACCCAGTCCACCCCACTCGAAATTCGCAATATTCAGTATTGCAAAACACATCTTTATCTTCCATAGCCGGCCGAATAAAAAAGCAAAACCAACACTCAAAGATCTCCACAACTACCATCACTCCTACCAACGTCATGGATGCGTCGCTGGCTTCTTACCACGCGCGTCTAGCCACCTTTGAGGGAGCAGCTACGACAGGCAAGGGACGACGCACAAGCAACAGATCTAAAAAGGCAGGAACGAAATCAAAGGCTTCATGGCCCCTTACAGCACCCTCGGCGCAGGATTTGGCGTACGCCGGTTTTGTATGGAGGCCTACCTCTACGAGCCCCGACAACGTACAATGCTTCAGCTGCGAGTGCCAACTAGATGGCTGGGAGGAAGCGGACATCCCTGCATATGAACACTCAACACATTCCCCAAGCTGTGGTTTCGCAACTATCGCCTGTATCCGTCTCCGTGCGGGCGACCCCGGCAGGACTGAAGATGATCCGACCTCAGATGCCATGGTGGCAGCACGCCGTTCGACCTTTGGCGATATGTGGCCACTCGACGTCGCGTCTGGTTACCCCAGTGTCGACCAGATGGTGGACGCCGGCTGGTTCTACGATCCTGCAACAGACACGCCCGATGGAGTTACCTGCCCATACTGCTCTCTGGCACTAGACGCATGGGATATTGGCGACGATCCTATGCAGGAGCACCGTCGAAGATCTCCTGACTGTCTCTTCTTCGTCCTCTCCGAACTCTACAAACCCGCCCCAGCACCCAAGAAAGCAAAACGTGCTTCTAAAGCTAAGCGTGCCTCAACTCGCTCGTCAACGGCATCTACGGCAAGCAAGAGAGCCACACGTGGCAAGAAGCGGACGAGCGATGCAGTTGAGGAAACCGAGTACTCTGAAGTCATCCAGCCTGCCCCGAAACGTGTGCGATCTTCAAGTATTGAAAGTTTCCCTAGTGATCTTCCTGTGGGAACGCCTAAGAAGACACCGACAGGAATCAGAGACACTGTCATGGACGACTTTGACATGTCAAGCCTGCCGGCGGACTTAGCAGTTGGAACACCCAAGAGGACCCCACCTATGATGAGTGAGGCAGATGATATACCAGAGCCCATCAACTGGAAGCCTGCCGACGTTGATGCCGTGATTACATCCCAGGAAGAAGCCCACGGTTATCTCAGCGAAATCCTTGCTGATTCTGGTCTGGATAACGCTCAGACGGCGGACATGACGCCCGAAGAACTGTATGAATACGTTATGGCTAGCCTGACGGACGAAGAGAAACGTATGACGATTGAACAATGGGTTCTGCACAACGCAAAGAGGGGCGAGGAAAAACTCCGCATGGCCTGCGAACAACAGATACTGGCATTCGAGGCAGAGGGCCAACGTGCCATGGCTGTTCTCGAGGGCATCCCCACAATCTGAGTTTGATGGGCATTTGATTAGGATTGGAGTACATGGGAGTTTGGTCATTGAGATACCCCGACATCAGGATGGGCGTTTTGGGCATGTTGTGATTCGCACAAGTTTAATTTTACGGCTGCTTACTGTTTTTTGTTGTTCTTTCGTTTTGGGGTGCCGCGTTCCGCCCTTGCTGCGGGGCAACTGTCGGAGCCTAGGAGTAGCTAGAATAGACGAGCCACCTAGTTTTATTGTTTGTATAGGCTCAAGGACAAATTTTTGTTTTTGTTCAGAGTAGGATAATGACAGACGAAGACGAATGATTTCCATACTTGAGCCATTGCTAGATGCCATTGAGAAAGAGGGGCAGATTAAGAGACGTGTTGATAGTTGAGAGCATGGCGACGCGTGATCACGTGATGTGCTTCGCAATGTAAATGGATTGAGCAAAGCATGGTTTATTCCACAAAGCCTCGTATTCTTTGCAGATTTTCTAGAAAGCCACCGGTTCTCTGCTGCGGAGGCTGTGGCTGTGACTTTGAGGTACTAGAGCTACGGACTGGCTTCTGCTGGCCTCGATCTTTATTCTTGTCCTTCTCCTTGTCCAGCTCTCGCTGCTTGTCCTCCGCCAGCTTCACCAGGCCATCGATGAATTTTGTTCTTGCTTTTTCTTCGGCCGTACCCTTCCATACCTGAGCGAGGTCTCTCAGCGCTTGTATGCGCACCTCGGCCTTGTGCATGCCGCCTTCTGGATCGCCTGTGATAAGGTCGGCAATCTCGGAGCGGAGCGAGGTGGCAAATTCTTTGCCCTTTTGCTCGCGTGAGGCACTATCGGTACCGGGCTCGGGGGCAGAGACGCTGATTAGGGAGGCTCCTAGGGATACCTCGCTGGGAGGGATAGTCCAGTGCATGGCTTCTCCGAAAACCTTGATTACATTCTCAAGGCGCGAGCGGACCGTGGTCAGGGTATGGAGGTCGGAGATGTATTCGGGAGTAGTTTCTTCGGGTTCTACTAGCGCTGGCAGCGCTGGTAGCGCTTCGCTGGGGGCTTCTGTTTGTGCTGGCGCAGGGCTTCCAGGTTCTCCTTCTACAGGGTCTGCTTTCAGAGTGAGCCCACCTGGCAGAAATTTCTCAACATCGTTCTTTAGACCATCCGTTAAGGTCTCTGTGAGGCTGACTGCCTCTCCCCGCAATACCTCGACCTCGTAAGCCAGTCGCCCTCCAGTCCGCAGTATGTCATCGGCCAATTGCGTAAGTATGGCAGATAACCGGGTAGTATGTGCATTGAGCTGTGAGAGGAGGTCTTGGGTCTGAGAGGAGAGGTCGGCCAACGAGGCGGCATTGCCTGTCTTTGATCTTGAGCTTAGCGATAGCGAGGGAAGCGTGGCATTGAGGTAGTCGGCGGGGTCGAATTGCGATTGGAGGAATGGATCAAGCGCGGGATCGGATACATGTGTGGACTTGGCCGCTGCCGTTCCCGGCTTCTCATGGGATACGGCCATGGTGGACGCCGAGATACGGAGGGAAAGTATTGCAGATGTCCCAAGATAGGGCTAGAAAGCAGTGCCGAACGCTCGGAACCCTTGCTTGCACTTGGCCGATGGAGCTTCGTTCCCGCACCTAAAAAAGTGGGGGAGGGGCGCGCTATTTCAAGCTCCAAGATGACGGCATCCTGGTCTTTATCAAGAGACTTGTCTTTCTCTCGTGTACACCATTCAAATACCTCCTGCGATGATGGCAATTGGTGTCTGGTCAATGGCCAGGGAAATGGCGAGGAACGGTGAGTAGGCAGTCCTGAGTAGGAGAGCTCCACTTTAGACTGCGGGGGCCTCAGCCACAGGCTCCACATCTCCAGGCATCAGAGCCCCCAACCCTTGGGCCATACCATTCTCGTTGACCGTCTGCCAGGCAGCTTTGCAGCACCGCCATGGAGCCTTGCTAAGTCCCTGTTAGGCCGTATCTGTCTGGATAGAGGTGAACAGTTAGTCTTTGTTTTGTGCCCGCTCCTCATCCTCATCCTCCTCCGCCATCACCTTCCTCTCTCTTTGCCCTTGTAATTCTTTCGCTACCACGACTTTGGCCAGCCTTTTATGACGCCCGCCTCTCCTCTCTTTCATCTTCATACCCTCTCACATAACAAAAAGTCCAACCCCAAGAGTGATCTTTGTCCCCTCAAGTTACCCAGTAGTGGTAATTCTGCTCTTGATTGCCCAACTCGCCTCCTCCAGTGTTTGCTTGCTGGCACAAACAGGGCTCTTTGACGTCACCTACATAAAGCCAACTCGCCCTCACTTGTGCCTGTTGCAGGCCGCGCTTCTATATCTCTACTGGTTCACCTGAAACCTGCGCAACCCACGAAACACCGGCGTCTGGCAGTCGCTACCGGACAAGCGGCACGGCACTGTGCCATAACCTCCCATAAACGCTCAGGTTGATCTTTCTTTCTCCCTCAATCCAAGATGCCACGCAGGCAATTTCAGGCCGACCTCCAGAAGGCTGCCGATGGTCTTCTCCTAGCTGCTGGCATCTCGGATGTGCGACCAGGCGCAGACGATGGCGAGTTCACCTTCATTTGTATGGCCGATGGCCAGCCGCTCAATGTTTCCGCCCTCATTACAGATGTCTCCGAATATCCCTCGAGCCACACCTGCATGATCTTCGCAGGAGATAACGCCTCCGCAGGTGTTGCTGCCGCGCTCAATGATATCACCGATGCCGCTACAGCCAAGACGATACCTCAGATTCTCGAACTTGTGTCTAGCAGACTTGAGTCGACTGATGGCGACGGTGATAGCCAGATGGTTGGCTCGCAAGAGTTTGATGGTTTCGAGGGTTACGAGGACGAAGACGAAGATGAAGATGAAGAAGACTATTTCCCTGGTGACGACGACCTCCTACCCAAGCCTCGCATCACACATACTTCAGAATCTTGTGAACCTTCTGTAGCGACTACATCTGAATTTAGGCACCGTATTCGGAACGACCTTTTAGTCGCCAAGAGCGAGGGCTTCAAGGTAGGACATTTAGGAGGTCTCATGGTGGGCCTGGGATGTTATATATCCCTAGCCATTCGCATATCCAAGCTGGGCATCTCAGAGGAAGCTATGAAGGCATGGCAGGTTGAGCCTTCGGAATACCTTGTCGCAATATGTCACTACCCGTTAGGGTACAAGAGCATGGATGACTACCGGTCCTATGATGCCCATCAAGCTCGCCGCAACTTTGGACTCCGTATCGGTGTATCAACGACCTACAAGCCGACCATACAAGAGGCTGTTGCAGCGTTTGCTGCGGCGAACAAAGAGAACGGGAACGAGCGAGAGGATTCCCAACAGGGTGAATCTCAAAATACCTTGCCTGCGCAGTCGAGCGGCTTCCGCAATTCCTTCGTTTCCAGGCCCCTCAATGAACTATTTGAGCAACGATTCTCTATGCTCTTGAAATACCGTTACGGAGGAATGCCGTGGCAAGGCGCTGAACTGTTCTACAACGATGTGCTCCTAAACTCATTTTACGAAGAGCATGACGCCGCGCATGATAAGTACTACGAGGACGAGCGTGCCAGCACTACTTGGCCCAGGATTGTTACCGCCGATCACATCACCGCTTCGGTCGGCCAGCCACATTCACTACCTCTGGTCGGCATGCAGTTTGTGCTAAGGCATTTCGTGCGGTGTACCGAGTTCTGCTTGATTTGTTTCAGCAAGATGTCGGATGACCTGCAAGCAATCAAGCCCTACGTCTGCGACAATCCGCTGTGTCTGTATCAGTATATGTCACTGGGTTTTGGTCCAAGCATAGAGCACGAAATAATCTCTCAGCCCAAGGTCGTCGATCTACTAGTCAGCTTTTGCTATTCCAGCGCGCGCGCCGGAAAGCTAAAAGAATTTCCTACTGGTCTCAGTTTGGCTGTTCCGCCTCCCGTGTCTAATCAACAAGGAAGCCTCCAAGGCGTACCGTACCATGGTGCAACCGAGCAACCGCGTTCTGTGTATGATACTCTGCCAGTAGCTGCGATGAGTATGCGGTTCAACGAGGGCAACCTAGAGATGCTTTTCGAAAACTCTAGGGCGCCTTGCCCTGTCACGCCTGGCTCTTGGGTCGTCATTCGGGTAGATGAGGAAATCGATAGAGTCATGCACTGTCGCGTGATTGACACTTCACTTTATCCATCGGTGAAGGTATCCAAGCCTGTCGTTGCAGCAATTGCTGACGCCTCAAACAACGATTACATACACCCACATACGTTGCCATTATACAGAGATCAGGCCCCTCAGCAGACCAACAGGATACACTCAAAACCGGTCCAGAGAGATCATTTTCGGTCTGGGAGTTTCTATCTCTACGATCACAACTTTGATGATCTCAAAGATCACGATAAGCAACAGGCGATAGTCTCGCTGTTGCACGTGCTTCCACCTGTCGAGGAGATGAGGAAATATCTGTTGCGCAAATCAGAATCACCTCTGAGTTCTTGGGTTGATCGCCTGCCCTCTGCTGCCCTTGGAGTCTTACGTTGGATTATTGCCTCAAACCGGGCTTGTATTCTGCAGGTGGATGAGGGAGATTTTCCGAGCGGCCGCAAGACTGAAGGGCGACTCTATGGAATGGGCGGCTGGGCACAGTTCCGTTTCGCAATGGGTGCGCCTGACAAGGAACGCCGCTTTATTGAGGCAGTACGGCAAACCAAAGAGAGGCTGCATCTTAAATACCCTACTCTTTTTGCCTGGCATGGTAGTCCGCTCCACAATTGGCATAGCATCATTCGAGAAGGTCTTCATTTCAAGGAGACGCATCATGGACGAGCCTTTGGGCATGGGGTCTATCATGCCCCTAACGTGACTACAAGTTTAGGATACTCCAACATACAGATAGGTGCTTCATGGCCGATGAGTGAACTCAAAATCCAGCAGGCCTTGGCTCTGAACGAAATTGTAAATGCGCCAGAGGAGTACGTTAGCCAGAACCCACATCTGGTCGTCGCCCAACTCGATTGGATTCAGACTCGCTATCTCTTTGTACGGAAACGTGCCGACGTCTCCAGTACCGCTGCGCCTAATCCAGTCTCAAAACCACTAGAGTTTGTTGAACAAGATCCAAGTCGAACTCCTCTTGGCGTTGATGGACCGCTGATTATTCCAATCCACGCTATCGCCGCATCTCGGCGGTACAAGCCGACTGTGTATGGGCTATCCAAGAGGCAGAAGGCTTCTGGGAAGTCCCGGTTTGATACTATAGAAGTCGGTTGCGAGGATGACGATACAGACAGTGTTGCAACACTTGAAGAGGATCTCATTATTTTCGACGAAGATGAATATGAGAGTGACAGCTTCAAGCCAAAGTACAATGAGGAGTCTATCCCTACGCCGAACTCGATCATGGATGGCAAAGGTAAATCCAAGATGACAGCTATTTCATCGTTCTCGTCAAAGATCTTCGGCAAGTCAAGTCAGAAGGCACCACAGAAGCCTCTTACCGACTACGTCCCTGGCACTTTGGATTACTCAAGACTTCCCATGATTGCGACACCAGTATGGGCAACTACGTCTGCCACCAAGCGCCTGATGAAGGACTTTAGAGACATCATCTCTATCCAGAATAGGGAGCCGCTTCATGAACTAGGATGGCACATCGACGAAGACAAGATCGACAACATCTACCAATGGATTGTAGAGCTCCACTCATTCGACCCCAAGTTACCACTTGCGCAGGATATGAAAAAGAGGGGTATCAAGAGCATTGTTCTGGAGCTACGCTTTGGCAAGGACCATCCCATGAGTCCACCGTTCGTCCGGGTCATCCGTCCTCGCTTCCTTGGCTTCAATCAGGGTGGAGGTGGTCACGTCACTGCCGGTGGTGCCATGTGCATGGAGCTTCTGACCAACGACGGCTGGAGCGCTGTTTCCTCTATCGAATCTGTTCTCCTTCAGGTCCGAATGGCCATTTGCAGTGTGGACCCAAAGCCAGCTCGTTTAGCGCCAGGTGGCCCGTCAGATTATTATGTTGGCGAGGCAGTCGAAGCGTACAAGCGAGCTTGCAACGTCCATGGTTGGACTATTCCTCCGGGCTTCAACGAGACGGCGTCGGGTGGTTTGGGTACGGCTAACCCATACTAAGTGAGGCTATTAGAGGAATAGCAGTGACAAAACTACACTCATGATCTGGCTCCTATGAGAAGGGGAAGCGGGTATAGGGTATACGACGCTTGAGCTGCGTCTTACATGGCTTTCACCCTTTTCTTGTTTCTTACTTTTTTTACTTTCTCCCTTTCCACTGAATTTTCAAAAAGGCGTCTCAGGGGATCAAGGTGCATTGGGCGGATGGGCATGGGACATGATACCTCACGAGTAGTAATCAAAAACATAGCAATGAAAGTGTTTTTTTTCTAAAGCTATCTTTTGTGAACAATGGTGAAGATCAATCTCTTTTGAGATATTGGGTATCATTTAACCACCGCCCAAACTAAAAGCCGAGACTATCTATCTACACACTGCTGGCATTTGCCTCGATCTTTTTTCTTCTTCATTGGGTAGGCATAATAAGAAAATAGCTGCTTGAAACACGACAGGTACTCTTCTACAATGACTCCAACCAACTTCCAGCAAGCCATATACCCGCACATCCAACCAAAGCCGCCGCGCCATACGCCTGCTTATTCCAACCTTGCTCCTCATCAACTTTCCACGCGCCTTCTCTCCGCACACTCTCCACCACGGGTTGCTGCTGCAAACTCGCATTCTCCACCACACTCTGCTCATGCGCCTTAGCCAGCTTGGTCGCACTACCACTTCCCGCCTCTCTTACCCAACCCGTCTCATTCCTGCCCTCAACCTCAACATTCTGCACATTTCCAAAAAAATCCATAACCTTCCTATTCCTCGCTTCCTGCTCGCCTCCCGCAAAAAGATCGTACCGTATCCCGGGGCGACTGTGAATTTTCTCCTCATCGTAGCTATCGAAGAGCTCGCCCATTGTGAGTTTGCTGGTGGGGTCTTTGACTTTTGTTTCGAGGAACTCGAGGTTGTAGTAGGTGTAGCGGTCGATCACTGCGACGCCGACGTCGTTGTCGGCGTGGTGCGAGTAGGAGGATTGGTCGATTTCCGAGGAGCCCGTCGCGAGGATGTTTGGGGAGTAGAATTTCGAGTACATGGTGTTTGCTTGGCAGGTGTCGATCATGAAGAGGATTTCGTGGTAGCTGGGAGTTGAGATATTGAGTTAGTATGTGTATGTGTGCTGTTTTGAGGTGTGGGTGAGGGAGGACTTACCGTTTCTTCTCCCACATTTGGCCAAAAGCGTCGGCGAGATCAAAGGCGCTGATTTCTTCTGCGTCTTGGAATTTCAGGAATTCGTTGCCGCCGTGGCCAGTCATGTAGACAAGGATGTTGCTTCGCTCGTCCGTCATTAATCGCTTGCTGCGGGGCATGTCCTCTCCCACACGATCTGTCATAAGACGAATAAAGTTCTCGACTGTGACTTCATAGCCCCTGTAGTCCACCTCGATGTTGTCGCCGTAGAGATCGAGTGCGCGGTCGGCGTTGTTATACACGGTTCCAGGGAAGGCGTTGCGCGGGTTGCACGCCATGTCATCGGGGAGCATGAGAATGATTTGCGAGTCGGGGATTCCAAGTCGCTTTACTGTGCGGTAGAGAGACAGGACATTGGCCAAGTGGCGGTAGTTGAACCAGAAGCGCGAGGTCGATACTAGGACCGCCCAGTTGGATGTGTGTTCGCTGGCGGCAAAGGGCGCCGCCAGCAATGGCAGGAATATCGTGGACAACTTCATCGTCAATGTGGAGTGTATCGAGACGAAAGTAAAGTCGAGCTGGGGTTAGATTGTACGGGCCGCGACGCGCTCTCCAAACCCGGGGGGCGGTTCACGATGTTCCCCCCAGCCTGGTGTTTGATTGGCGACGTCTGACATCTGACAAATCGGAGATAAGCAACGTTCTAAGATCCGGCGTCCCCGTCACGTGGCTGATCGTCTAAGGCTAGCCAGGTCAAATCGGGGGACTTTGCATCATCCCGTGCACATGCACCGAGCACGCCATTACCAATGACAAGATGATCCCGTAATCTTCCTATCAGGTGGATCGTCTTCCGCCCCTCTCTCGATCCGCCTTTCTTTTCCTTTATTAACTAAGTACTCGCCTTCGCCGTCGCGCTGGCCGAGTCAATCCAGCTTCAGGATTTCGAAAGCATGGCGCCGGACCGAGGCTACACGGAACTGCAGAATGAAAGAGCTGGAGATGGTGAAGAGACGGAGCATGCGGCGTTGAGACGTAGCAGAACGGGGACTCGTAGTTACTTGGCTGAGCGGGCATCGCAGCCGCAGAACTTTACGCTCCGCGGTATTTTGGTTGGCCTGGCGATTGGAATCGTCATTTGCTTCTCTAACATGTATTTTGGATTGCAAACGGGTTGGGTGAGCAGCATGGCCATGCCTTCGGCGCTCATTGGGTTCGCATACTTCAAGGTTGTTGCGAAGACGCTTAAGTTGCCATTTACACCAGTCGAGAATGTTCTGATTCAGTCAGTCGCGGGATCAGTTGGTACCATGCCCCTTGGATGCGGATTCGTGGGTGTTATTCCGGCATTAAACTACCTATTGAAACCAGAAGAAAACGGACCGTTGGATATTAGTATCTGGAAGTTGATTGTCTGGGCCGTCGGAATCTGCTTCTTTGGTGTGGTCTTTGCGGTTCCGCTCCGGAAAGAAGTCATTATCAGGGAGAAGCTCAAATTTCCAAGTGGGACTGCTACTGCACTGCTTATCAGGGTGCTTCATGGAGAAAAAGAGTCGAAAGAGGTGGTAAATTGCGAGCAAGAGTTTTCGGATGACGAAGAAGCGTCTCGAGGACTTCTACAGGGATCGAGTGCCCAGCGAGAAGAGCATGATCTAAGACCATCCTTGGACGACAACCTGAAAACCGCAGGTCAGGAACCTGAAGAAGATGAAGATGACGGAGACTGGAAATCTAAAATCAGGCTGCTGTTAATCTCGTTTGCTGGATCTGCCTTGTTCACCGTTGTGTCCTACTTCATCCCGCAACTGCACGACATTCCCGTTTTTGGCCTTTACCTAGCGCAAAATTGGCTGTGGACATTGAACCCTTCACCGGCTTATGTTGGACAAGGCATCATCATGGGGCCTGCTACGACACTACATATGCTTCTCGGTGCCATTATCGGCTGGGGTGTCCTCTCGCCACTTGCAAAACACAAGGGATGGGCTCCAGGACCTGTTTCTGACTGGACAGACGGCTCTAAGGGATGGATTGTGTGGATATCACTTGCCATCATGCTGGCAGACTCCCTCGTCAGCTTAGGATGGCTGCTTCTACGGCCACTCGTCACGTTTTCTACAGCATACTACCCGACTGCCAAAGAGATTTTTCAGTCGCATACCTGGAAGGAGATTCTCACGTTCAACATTACGCCTAGACAAGGATACACACAGGTCGGCGATGGGACACAAGAAACTCCATTGATATCTATCAAAAAGCACTTCGCTGCTGATTCAGACCCAGATGCACCCCCCGAGCATCTCGTATCGAACCGCACCACCATTATCGGACTCGTTGTATCGCTACTCCTCTGTGTCATCGCCATCCATGTAACATTCCCCGGTCTGATCCCCTTCCGCCTGACACTTCTCTCCCTGGTCCTCGCGCTCTTCCTTTCCATAATGGGTGTCCGCGCACTAGGCGAAACAGATCTCAATCCCGTCTCCGGCATCTCCAAGCTTACGCAACTCGTCTTCGCGCTCGTCACGCCAACAACAGGGCTAGCCGCCAAGAACGCAGTGATTATCAATCTTGTGGCTGGTGCAGTGTCAGAGTCTGCAGCGCTGCAGGCGGGAGACTTGCTGCAGGATCTCAAGTGTGGGCATATACTGGGAGCGGCGCCGAATGCACAGTTTTGGGGCCAGATGATTGGATCGGCAGTTGGTGCGGTGGTGTCGGCGGTTGTGTACAAACTGTATACAAATGTGTATACCATCCCTGGTGGGTTGTTCGAGGTACCAACGGCCTATGTGTGGGTCTTTACTGCGCGGCTGGTAACGGGGAAGGGTCTGCCGCCCATGGTTAAGGAATGGGCGAGTGGAGCGGCTGTCATCTTTGCTGTCAGTACAGTAATCAGGGTCTGGGGTAACACTCGAAAGCGGAACGGCTTGAGTGGATGGTGGATTGACTTTGTGCCTGGCGGAATTGCTGTTGCCGTTGGTGAGTCTTCTTTTTCTTTATTCTTGTCATATGTTGGGCTTTGCTAATATCATGCTTCAGGTATGTACAACACGCCTTCGTTCACGCTGGCACGCACAGTCGGGGGTCTGATAAGTCTTTGGTGGCGACGCTGGAAGGGCAGAAGCGAAACTCCGATTGTTGTACTTGCAAGTGGTCTGATTTTGGGCGAGGGATCACTCAGTATCATGAACCTCTTACTGGCCAGTTTGAACGTGCCGCATCTCTAGAGTAGCTCACGAAAAATTGAGTCTTCTGCTGTCTGCACACCATTCAACATGTATATTTTGACGTTTCGCCGCGTTATCCAAGTCGTATATCCACCTCCTCCGTATCTGCAGCTTCCCAGTCTTCTTTCCAAATTTGTCCTATCGCTTTTCGATATGCAATGCCATCTTCCCACTCGATCCACAGTACGTCATAACACCTAAACTGCCAATCCGATGCTGGCTCATAAATCCCATTGTAGTAGTGCTCTAAATCCGCAAAACATTCCCTGGGGCAACTGTCAATATCGATATACTGATCACCGAGACTTCGAACACGGGCATGCTTCAAGCACACAGGCGCGCTAACACCAATGCAAATAAGCTCGACATCGTTTTGGGGTAGGTCGAGTGAGTAGAAGGATAAGCCGAGGTCTAGAGCACCGATGATTCGGCCCTCAGATCCTAGTATAAAAGCCGTATCATTGCTGAAGCCATTGCAGTCATGCTCTGCTAGACATGCGATGAGCCGGCGAGTACGAAATTCGATAACAGTGGAATAAATATGATTGAGCCTCGATGTGAGGGTCTCTTCGCCTTCAACTTCTTCGGACAATGGCTCTTCGCTTAGGACCGTTGATGCCAGACCGCGAGACTCGTAGTAGTGCAGATCTCGTATGAGTTCTCGCTGTTCTGATTCCAAATTGGTAGGGAGTTTGTAAAATTCGGTGATGTGAGGGTATGCGAGACGGTCGGGAGAGGCACGCATTCTGATACTGCTGACTTCACTGGCAAAAGACATATCGATTGGGCCGAGCCAGCCAACCCATGACCATGAAGGAAATTGTTCCAGAATTTTGCCTTTAGAATCTACCCGTCTTTGGTGTCGCGAGTCCATGTCGTGGTGCCAGCATAGCATGTTGTTAAAGAAGAGTTCCGGCAGGCCATATAGCATGCCACCTTTCATTGCACGGCCTTGCACCGCGATGAATGCGTCAAATGCCGATAGGATATCTGCTGGATTAAATAGATTCCTCCTGCTGTACTGTTCCACCTCTGTACAATAATGCGCGGGATTGGGCTCCCTTGTCCACAAAGCCAGTGTTGTTTTTTTCGGCATTCGAGACGGCCTGTGTCCATTTTCTTGCTGTCGAAAGTTCTGGCATACCCATGTCACAGTTTGGTCGTGAAATACTAGCATACGCCGCGAGAGTTTCCATTCTTGAAAGGTCCAGCCTCGGGTGTGGTAGACTTCGCGCACGTTTGTCTTTTTTGGGTACGCTGCAAACATGCGACATTCGGGACTGAAATCGAAAAACTCAAATGGTGGTGTCCTCAGGCGTTCCTTCCCAACACCATAAATCCCATAGTTACTGTCTGCTCCTTCGGTAGCTGCGATAGTGACGTAGGAGTTGGAGTATATTGAGGCCATGGCAGCCAGTTGACCGGGCTTTGCAATCTCATCGTCCTGTACGATACAGAATCGATCGACCCATAGATACTGCATACCAAGAGCACGGGTAAGGTGTATGCTATCTTTGACCGTGTTGGGAAGTTTGCAGTCGTTCTCAGGTACCTTAAATGCGTTTTCCTTGCTTAATGAGTCAAAATTTGCTTTTGTCGTCTGAAAAGGATCGACAGTGGTGCCCCAAACGTAACTCAAGGCGGCGTATCGATACATGTGCCCATTCTGAGGTTGCTTCACCAAACAAAGCTTCTTGACGTCTATGAAAAGCAATCCGGTAGCTTCTGGTATTTTGCCCACAGGATCCGTGATAGTGTGGCACGTTCCGGTATGGTCGCGATCGCATCGGTCAATCCATCTCTTAATATTGGCAATACTGATCTCATGTTGGAGGAGAGAAAATTCATGTCCATCTGGTGCATCTGTATCAGCTCTCATTTCGATGCAAATATAAGGTTTCTTCCAGGAGTAACCATCGTGGCGATCTCTAAGGAGCAACACCCAGTAGTCACCGAAGGACTCTATATAGCTAAGCTTGTCACGGAAAGAAATGTTCGATACTTCTTGATGAAACAACTTTACCACTTTCCCACATGTAACACATCCATGATTTTGTTCAACCTTGTCATCCTCCCACACCAACTTCTCGCCGTCCCCTGAGGCCTTTTTGATCGCTTTTGCAACCGAATCACACAACTTGCACTGCACCATTGTGCAGTAATGTTTCCAATCAGATTTTCGCGTAGTGCGGGGTAAATGTTGAGTACCTGGGCAATGGTCCAGTGCACATAGTCGGTGTACATCAGGCTGAGATGATTGTCATGTTGATCTGCTTGGTCGAGAATTGCTGACTGATGGAAGATTCGAATTCTAATAAAAATACAATCGTGTAACTAGGCAGAATCACAGCTTTTATTGAGGTGTGTATATATTACGCCGCATTCGTGCAGCTGCATGACATAATACGTCCAATCCTGCGAAAGCCAGCGCAATCAATTGTGGATCGATCAGGCGATCAAATACAGGATAGGAAGCGAAGAGGGGCAACATGTCTTCGGGCCTTGCTCCCCAGAATTGTAGTAAGGTCTGAGATGACGTTCAACGGCGAAAGTCTAAGGAAAGAAGACTCGTGTTAATTTCTTTCTGAGCACCATATCTGACAGTTGCTTCGATCTTAATTATGCTTCAGCCTCTTAGGTTGTAGGAACCTTCCTTCTGATTTGCGACCTCACATCAGTCCAGAAATAGCCGGGCTCAGTCCTTAAGGTGTATACATTGATAAGGGGCTGGCCAAACGGGATTGATGCTTTGTGCATCAGTGTTGAAACCCATATTCATCAAGAGTGACTTGATGATTTGGAGGCTGTGATGCGCTGGCTACCTTCTGGGGTTGCAGTCCTTTTGGGAAGTTGTGAATTGTAATAGAAAAAGCTTACAGAACTTGAAGTTCTAAATAAGTCAAAAGCATTTGGTAGGACGTAGAACCAAGGACGGACGTCCAAAAGGAATCAGGCACATCCCTGGTATGTCCATTCCATGGTTACTAGCAAATCGGCGCTAAATGGGGCATCGCGCTTGCTGATGTACCCTAGAAACCCTACGAGATCGTGCTCCACAATTTACCGACGGGAATACTGACATATCAGATACAGAGCTGCTCATGCATGGCGCTGAGGCTATTGAACAAATTATCTCAACTAGCCACAAGCCATCAACTCTATGACCGCGGACGGTGAAGGTCATGTAGTCTTGAATGCGAGGATACGTAGCACCATCCGCAGGCTTGACGGACGTCATTTCTGGCATCCAACTATCACACCCAAGGCTGATGCCGCATGTGCTATTCTCTCCCAGATAAAGGAATCTCACTGGCATATGAGGGGAAGTAAGAATATCCACCCAATCGTTTCATCATTCATGAGGAATATAGGCTATGACGTCTTCTTGTCGATGCGCTGAGGGTATAGGATAATCAATGCTTAAGCAGCAGCGGAAATGATTTCAGATGCAATCCAGTTGCTTTCCTTGTATACTACCTACCCATTCAGTCTTTAGTTCTTATTGTACCGCTGCCATCAGCAAACATAACTTTGGGAAGTGCTCGACCTGCGCATCTCCTCTTGTTGACTATTTTTGTCAATTATGACTACTCAGGGACCAAGTGCTCTGGGTCTTTCGATTACCCGCGATTGGGCAGACTGTCATTCAGAATATCATCTGAACAGCATCATTTCCGGAAATAGTGAGTAGTTGTTAAAGAATGTACAAAGTAGATTTTAACTTTGTTCACTCATGTTCAGGTGCGGCACCTTTGACTCAAACGCGTAGCCAACAATCCGGATATTCAGCAGATTCAGAACTCTCGCCTCACCGAACATCATCGAGCAACCAGCAGAAACGATCGGTACTTGGCTTACACCCTTAAGCACCTGTTGACGGGGAGCACGTCGAGGCGCCCTAATCGAGTCTGCTATGGCCGCGAATAAGGATTGTTATGAGAGAGCCATTCGCAGAGTTCTGGGGTACTGCTGTGATGGTGATGTTCGGCAATGGCTCAGTTGCACAGACTCTACTCTCAGCTGGGCAGACGGCTGCTCCAGGAGGTAATGGTTTCGGAGCATATCGATCAATAAACTGGGGGTAAGCTGAATGGTTCCCCTTTAGCTCTTGGTACAAATCTCTGACCTACACCAGTTGGGGTTTAGGCGCAATGCTTGGGCTGTATGCGACAGGTGATTATGGCGCTTATCTCAATCCTGCAATTACATTGAGTAACTGCATTTATCGCCAGCTACCATGGCGGCGGTTCCCAATGTACTTTGTAGCACAGATGCTCGGAGGATTTGTCGGATCTGGTGTTGTATATGCAAACTACATCAGCGCCATTGACTAGTTTGAAGGCGGAAAAATGCGGACAGTTCCTCCCGCAGAAAATGCTACTGCAGCTATTTTCTGCACCTACCCGCAACCATTCTTGACCAAGACTAGTCAGTTCTTCTCAGAGTTCATCGCAAGCACGTTACTCATGTTCCTGATATTTGCGCTGAAAGATCCTAGCAATAACGGTGTACCCAAGGTATGTGGATAGATTTAATAATGACCAAAAATGCTAACAAGATCCGCAGAGCGATAAGTGGTTCCCACTATGTTTGTTCTTTCTCATCTTCGGTTTGGGCTCTTGTTTTGGTTGGCAGACTGGCTATGCCATCAACATTGCTCGCGACTTTAGCCCATGACTGATGTCCTATGCTGTCGGATATGGCCATGAGGTTTGGTCTGCAGGTGGATATTACTTCTGGGTGAACATCTCTTCATGGCTTGAGCAGCGACTTTACTGATTCCCAATTAGATCCCCATGGTAGCGCCATTTCTAGGCTGCGCATTCGGGGGATTCTTGTATGACGTCTTCATCTACAAAGGCCCCAGTCCCATTAATTCTCCTTGGCTAGGCTTGAAGCTACTAACGCCTGGAAATGCGATGTGCGTAAGAAGAGAGCACCTGAAGAGAGAGAAGAAGGAATTGTGTGATATGCTGCTGTATCAGTCGTTCGAAGAGATCGTTATTTCCAAGACCATTCATGTTCGATATGACTCGCGTGTTAGCATGTAAGAGACATGCTGCTGTCGCTGGAAATAGAAAGAGCTCGATGAGGTGCTTAGTCACTTACACGTGCGGGCGTGGCCTGACGACATTGCCCCGCAGGGTTGCTGCAGGCTGCTGTTACTCACCAAATTTTGACTCATGTTGTAATCGCTTCCATCCCAAACTCTTTCGGCTGAATCTACACTACCCTCTCATACCCAGCGAGCGCATTACTAGCGTCACATCAAAATGGCAAAGAAGGGCGCCGCCGGCGCCGGCGAGAACTCGAAGAAGGCACAAGGGCAGGCTCGCAAGGCAGAGGCCGCGGCATCAAAACAGGCAGTAAAGAACCAGCAGGCGGAGAAGGAAGAGGCAGACGAATGGAAGAAGGGTGCAAAGTCTAATGCGAAGGCGTAAGTGGGCTTGCATCTTTGCGCAACTGTAGACTAACATATGACAGCGAGGCCGCATCAGAAAAGGCTGCAGAGGCAGCACGTAAGAAGGCCGAGAAGGAGGCATTGCTGCGCGAAGAAGAAGCATCAATGCCATCGAAGCCCAAAGGAAAAGCACCAAAAGCCGAGAAGAAACCCCGCGGGATCGACGCAGCCTTGGGCTCCCTCGACGGGAACCCATCCGCCCTCAACGCTAGCGGTATCGACAATGCGCTCGATGCTCTGGATATCACAGGCAATACGCAAGAAAAAGTAGATCGGCACCCCGAGAAGCGATTCAAGGCTGCATTGGCAGTATATGAGAAGAGAAGACTTGAGGATATGAAGGACGACAAGGGGCTACGGCGACAGCAAAAAATAAATCAAATCCACAAGGAATTCGAAAAGCATCCGGACAACCCGTTCAACCAGGTTACTGGATCATACAATATGACGAGGGAGGAGAGGGCTGTGATACAAGAAGACGAGAAGGCCAAGAAGGAAAAGAGATTAGTAGGCGTAAACTAAGGTGGACGCGGCTGCCGGCACAGTATGTGTGCAGTTGTGCAGAGCATCCATGTTGCGGGAGGCCTCCAGGCTTGATGCGGGGTGATGCCGTGATGAGGGAGTATTGCGGAGGCCAAGGCATAATTAGAGGAGTTTTGCCGAATGGCTGTGTGATGGGGACCGGCCCTTGTCGCTTGGTTTAATCTCGTCGGTTGCTTTTTGCTTGTGTGATCTTCACATGCTAGGCGCCATGTATCTCCACCACAGGAATGCTGAGTTATGCGCGTGTGTCTGGGGTAGGAAGACTTGGTTGTGGTCGCCCTCGCAAGCGCTTTACATACAAACATGGCAAGCGACGAAGCTAAACTTAGCAGCCATACAACAACTAATATACAACAATAACTGTGGATACAGTACGATCAACTCTTCCAAACAATGAAGGACTAGGCGCAGTGAAGATGAGTGGACACAAAGGCAAGAAGCCCCGGGTATGAAACAGCCTGGCTAGTGGGTGATTGGCTGGGAGGCCATCTGTTCCTGAGTTTCGAAACGCCCGCTTATACCACCCCTGCCGCCTGCATCCGCGCTCCCCTTGTTCAGCGTGGCTTGATTCGAGTCAGCCCAATTCTCTACATAATGCTAGGCCCCTTCACCGTACTAGGTTTTACCCTTTACTCACGCAAACTGTTTGCACAGTACACAGTCGTTACTTCGTTTCCGTCTTTTTTGTTTCCTTGTTTCTCTTCTTCCCACCTCTTTACATTCGTTTCCGAGTAAGCATGAAGTTCTTCTCAACTACTGGAGCTGTGCTCTTGGCTGCTTTTGCGGCAAGCACCGCGAACGGTGTTAAATTCGACCCTGAGGACGAAGGTGAGACAGCAGTTGAATATGGTCTGTTCATTTCTTATAGGCTAACTTAATCAGCGTCCATCCTTGCCGTCACCCGACAATATGCGTACAGCTTGATGTCACTCTACAAGGGCAATGCTACAGGCGTTCCAAAGGAAGATATTGGCATTTGGCCACAGCCCCATTACTGGTGGGAGGGTGGTGCCGCATGGGGAGGTATGATTGAATACAGCAAGATCAGCGGCGACGATTCGCATATCAAGGCGCTCCAGCAAGCATTGACTGCCAATTACGGACCCAAGAACGACTTCATCTTGGACTATCGGAAGAGCCAGACGGTACGGAAAACTATGGAGTTATTTGATAGCAAAAGCTGACTGTATGTCCCAGGGCAGCGATGATGAATGCTTTTGGGCAATCGCCGCTATGAGTGCACTCGAGTATCAGTTCCCAGAGCCTTCACAGGCACCTGCAGACTATCTTGAAGTTGCTACTAGCTCATTCAACAGCATTGTTGGACGCTGGAATGATACCACCTGTGGTGGAGGCCTGAAATGGCAGATTTATCCCGAAAACACGTACGGATTTTACTACAAGAACGCAATCTCCAACGGTTGTGCCTTTGGGCTTGGTGCACGTCTTGCCCGCTACACAGGCGAGCAAAAGTATGCGGATTGGTCTGCGAAGATATATGACTGGACCGAGAGCGTCGGCCTCATCACCGACCAATTTGAAGTGTTTGATGGAACCGACGACAAGACCAACTGCTCCAAGGTGGCGGATGAGACCCAGTGGACTTACAATAACGCCATGTTTCTTCACGGATCAGCATACATGTACGACTTTACCAATGGCAACAAGCTCTGGCAAGACCGCACAGCCGGTTTCCTCAAACATGCCGAGGCGCTCTTCTTTAGCCCTTATGAGAATGCCACCGACATCATGTACGAATGGGCATGTGAGACGGGCGAGTCCGGAAGGCACTGCAACCTTGACCAGCAGTCTTTCAAGGCTTATCTCTCCCGCTTTATGGCCAAGACTGCATTGTTGGCTCCCTTCACCAAGGAATCCATTAAGAAGTATCTCACAGCCTCTGCGGTTGGCGCTGCAAAGTCTTGCTCTGGAGGCCCAGATGGAAAGACTTGCGGCAGCAAGTGGTACACAGGAGGCTGGGATGGTACTTCTGGTGTTGGTCAGCAGCTGTCTGCACTTGAGGTCACCCAGGCGCTTCTGCAGATCAAGAAGAACCTGCTTCCCGCGAAGAACAACGCTGCAAAGCCCCCTACGATCTCTACACCAAAATCCACTCCCACGTCGACTCCTATGCCGACTCCACAGCCTACTCCTGAACCTATTCCCGAACCTACTCCTCAACCCACTCCTGAATCTAATCCAGAGCAAGCGCCATCAAGTGCATCGCTTGCTTCGCCAAGTAAGAGTCCCCTGAGTGAGACAGTGGCAGAACAGGCACCAGAAGCTGTGCAGTCCGACAAGCCCCAGGCAATTGAGGCTCCAGCCCCAGCCTCCGATGTGCCAGCGCCCATCATCACTCCAAGCCCCATGGCTTCCAGCGCGGCTCCCGTCGTCCCTAACAACCCTGATCTTGAATTCGATGAGATCAAGCCTTCTTCTTCGTCATGCGTGCGCAACGTCACCAAGACTGTTACTGTTGCGGCGTCTTCTTCCTTTTCTACTTCTAGCTGCACGCCTAGCGTGACGGTGACTATTACAGTTCCATTCGTGCCGACCGCACCAGCTGCATCTGTTCCTCTCAACTTGACGACTTCGAGCGCAGTGTCGCCACCTGCGGGCAACAACACTGCAAGCCCGACGTTGCCAGTGTTTGAGGGCGCTGGTTCAGTCTACACTGTCAGCAGTTCTGTCTTGGCAATGTTCGTGGCTGTGGCTGTCTTCGTCGGGTTGTAGGTGTATATATGCATGTTGGCTGTGCCTTCTATGTTCATCTTTCTCGATATTACGTATAATTATACCCTTCTTGATTAGAGACTTTTATATCCTAAAGTCTAGTTGCCAAACCCTTCAATACAAACAAATTCTGTGCTGGGTTATTCCGTGTCTGTTTTTGATTCTTTATTCCCATTGCTTAGTGACTGTGTAATGCACATTCTCTTTCATGTTGTCGTCGGGGGTGATAGTGCAGGTGTGGAGCGAGTCTAGGCCTGTGATTGCCCATGGGCGTGGTTAGTAGAGTGCAGGCGAGCAGCCACTGCCCCACCATGAAGAAGCGGCAAGCTGCGCAGGCGAAGCGGCAATGACATAACAAATCTAGCCCGCTACCCCGGCCCATCTGCACTCCCTCCACATACCCGGCCTCAACAACGAGAATAGCGTCCCAAGGCGGCTTCGGTTGAGCTTTATCCTTCCAGCGCAACGCTCCACTAATACTCTCGCTGCTCGGCACTCGGCTATCTCCTATCTCAGGATCCGCTCAAGTCCGGAGCTCAACTGTGGCCTGATGTTCATTTTCTCGCACGCGACAATACACAGAGACACAGAGAAAGTGCTAGAAGGTAAAAAAGTGCCTGCAACACCATGGCAATTCTCACAACCCCATGCTGACCCATGCAAAGTCCATCGCTATTCACACACTTGCGCCACCACCATTAGCGACCCCGCCCTGCAGTGAGCGCACTGCCCGACTGCCCACAAAAGTCACCTCCTCCATCGCTATCGGACCCTGAGATTACGACGTACCCGCAGCCATAGGGGGCCATACCAACTTTGTCCTCGCCACGGCGAACATCGCTACCCTCTTCTTTTTTGGCGTCATACTAGTGGTCTAGACAGCCGTCATGGCGACCGAAAAGAGAGATGCAAAAGGCAAGAAGCTCGCCGTTATGAACAAGTATGTCTACGATGCCTTTTTGTGGACATTCTCGATTCTCGTCGAGCTCTTCTTCCGAGAAGTCCATCCGAGGAGTAGCTGGAAGGTGCCAAAGGAGGGTCCCGTCATTTTCGTGTGCGCCCCGCATGCAAATCAGGTACGACACTGGCAGATGGCATTTTTTGCAAAGCAGAAGCTGACTCCCGGCAGTTCGTAGACCCTCTCATGTTGATGCGAGTTGTGAAGAAGGAATCGGACCGCCGTATACAGTTTCTGATCGCTGAGAAGTCCATGAAACGCAAGTTTGTTGGCGCAATGGCTGGCTTGACGGGTGTAGTGCCCGTGGGACGAGCTATGGACATGACGAAGCCAGCAAAGGGCAAAATCTATCTCCCAGATCCCATAAATGACCCCACTCTCGTTCGAGGTGTAGATACAAACTTTGAAGACAAGCAGTTCCAAGTTGGTGGCTCGCTCGTTCTTCCAAAAGTAGACAACAAGGCAGCGACTGCAGAGATTCTGGAGATCAAAGGTCCGGAAGAGATCCGGCTGAAGCGTCCCTTTAAAGGAGGTGTCGCAATGCAGCAACTGACCGGACGCAACGACATGACCAAAGACGGCACATTTGTTGGCGGAGCCGACGCGAAAAAGGGAATTGCTGATGGCTACGAAGGAACATCGTTTCAGATTGCGCCCAAGCTCGATCAAACCGAGGTCTACGACGCTGTACATGCGGTTCTGCATCACGGTGGAAGCATCGGTATCTTTCCGGAGGGTGGTAGCCATGACCGAACCGATCTTCTGCCTCTGAAAGGTCAGCTGCTCCCATATGGAAACTCGGCAATAACTAACAATTCCCAGCTGGTGTCGCCATCATGGCTCTTGGCACAGTCGCAACCAAGCCGGACTGCAACCTCAACATCATTCCCGTTGGCATGAATTACTTTCATGCTCATAAGTTTCGCTCAAGGGCCGTTATCGAGTTTGGAACGCCAATCCACGTCCCACCAGAGCTTGCCAAGAAGTTTGATGGGCCTGGAAGACGAGAAGCAATCGGCGAGATGCTTGAGACTATTCGACAGGGGCTCATTGGCGTTACCGTTACAACACCTGACTACGATACACTCATGGTATGTGGTTCAACTGAATAGTTTCCGTCCTTCACTAACACTTGTTGGCAGGTCATCCAGGCCGTCCGTCGTCTTTACAACTCAAAGGGAACGAAACTGCCATTGCCCAGGGTTGTCGAGTTGAACCGACGCCTTGTCCAAGGATATGAGCGCTACAAAGACGACCCTCGTGTCGTGGAACTCAAGAAAGAGGTCACAACATACAACAGAAAACTCAAAGCGCTTGGCCTCCGGGACCACCAAGTTCAGTACGCAAAGATGCATCCGATCAAAGCCGCAGGTCTCTTCGTGTACCGCCTTGCAAAGCTCATTTTCTTGAGTTTGCTCGTCCTTCCTGGAACGATACTCTTTAGTTTGGTTTTCATTGTTACTAAGGTTGTCTCTGTGAAGAAAGCAAAAGAGGCGCTTGCCGCTTCAAATGTTAAAGTCCAGGCCAGAGATGTCATGGCTACGTGGAAGCTTCTTGTTGCCATGGCGGCCGCACCAGCCTCTTATGCATGGTATGTATGTCTCGGGCTCTATTGGTACTCGTACAACAACTGTAACGGATACCTTCCCGCTGGTATTCCAAAGCGCTGGCTCATTCTCCCACAACTTGTTGTATACATCACGGTCACTTACGGCGCTCTCCGTTTCGGTGAAGTCGCCATGGACATTCTCAAATCTCTTGGGCCTCTCTGGAAGATGATGAACCCCTTTTCGAACAGTGAACTCGTCAAGCTCCAGGAGCGCCGCGAGAACCTTGCCAAACAAGTCAACGATCTCATCAATGAACTTGGCCCAGAGATGTATGACGACTTCCACTCGAAGCGCATCATTGAAGACCCCTTTATCCGAGGAGACAAGAACGAGCGTCCTCGCACCCCGCCACTGAAGTCTGATGAAGACGCTCGAATAGAAGCTGGCCAGGATATCGAAACATACGACTACCCCGCCTCGCCGGGTTCCATGAATGAGATACCACGCAATGAATCGTTCCACGACCTGGCAAATCAGGACTTCTTTTCTAGTAGGCCGCAGACGCCCAAGAAGAGCCATAGTAGGAGTAATAGTAGCATGAATCTGGGCGGGTTCCAGCTCAAGCCATTTAGCACTATTGATGGAAACATTGAGGAGGTGAAGAGGAGGCTGACTGATGGCGTCAAAGTAAGGAGGGGAAAGAGACGAAGCAGTGGGGAGGGAAGCTATGATGATGGTGACGACGAGGAGCCGCTCATGATGGGCCAAAAAGGACGGTCGTTTACAAAATAAGGTAGTAGGGATGGTATTGCTAGTGAGAGTAATAGCGGAGGGAAAATGGGTTGGGTGTTTGTCGCGCATTCGTACAGAAGATACCACTTTTTCTTATTCTTCCTTTTTTGGTTGAGAATATACTCTGAATTGCAATGGTCTTGATTGGAAGACTGCTTGTATCTTTGTGTATGTGTATACGTTTTTTGTTTTGCTCTACTATGCTAACGCTGTGCTATGCTCTTTAGGGGGAGAAGAAATAATAATAATAATAGTAATACTAGGATGCTGAATACGTGTTTTCTAAATCGTTCGCTTGTCACATTTCAATAAAAACAACTTTGCCGTAAATAAAAACGAAACAGCTAGAGAAAAAAGAAGAAGACAAAGATGGAGAAGAGAAAAGGAAGAAGAAAAGAAGCAAACCCACGGGTATCAACATGTCAACCCCCACCCCCGCTTCAGCCATGACCGAACAAATTCCCCGATACGTACCCATATATCTCCGTAGCATTGAAAATTCCAATCAACGTTTTTCTTTCCGCGACAGCTATAAACCCCCAGAACCAAAAGACCGAAGAGAGAATGAGGAGAAGAAAGACTCACGAGAACATCACTCAACCAACAACAGCCTTCTGACTCAGTTTCTCCAAAAACCCGCTCAAATCCTCTTTCTTAATCTCAATCACACACGCCTCGAAACTATCCATGCGGACTCGCGCCCCGGTCTCGCGGACAACCTCCTGGAACGCATTGCCAAAGCGATTTTTGCCACCCTTACGCTCATCCTCTTCGGCTTCTGAATCGTTATCAGAGGAAGAATCCGAATCCGAAGCTTCAGACTCGGTCTCATCTTCGACTTCATCTTCTTCCAGACCAGCAGCAAGGTTGCGTGCACGCCGCGCTTCCCGACGCATTGCGCGTTCCCGCTCTTTAATCGCTGCCTTCTCCTGCTTCGCCGCGGCGCGGGCTTCTCGTTTCTGAAGCCGCGACTTGGCCGATTGCGTAGTCCCGCCGCTGCCTCCTAGACCAACAACGACGTAGAGACCGCGCGAGTCGTCGAGACCCGCCATGACGAGTTCGCTTCCCTTGAATTTTCCCTTTGTGCCGTTGAGCTCGACGATGGCCTCGGCGATCCAGAGGGCGAGTTTGGTAAGGGCGCCTGGGTGCGTGAAGAGGTGGACGTCTGGACCTTCTTTTACGACGGCCATGCGGAAGGCGCGGAGGTGGCGGATTTGGCGTTTTTCAATGAGGGCGGTGCCGGTGCGGAGGATGGCACGGTGGAGATGCTGGGCTGTGGTTATGTGTTCGACTAGGAGGTCGATGTTGCCGAGGGCGTCATAGGCGGTCCAGAAGCGGCTGGTGATGTGTTCTTGGGCGAGGTCTTGTTCTTCTTGAGTGGAGGTTTGCATCTCGGTGTGGTCGGTTGTGCCGACAAAGTTTGAGCTGTCAAGGGCGGACTGGTTCAGGCTCTTTACGTCACCGACTTCGAGAATGGCACCTAGGACTACGCCTGCGTCGATGGCCGAGAGACAGGCTTTCCAGCCCCAGCAGCGGACGAAGCCCCAGCCGTCTTTTAAATCGCCTGTACTTGACTTTGGAGGGACTAAGCCGTCCAGACCGTATTGTGGGGCAAATTTGAGAAGACGTTCCCGTAAGCCACGCTTCAGCTCCATGTCCATGTGTGTATATCTTTGTTTGCATTCGGTGAGGGAGACTCCCATTTTTGCGAGCAGTTTGGCAAGTCGCTTCTGCCCCGCATCACTCCAGATGTGTAGTTTAGCGGAGAGATACGGAGAGTGTAGCATGCTCTCATATAAAGACCAATGTCGGAGGAGGAGGAAGCGGGGTTCTGGTGAGAGGCGGATGGCTGTGTCTGTTGCTGAGCGAGCACTTGTTGGAATGACACCCCACACCTCACCCATTGTTGCGTCGCGGGATACGCTTGTCGCATCCGTGACGGGGTTGAGCCGCCGTACTTCGTCTCGTAGTACTGAACGTATACTCTCTCCTCGGTTGCCATTCCAGCCGGCTGAGCCACCTTGTGCTGAGAGCGGATTGAGTCCAACACCGCTTCCTGTCCGCCCGTACAACTCCAGACTGCTGACACCTACAATGGCGTTCCACAACAAGTCGTTGTCTTCGCGGCCAAGCTCTGAGGCCAGGTTGTATACCAGGGACGAGACAGGATCCGAGTATGATGTGCCGATTTCGTAGTATTTGTCGAGAACCTGTGCATACTTGTTTCGCTTCTTAATAAGTTGCCTTCGTAGGCTTTTGACTGACTGCTCTTTTGGGGCAGCTACTGATGGGGATACAGAACGGCTGCGGGAGTCTGAGCGTGAAAAGTCGGAGGATCCGCCCAATTGATTTGCTGCCAGTAGACCCCGCCGCCGTCGCGGTTCAGGTGAGGATGGCATTGAACCACCCTAGAAGTTGTTAGTTCATGTTCCACTTTATGTGAAAGTTGTACGCACAGAATTGCTCCTCCGTCTTTGTGCTGGCCGCTCATCGTCTGTCATATCGTCTTCGGAATCATCCCCCTCACCCCATGATTTCCTCTTCTTTGGCGCCTGCCCTGACGGGGGCTCTTCGTCTTCTGGTTCTGAGTCACTCAGGTCATCTTCCTCCCCCACCTCTGGCATCTCTTCGAGCCCCACGTATGCCTCCCGCTCTGCTTGCATTTCTTGCTCGATATCACCATCGTCAAAGACTATGATTCCACCTCTTGACGACTGGTAGGACTGCAGGATCTTGCCCTTGTCTACACCAGCCTGTCTCCGCACCAATTCTCCCGTAGCGGGGTCTTGGCTGACGGGTGCCGCAAAAATATTGGTTA
Organism: Bipolaris sorokiniana ND90Pr; assembly: GCF_000338995.1. NCBI lineage: Eukaryota > Fungi > Ascomycota > Dothideomycetes > Pleosporales > Pleosporaceae > Bipolaris > Bipolaris sorokiniana. Next base: position 205,852 of record NW_006911896.1, on the reverse strand, counting down.
GATTCCATGGTCGTCGTGCATCTAAGAGCCAGACTTCAACATCGCCAGTTCCACCTTCTCCATTCTCGTCCACGTCCAGGCCTAGCATCTCTTCCATGTCTACCATGCCTCCCACACCCAAACACACCACAACACCCCCGCTCCCGCCTTCGGTTGTCCGCATTGGCCGTACCAGCTCATCTGCTGCCCGTGAAAGGTCGCCATAACCGGCTATTGGCTGTATCTTGTGGGGTATGTAGTCACGCTTTAGTAACGCGGTAAGAATTCGACAGGCACATAGCGCGTCTGGTTCGAGTGCGACAAGGAGCAGGACTGGTGGTGCGGCGGCATGTGTTCTTTTTACGAGGTTCTGATAGAGGTGTGCTATCAGATTCCGTGGGAGGTACATGGCGAAGGTGGGTGTGTATGTCTAGCCAGCGTGGAGGCGTAGGGTAAGCGCGCACAAAGACGCGCTCGGTGAGTTGTGAAGGATACTATGAACGTGGAATGAGGTTTTCCGAGTGTTAATACCCAGCATTGGGTAGGTAAATAATAAAAGGTACGAATGGCACATTACAGAGCCGGCGGTGGTTGTATGTATCGAGGATGCGGCCGACGCGTTCGGCACGCTAGTCCCAGAAATGTCCTCGCGTCGACGCGCCTGTGACGTGAACAACACTTTATCCCCCTCTCCAATTTCGATCCCCGCCCAAGCTCAATGACACACGACAAAGACGGCACATACGCACATCGGGCTTCATACGTCTCGTCATCGATTTTTGCATTTTCCTATGAGCTCATGCCTCGTTACGTTCTCTCCTATTCTGAGAGCTAAGTTCGTAGAAGCAGCCACATTAACTGGATAGGTTCGTGTTGAACGCCAATTCTCTCAATACTACCGATAGGTAGCATGTGCCATGTCATCTTCTGTTCCGTCTAAGTACAATGATGTGTTGAACACAGAAAGCGATCCGCAAACTCCTAGCCCCCTTTCCTCCCTCTCATGCCCCTGTGCCAGTGTCAATCGAGTCATGTTCCCTCATCTCCTCACTTCAATGTTCAGTCTCCATGTCGACGCCGGTTTCGGTATCTTCTCCAGTCTCAATTTCATCACTAAGCATATTCCTCCTCCTGCTTGATTACGACACGGCTGCGAAGATCTCTATGCTTAGCCTGCACTGGCTCAAGTTGCACCAGAGACGGTACGATCTCGTAGCACATCTCGAAATTCCGCCCGTGTACATCGCCCCATCGAGTGAGTCCAGGGTTAACAACGAATGCAACAACACCTTCATGGATGTCTTCGCCATTGCGATCGGGAATCGGAGACATGCAGTTTGCTTCATAATCGACTCCAACGTGCGGCCAAGTAACCTGGACGCGAAAAGGTTGCATGGACATGTTCACAGCCAATACGAATGCCCGATCGACAATTTCTGGAATATGAAAAAGGTCAGACTTTGGTGTCACCGCTGCGAGGTACGATCTGATAATGTCGACAGTGAATTTCCGTTTCTTGAACACTCCCTTCTGCAGATCGAAGACATCTTTGTCCAATGCCGGATGTTCTCCATAATTCTGCCCTGCAATGACGTTTCGAATCTCAATATCTCCGAACAACTTCTTCATTGTGATGCACCGCCAGTTTTCAGATTGTGGGGTCGGCTTCGGCCAGTTGCTTGTAAACTCCCTACCGAAGAGAAAGCGCCAGGTATCATAGAGAGGCGTTAGGTATTCGCAGAAACTGAAAGGATTCCTGAAAATTATGTCAATGAGAGCAGACCATATCCATGCCTCGACATAGGCCTTTTTGTGTGCGCGTGTATTCCAGTGTTGCTTTGCTACACGATGCACGAGCCCAAAGGGATCAAGAACATCTACAACGTTCACATCCTGTGCTGGCTGAACTGTGCGGCTGAGTGATTTCACCAGGGAAGCCAGAGCGTAGAAGTCCCGAGCAAATGCCTCATCAGAAATGACTTCGACTTTTGATACTTGAGCGAGCATCTCTTTCTGTAACGCTTGCACTTGAGTCTGCAGGCTCCGCGCTTCGTTTTGAGAGAGGGCAAGATTCTGGAGCGATTCCTTAAGCTTGGCTTCTTGGGTATCTTTGCATATATTCATTGAATGGTACAGTGTTCGTAAAGCCTCAAGCTCACTTCTCATGACCTGTGTCTCTACCTTCAGGGTTTTCAATTGGGTTCGCAGATCGTTGGACGCTCCCACTTCAGCGTGGATGGGGCTCGACACAGTTTGTGCAAAGCTCATCGTAAGGTCATGAGAATGAAGTCCATGACACTTTCCATGTGGCGCCCTTATTTTCGGATATGGGTCTTCATTTCTTTCATCATCGTAGCTCTTCACCCTGTTCAAGCTGCCGTAAGCCGTAGTCAGTTTATTGGGGTCCGCTTCTGGAGCCATTGCCATGCTGTATTGATTATAGTGACCCTCCCGTATTTCCTGGTTTTCTCTGTTTTGATTTGTGAAGACGGTGCTAATGTACTGCAGTTGACCGCCTAGTTTTGCTACAATGTTCCCCATTGACTGCGTGGAATCCTCGTTAGGCTCTGGAGTATTGACAGGACGATCGATGTAGCTCTGACTGTCACCGTTTCTGGGAAGGACAATTGGCGTAGGCGGGTACTTCTCGTTTTCCTTAAAACCAAATGAAAAGTAAGATGACGATGAATCAGAAGTGCGGTAAGTCACGACTAAACTTACAGTTGGTGTTAAGGATTGTTGATTGTCGCGGTATACACGCATATCTACTCATCTAGGCGATCACCCTCCTTGGTCGATGAGGAGAGTAGAAGTTTATCGAAAGTTCTTATGGTGAGTAATATTGGTCAGAGTTTGCAAGCTAGACGCAGTAGTTGCGATAAGGCGCTACTTTGACTTTCACTTTCACTTCGACTACTGCCCGTCTTAGTCATCACTCACATTTGTTGTTCGTGCGAACAATCCGCTCGCTCACCCGGCTTTACTCCTGATAGACCACAGGTCAAAACTTCAACACCGACTCAGACTTCAAATCTCAGGCTCCAGGAACCAAGAAAACATGGGAGGTAGTCGACTGATCGTCGGGCTCGATTACGGCACTACATACACAGGTAAGTGGCATGGTCTATATCACAAAACATTCTGCTAAATTTTCTAGGTGTGTCGTTTTGCGAACTATCCGATCCCGCATCCGAGCAGCCACACATCGAAGTCATACAAGACTGGCCCTCACGTCATGGCAAGATCGGTACAAGAGAAAAAGTACCTAGCGAGATAGCCTATCTGGAAGAAGGCGTTCGATGGGGTTCTGATATCCCCCCACATGAGAAGCGACATATGTGGACCAAGCTTGAATTGGATAACCGCGAAGATGGTGAGGTTGCTAAGATTCTTTACGAGTTGTCTCTGCTCGAGTTACGTAAATCACCCGTGGAGATAATCGCCGACTTCCTGGCGCAAGTCAAAGCTCATTTGATCAAGAATCTCGATGAGAAGTTTGGCAAAGAACTGTGGAGAACGCTCCCTATCACTTTGGTGGTCACAGTCCCAGCGGTGTGGTCAGACATCGCCAAGTATCGAACCATGCAGGCTATTGAGAAATCCGGCTTTAATTCTCTCAGAAATGGAGACATGACAACGCCTGTTACCATCACGACAGAGCCAGAAGCTGCTGCACTCTACACAATCAAGATGCTACAAGGCACAGCACAGGATGCACAGTTAGCGATTGGTGACGGCTTCATTGTCTGCGACATGGGAGGCGGAACTGTTGACCTTATTGCATACCAGATTGCGAGCGTTCAACCGACAATAATCGAAGAAAGCACAGTAGGCAACGGTGCCCAGTGTGGTGGCAGCTTTGTCGACCGTGCATTTCTCCAATGGCTTGAGCGCCGTCTAGGTACACAAGATTTTGTCAAGATTGCTGGCTGTCGAAGTGAGGATATTCCCCGTACTTCGCTCACGAAGAAGGCGGCCAAGCTTCTTCAAGACTTCACTTTGGAAGTCAAGAATGGCTTTTCAGGAACTCAGTCGAATTACTTGTTCCTTCCAAACCCGCTGAGTGCTATTCATGATGACGAGAAGAGAGGAATCAGCGATGGAGAGTTGAGAATCACAGCGTAAGTTTACAGCTCAAATTCCGTATGTCGTTATTAACATGATCAGTGACGATACACGAGCGATGTTTGATGTGTGCATCCACCAAGTATATGAGCTGATTCAACAGCAAATTCAGCGCGCCCGCACGAACAAGATGAAGATCAAGGTGTATTTACCATCGCAACGCTGAATTTCGTGCAATCCAACTATCTTGATGTGATGCGGGCTTACGTTTACTAACATGTCCAGTATATATTCATGGTTGGCGGTTTCTCAGAATCGCCATACATGTTCGCCAAGATCAAAGACTTCGTAGAGATGCACGAGATACAAGCGATTTGACCTCCACATGCGTCAGTATCACCAAGTTTCTGACAAGAAGTGTACTAATTCCTGTTGCAGTTGGTCAGCCACAGTTCGAGGTGCTGCAGCCAAAGGTCTTGAGGAAAGCAGTGGTGCAGTCTTGAAGCGAAAGAGCCGTCGACACTACGGTACAAGCTGTGCTCGGTGTTTCAATATCTTTTTCCATGATGACGCCGACGCCTACATCGACACACACGATGGCAGGAAGATGGCGAAACACCAGATGAAATAGTTGATCGGAAAGGGGCAAGACCTTCTCACATCAAAGACAATGCATGCATCTGTAGATGATAACTAATTGGTGGATTGGAGATGCATGTATTGGTACATTGGAGCTGTTCTCGTGCGATGCAGATATCGCTCCTCCGCAATCGTTAGACAAGGTGGATGCACCTTTCCCAGAAGTTAACATAACTAACACTATACCAGCCAGTCCATCGGGTCGCAGTGCTCGCTTATGATATGAGCGACTTATCTGAGAACGACATGCACCAGCGCACCAGCCCGTCTGGTCGCATGTACTACTCTGCTAAAGTCACAGTGAACATATCTCTGCAGTCTTGCTTAGAGTTCTACGTCACGGTCAAGGGTAAGAAGTTCGGCTCCCTGACTATCAGCTACAATTGAGGTTCAGTGACCTGCTTTCCGTCGAAACACAACCCTTGGCTTTCTGGTGGGAAGAAGGTGGTCCAGACGATGTCACTACATATCGGCTCCTTCTCTCAGAACAGAGGACTGCTATTGGGTTCAGGGCTATAAAGAGGTGATGAAGAGTATTAAATCAACTATCAAGTTGTTAATGCACTGCATTTGGGGAACATGTCATGTAACCTGGGTTATTTGCCCTATGTCACTTTTGTATCGGAAGCAGGGTCGGACTGGCAGATTTTCTGACTTTCTTCACATGTAGTTAGTTAGCTGGTCATGACTCGGTTCTCATTGAGTTCCCCAATGCCATAATTTTGTCTTTTTATTACTCATCATAACGCTACCCTTGGTTTCAAGACCTATCATGACTTGTCTCTTGAGAGTTGCAGTTGCTAATTAAACGGGAAAGTAAGTTTCGCGATGAGAATACCTAATCTATATTTCCCGATGGGCTGTAATTAAGTGACTTGAGAACCCTAATGCGCTCATTGAGACAACGCATTTTCTCAACATGACTATATACTGTTTCCACTTGGGAAACAATATGGAGTATGACTTAATTCGACGTATTCAAGCACCGCAATCAAGAAGGATGTGCGATTTTTTAGAGAGCACATGCGATTTCTGGTACTTCCGAGCATAGTGTGAATGTTTTGATGGCATATGCAGACCCAAATTTGGTAATATGGGAAAGTGTGGATATGCATGCTACACAGCTGTGGTAGAATCAATACAAGGGAAGGAAGAAGGGACTTTCTTGTATCCGTAGTGTTCTTCGGAACTTATTGCCAGTAATATCATTCATCACACTATGTTCCCTCAAGATTCCATCAGCTCAGTACTATCTCTCGAAAGAAAGTTTATAGATGTATTTCCAGATGAGCTCTTTAGCACATTCTCCAATACCCCTTCCGGTCAACCTATTCTTCCAAAACAAGTAACAACAACACTGCGCTTTTCGTACCCTACCCTCGCACAATATGTCGTAACACAAGAACACCACATGAGACAGCCGACTAACGCTCTTCTCTAACGAAACATGTCGTGTAACCAAGAATCGCCCAAAACGTCATTCGCTCACACTCATGCATGCATACCGAAAGCCCAGCCCACCATACCACCAACCATCCGCGCCAAAATCAAAAACAAAGAACCGGACAGCCTAAACATGTACCCGCATATGAACCACCGCCATGCACAAACTCACCACTCCTTGTTCCCTCGCCCAGCCTAGCCCCAAGTGGGGTGCCGACATACCGAACCACGCCACGGGACATTCCGCCTCAAGCAAACCAAGCGGACACCGCAAGTCTAAAAAACGACTTAAACAACGATTCAAAACATGGTACAGCAAAAGGCATGTGCATAGCAATATTCCCGATGGCCCCAAGAAACCCCAGATCACCATGGTAAATAAACTGCCTTCACACCCACAAAGGATAGGGAACCAACAAAAAAGCCCCCTCCGACACAACCCACATGCACGTGCAAACCAAAACACAAACCTCAAACAGTAAATGGTAAAAAAAAAACGGTAAATCATGAATCGCACAAAGCGATACACATGAACAAGGCCTCACAAAAGAAAAGAAAAGAAAGGACGAGAAATGTATCGCCCATTCGCCCCATTGAGAGAGTGGATTCAATACAAACCTTCGTTGAACCCGTTGAGACAGAGAGAGACCTCAAACCCACACACGCACGCACTCGCAAGAACGTTGGAACCCCACAGCGCCACCTGTGCCTCAAGCGCTTCGGTAAAAAAAAACAGCGCTAAATCGCACTTTACGCACTAATCACGTTTTGGTGATAGCGCATGTTGGATCAAAGGACTAGGACTGAACGAGACACAAAGAACGGGGGTTGTGCGTTTACATGGGTGGGGTGGAAGTGGGTTTTGGCGATAAGATATCGGGTGTTGCGCCGAGAGTAGTGGTGGTGGTAGTGGAGTGGAGGGGTAAAGGTAGGTTGCGGGGGGGTTTTGACATAAGGCGTGAGATTACGAGAAGATGGGGGGTAATGAATGACTGGACCTTTGCGGGTCGTTAAGTTAACTAAAGGGGACATTAGGGATTCCCGCACTTGGGTTTGTGGAGTTTCGACGGGCGAAAGATACGGCTTCGCTTTTTTTTTTTCTTTTCTTTTCTTCTTGACTCCTTGCTTTTTTTTTTTTTTTGGATACTCTCGGGTCCTTGCGAGTGGTGCACGCGCATTTGTTCCTGCGTCGGTCGGTAAAAGGAAGAACGAACAAAAGAAAGGTTGGCGATATCGGAGCTAAAGCTAAGCTTTGCGTAGGTAAGTAAGGTAACTAGAGGGGCTACACCTCTCTGCTAACGAACTTGTTTCTTTTTTGCCAATGCGAAGAAATCAAGGAACGTTTTGAGTGCGCGGACTTCTTCTCTTTTTTTTTCTTTCGTTCATTGTTTTACTTAAACGAACCGAACGCGAAAATTCGATAGATCACCATACCATGATTGAAGCATCGTCGTTGCTTGCGCCGGCCGTCTTGCTCCCGGCTCTCGTTGTCATCCACGTGCTCGTGGCGTACGTTCGCAATCCGCTGCGGAAGATCCCCGCTGCGCATCCCACGGCGCACGTGTCGTCGCTGTGGATAGCCTGGGTGCGCTGGAGACACATTGAGAATGCGACGCTGAAAGAGGCACATGCAAGACTGGGCCCAATTGTGTGTTTGGGCCCCGAAGAAATCAGTATCAATTGCGTCAAGGGCGGTATCCGCGATGTCTACGGCGGGGGATTCGAAAAAGTCAATGCGAAAAACGGGTATAATTGGTATTCGTTTTTTACAAACTATAGCGGGTGAGCAATGAACTGCCCTGTTTGAGACTTGAAGAAAAAACAATAGCACACATGGTTTTTAGCGGGCATTGACGCGTGAATTGGCAGAACCGGCAACATGTTTTCCACGGGCGGTAATAGGCTGCATTCGCAGAGAAAGCGCATGCTGAGCAACATCTACAGCAAGTCGCATGTTCTTGCTAGTGAATCGCTGCTCATACAGGCATCGACAATCATGTACAAGCGCTTCCTGCCATATCTAGAGTCCGTATGCACGGGACCCGAAAACGGAGTTTTGAACATCTACGCACTGCTCAGTGCGACAACAATGGATATTGTGACGTCCTACATCTTCGGACAGCGAGCAGGGTCGAACCTAATCCAGGACCCCCAGCAACTCGCCTGGTTCTTGGATCTATACTACTCACGGCGATCCTTCAACTTTTGGCCGCAAGAGTTCCCGCTCCTGACTAGCCTGGCAGAGAGATGGCTGGGCTACCGCTTCTCACCCAAATGGGTCGACGAGGCAAATGGCAAGATCGAGGGATGGGTGACCAAAATGTGCGATGAGGCTGTGCGTGTGCTGGATGCTGGCGTCGCCGCCGCAGGGGTCGAGGACCGGCCTGTAGTCTATCAGCAGCTGCAGAGCAGCATGGCAAAGGAAGCAAGTAAGAGTTCGGGTAGTATGTCGGATCCTACCGCCATGGCAAGTGAAGTCCTGGATCATCTGGCCGCGGGTTTCGACACCTCTGCTATAACGCTCAACTACGTCGTCCACGAGCTATCCAAGCACCCAGATATTCAGACTCGTCTCCAGGACGAGCTCCTCGGCCTATCTCCCCGCCTGGCAGTATCCTCAGCACCCAATCTGCCCGACCCGAAGGCCGTCGATGCCCTTCCGTTGCTACATTCCGTCATATGGGAAACCCTGCGTCTTCACTCTGCGATTCCCGGCCCACAACCGCGTTTCACGCCCCCGCAAGGCTGCCGGCTTGGCCCAACAGACGAGACATCGTACCATGTTCCGGGCGGAGTCAGGGTGAGCGCCAGCGCGGGCCTGCTGCATCTGAACGACGACGTATACGAGTGTGCAAGTGAATGGCGACCAGATCGCTGGTTGGGACTCGACAAGGTGGCCGACGAAAAGCGGAGGGACATGGAGAGCCGATGGTTTTGGGCATTCGGCAGGTTAGTATGACCCTGTTTTTGGTTGTTTGGTTTCCTTTGACGTAATCGGAGCTGGCTTACGCTTACACTGTGTGTACTAGTGGTGGTCGAATGTGTGTGGGAAGTCATTTGGCAGTGTACCGTAAGTATCTACTAGTCACGTATCCCCCCTTTCCCCCTCTTCATAGCCACACAAGGAGGAAAGGAGGGAGAAAGTGACTTTGAATTCCTATTAGCTTCGTAAGCTGAGTAGGTAACGCAATATGCTGACGTGGACACAGAAATGAAGTACATAGTCGCGGCCCTATACTCAAACTACCGCACCACGATTGTAGATGACACAGGCATCGAGCAGTCCGACTCATACACTGCACCGCCCCAGAGTGAGAAATTCATGATACGACTCGAGAAGCTGACGTAGCCACACGGGGACATGAGGGCAGCGAACATGTTTGGACGCTGATGGCCTCCTCCACCATCAATGGGGATCCCACAAGCAAGTGTGGCTGCGCCGCCGCACGTGCAGTAAAGAAAAATGGTTGATCAGCGGCAAGCTACGCAAAGCACAGGGAGAGAGTGAGTAGAGTAGGGTGTGTAAGCCACACACACACCCGCGGCGGACTCCGGGTCTTGGAGCTTCAACGCCGGGCCCAAATCGACGCCGTTGGGAGCCTGACCCGTGGTTGAGAGGTATCGAGTTGGGGGGTGGCAGTGGCCAATCGTATGCCGAGTCTTTGCTGGTGCTTGGGGCAAAGGGCAAGATGACTACAGCTAGCCATTCGAGTTATTTTTACGTAGCTGTACAGAGCAACTGAGACTGTCTTTCGTATTTGCCTCCTTTTTCTGAACAGTCTCGTGATTGTGACTCGCCGTGAGCTTATGCAATGCAGTCTACTTATCAGCTTACTTGGCGGCGTCTCCGTGTACGTACAGTCCATCAGTTCAGATTTTCTTCCCTTACCTTCAGCCCAGCACCCCTCCCCCGTCTAGTCCAGCTAGCGTAGGCAGCTCCGAGGAAACTGGGCCTACGGTATCTCCGGAAACCCTTCAGAGCCAATCGAGTGGTAGGGCCTGAGAACCGGTGTCGAGGCCGCCTGCTGCATCTTGTTCTTTGTTCCCGGGATCATGGATATTTTGGCGTGGAGCCAGTGACAATGTGCGTGTACTCTACCTTCATTTACCAAAGCTTCTCGGCTCCGTTGCATGACCCACAGCGAGTCGAGAAGGTCTTGCATCGGCCGATGAGCTGGATCTAGAGCAGGATGTGAGGAGGCGTAGTGAAGACTGCCTGATAGTACTTGTCACGCGGTACCTTCTTGCCACAGGAAAAAGGTGTGACAGTAATCTATGGACAATGGGCGAGCTGAAACGTTGTGGGCTGTGATTACGTTGTGGGAGCTTGTCCTGAGTCTGGTACAGCCCACAAATTTGGGCTTTGCACGAATGACGTGCCGAGTAGGCCGCAGTACGTACCTACATGTCAAATGTTATCTTGCCAAGACTCAGTGAGGTGCATGAGGCTACGAGCGCCGTCTTTCCCAGGCAGAGGTAGTAGTACGGAGCTGTGGCATGACTAGTTGTCGTCGAGTTTCACATCAAGATAGACACTTCCCCCTACAGTCTTTTGGTAGTGTGGAAAAAAGTACTTCGAGGTACATGTTTGACCGTAAACTTGAGGTCGATTGATGTCACTGACCTGTTAGCTCAGATGCACGACAAGTGTAGGTGCAGTAAACAGCGCAGCATGTTCATCACGCGGTGCTGCCGTGGTTGCTAGTGCAAAATTGCTCGTTTTGATTTCTCATCTCTCCGGACAGTGCGGCAGTTACGAGGGCGGCATAAGCGTGGACGCATGAGGCACATTTGCTGTGTACGGCATAGTCCAAGTCCAAGTACTGCACACGGTTGCATGTTTCAAGCTGGAGTCACCGGTTTGCGTGTGAGGGCCGAGCACTGCTAGCATACGAGCAGATGGGACGCAGGAGAAGAGAGGCTTCCAAGGCTCCTATAGCAAGTACAGCATGTAAGTGCAAGCTACACTCATTCAGTGACCCCACATAGGTTCAAAGGGGCGGGATTGGCCAGCAGATTTGTCAAAGCGAGCTCGAGAAGCCGAAGCCGAAGCCGGTCCAGATTGGTTTTTGGAGCGGAGTAAAGTTTTTGGCTTGAAGAGGGGAATATGGGCGTCAGTGACGGATTGTGGGACCAGATGGATGTGTTCATGGATGCCAAAGCGGGACAACTATCCATCTGTGCGATGCTTGGTGCAAACGTGCGCGTTTTGGAGCTCGTGTCTTGTCATGGATGGCCAGTACATGAGCATTGTACGAATTGGTGGGCGTCATGGGCGGAGGGTGGTCGGTGGAGACTTGTCGGTATTGTGCAGCGGTGGATATGGGTTAATAGCAGGCGAAAAAGTAAATTAAGCGCATACAAGGCGGGTGTTGGGATAATATTGGCGACATATGGAGAGCGGCAATGGCGCGGGAAGGGGGGGGGCGGTCATGTGCTTGGCGGGAACTGCGCGGGGGGCGGCCAAGGAGCGCACGGAGGGTGAAAGCGCCAACCACGTGAGCACAGGCGGCGGTGGTGGCCCAGGCACTGCGGGCGATGGCGAGGATGCAGATGGCGGAGATGGTACATGGCCATGGACGATCAGGCGTGGCGATGCAGTTCCCGGGCAGAGGGCGCCTAGGGCCATGGCGACATCTAGTGCTGCTGTCAGAGAGGAAGGCTGCCGAGCTAGCAGGCTCATTTGCTGGTCGGCCTGGTGGCTAAAGGGATGGTGAACGGGGGTGCGGGCCACACAGTGCAACGTCGTAGAATTTCCTTGGGCCACTCGAACGGCGCGACTGGCAGTCTTTCGCTTGCACATCACCCCCCATCCCTGCTAACATCCCAGCCACCCAAATGCTCCATGGCGATCATCCCTCCCCACTTCTCTTTGACGGCCGCCTCCTCTACACAAGACAATTCCTCTGCTCCCCCGCCCAAGTAGCCCCAGCTTCGTGCTGCTGTTTTATTGAGGTCGTTGGCTGCACCCGCCGTGCGTCATTGCTGGCTGGGCCTTTTCGCTGCCCATGCGCCTCAGCCGCTCAATACCCACCGCTCCCTGCACTGCTCTCTGTGCGTTCCCCGGCCGCTTCATTGACGACAGGTAGTCTGCTCCCGCCTACCATGTCGCCATGTGTCCGTGTGCCTGTGTACCGTCATGTGCTGTGAAACGCCATCATCATTGTGTCGCCGTGTGCTAGCCTCCGCCCGTCTGTCACTCTTGGAGCCTCGAGGCAAAAAAGGCACGTACCGGGGGCTGCCATCAGGCCCTCCTCGGCCTTGTCGACGTACTGTGCCTGGGGACGTGTTCAGCACTCGTCGTGTGTACTCGCCCGGCCGCAGTCATTGCTGGCCTTGGTCGCGTCTGTCGTCTCCAACTGCCGCGCATCAAGGCCTGGCTGACGGCCACATGGCGATATATTGGGCGTCGAACGGGAGTTTATATGTAGCCTCGTCAATTAAAGTGTTCCAGATGGCTAAATCCCGTGTTCCTGCTCTGGGTGTTTACCAGCTTACGAGCGTGGGGCTCTCCCGCCGCACGCAACCGGGGCCCTCGTTCAATATCCGTCGACAGTGCCCTGCCTTGCCCAAACCTGGGATGACCGTTGGATCCAAGCACTGCCAGGCCTTTCCTTGCTACTCAGGTCCTGCCGCTGCGCCGTCTGTGCTGTCCTAGTCTTTCATCGCTCGGCTGCATGGAACACCCTCGCTCGGAACTGATAGCACAGACGGGCTGGTGCTGCAACCAAGCTGCAAAACAACACCTGCTGAATCCGCGACTTTATTCAAAAGTGCTTCTCGACGTCCAGCGCTGCTGCTGCCCTCCCAAGACAGCTATTGCCCCTGCCCCAGTCCATCTTTGTCGCTCGTTTTCTTCTGTCCAACCGTTATCCGCACGCTTGCACATGCGCATACCACCTGGCCAGCCCTCCCACCTCGTCCTCGTTGCATGCTCCCACTCCGTCATCACCCAGAGCACATTCGTTTTCCACTGTACCGTCCAACCGGTCCATTCCAAGACGGTCCACCGCACATCCAACACATCATCACTACTTTCAGGGGTTTCTCACGGGCAGCAGCAGCGGGATCCACCGACACTTGGTCAACAAGCGAAAGATACTAGTCTTGGATGTAACCGTGGCTACAAAAGAAGTAATACCCCCAGACACTCTTGCCATTGGCTACACTAGAGCTTGTTCGCATGATCCACGCCGCCTTTGTTCATTCCCTTAGCACGCACGTTAGTCAAGGACCCTACAACCTTGATCGGCCGCGCTCGGCACAAGTTGCTCCCAGAGACTAGAGCCTGCGTAGCGAATCATTAGCAAAGCCGCCACGGACCCGTACGACGTCTGTAGAGGAGCCCCGATTCTGACGGACGCTTCAAAGTACGCTTGCCAGCTCTCCTACTGCATGCACTACCTTTGTACGTTGCTTCTTCTCGAGCTATCAGACCTCACTCTTCTCAAAGCTGTGTATTTCAGTCTTCCATTGCTCGCCTTTACAACTCATCCCACACTGCCCAAACGCTCTTTCCCCGGTTCGCCATCGCTTCTGACTTGGTCCACCAGCGTAGCCCTATTTCCCCCCCTTCGACGCCGTTGAAAAGCGGCCGTGTCCGTGGCTACGATCGGAATTACACCAATTACCTCTCTACCACGGTTCGCTGCCACCACAAGAGGACCCTTTGCCTCTTATCCCCTTTGAGTAGCTTTTTGCCTGCTACCACCTCCACCTTGTACTTGTACCTAGGTGCTATGTATTGTGGAAAAAGACTTTGTCATTACAATACATGAAGGAGCGCAGACTGCGAATACTTATCATCACAGGCGCAACTCAGACTGCTGCTGCTGCTACTACTACTACCATTACTACTACTAGTACTACCATTACTACTACTAGTACTACCATTACTACTACTAGTACTACTAGTACTACTACTATTGCTGCTGCTGCTGCTGCTGCTCCCAATAGCTGCGCCATTTCCGACTTGGATATTGCCGTTGGGTGTGGAGTCATCCCTCGCAGGCGCCAACGGGCCTCTAGTTGGGTCCCACTGAACAGGCAGACCACCGTTCCCACTGCCGCCCAAACCATTACCATAACGAGGCTCCCCAGTGGTGCACCTCAGATCCAAAACCGGCAGTGCAGAAATCATCACATTGGGCAACGGCACTTTACCTCTCTTCGACTGGACTTTCCAGGTCAGGCAGCACCATTCCGCACCTCTGCCCTACAAACAGAGGGCTCTGATAGGCGTAGCGCCCATGCGAACTGTCCCTTTACGGCTCATACCAACGTTCACCATTACCAGTCGGCTTATCGACCTTGCACTGCCCTTTGTTCCATTGGCCCGACCCCTTGGATTATTACCTCAACGTTCGCTACCGTCTATCGATACATCATCAAATTCGCCTGTTCTCAATATTCTGGGGCACTATATAGGTCGCCATTGCCTTCAACCACAGCCCAGGTCGGCTGCACTACCATAGAACACTTGCACACCAGCTTCATAGCCACAACCACAGCACCTCGACAACCACACCCACGAAGAGTAGCCACTACCTTGACCACTACCACAACAAACCCCATTACTACCACTACCATTGCAACTGCCACCGACACAACCATAGACGAAGCCTGTTCTAGAACCCCGTTCGCGACCACGCTGCCACGACAATGGCGTTCTCTTATAATTACTCACTGCAAGCATCATATCCATCACAACGAGCCTATGTCCCATATCAACAAACCCAAGTCCCCACACCGTCGCCGATATACTCGCTCCCCATCACAAACACAACAACATCAGGCGCACTGAGTCCATCATCATGCTTCCTGTCTGTACGGCAACAGCCCAAAGAGGCTCTTGTCACTGTCAAGGGCAAGGAGAAGTTCAGGAAGCCACTTGATCCACCACCCATGCTCGAACTCAAAGTGAGCTCAGATATAGACCCCAGCCAACAATTCCTGCAAAACCCCTACCTCTTCGTCAGCGTCTCCCTTTACAAGCACGACAAGGACGAACCAATCGAAGGCACACCCTTTGACGTCCTAGCCGGCACGCTCGTCTCATCGCTCCACCGCCTCAAAGACGTTAACAACAAAGACGGTGCCTTCTTCATCTTCGGTGACATCTCCATCAAAGTCCAAGGCACCTACCGCCTCCGCTTCACCCTCTACGAACTCCAACCCTCCTACTTCACCCTCTCCGACCTCGAACAACATAAAGATCTCGAGCGCTACCAAGGCGCCGCCCTCGACCCCCCAGAATACGGCACATACCAATGCCTCGGCCACGTCTTATCCGACAAATTCAACGTTGTCCTCCCGAAAGACTTTAAAGGGCTAGAAGAATCCACCTACCTCTCCCGCGCCTTCTCAGACCAAGGCGTGCGCTTGCGCCTCCGCAAAGAAGCCCGCGGCATGATGAGCAACAAACGGAGTATCAGCGGCAGCGGCGACCTTACGAGCGATCAGTCGCAGCAACAGCAACAACAACAACCGCTCGCCAAGAAACGCCGTGAAGATAGCGTCGAGAGCGCCAACCCCTCGAGTCTCATGTCGGGCTTTTACCAAAACGTCAGTCCGTTTGTTAACACGCCGTATCTACAATCACAAGGGTTGCAAGGCCAGACTCTGCAGAATCAGGGCTTGCAGGCGCCGGTCAGACACGATACGAGTTATGCGTGGAATTTAGCATATGATCCGTCTTTTATGGGGTCGTAAAAGAGGAACGGGGGTAGTTCATGGATGGATGGATATATGGGATGAGGAAAACGGAGCACACACACACACACACACACACTTTCAGTTATTGCAGCAGGGGGATGGGGGAGGGGGATTTCAAAATAACGTGGGAGAGGAGTCGGCGTGCGTATTTTTTTGAGGATTGTGGCTGGGGGGTTTGGGGGGGGAGGGGTGTATAATCTCTTCTCTCTCTCTCTCTTTTCTTTCGTTTTGGGAACTTTTGGCATTGGTTTGTGGGGAATGTGTGTGTGTGAGAGAGAGAGGGTTATTACTGATATGGGCAATGAGCGTGTAGCATGTTCGATGACACACTTTTTTTTCATGGCGAAACTGAAATGGGTTTAGCGATTGGATTTTGTTTTTTTTTCGTGTAACGCGTGTGGGATCTTGGGTGCGATGCGATATGATGGAGCATTAGATGTAATTCAACTATTTTTTTCAAATGATGCGTTTGACTTGGTTCATGTGGAAGAGTTATGGTGACGGCGATGGGGTTTGGGTGGTGATCATGGTGGTGTACTTGGGGTGTTTGGGGATTTACAAGAAAAGTCGGTTCTCTGCTGCGATATTGTGTACACGTGACATGGACTATATTGTCTTGTCGATCTTCTCCCTCCCCCTTTCTTGTATGCTCTCAGATGGAAATTTGCGCAGCGAGGCGGAAAGAATTGGTGTTGATGCCGGATGAGGAAGAGTAGTCGGATAAACTGCGCCAAGTATAACTTCCCACTACGTCCTCGTAGTTAGTTAGTTAGTTAATCCGACCTTGTCTTTGTCAGCAAAGAAAGGGGAAGAGACCCATCCATCACCACATCCCCACTTCTCACTCCTCGCACAAACCCAAGTCAAAAACAACGCACAAGCACTAGAGTTTCTAGTCACGCCGCTGGTTTAAAAGACTCTTTAGTTATTTCGACGTTATGCAAAAAATAATCAAAAATGGCAAAAAACCATATCGAAAATTCCTCACACATCTATCCACACGTACACACACGCGCGCAAAAAAGAAGGAACCCCCCAATACTCCAATCATTCCCATGACAAGTTCCCAAGGTATCATCTCCAACTAAATGCCGTACAAGTTGGCAAAAAAAAGCGCAGAAGCAAAATAAAACAGGACAAGATGAGTAAGAATAGTGGTACAAGCGAAACCACAAAAAAAAAGCAAAAGAGATAGGAGAGAGGGGAAAAACAAAGGGATAACTGTTATTCCCTTCCCTCTTCGCCCAACTCGATAACGGACTATCAGAAAAGAAAAAGACAATCATTCCCATCTCTACCTGATGCCCAAGCACGGAGAGAAGAGAATGTGACAAACACTCACAAGTAAGAAGAAGCGACAGGGGGAATATAGAAAAGAAGAACAAACAAGAGGAATCACGCACCCCCCATGACAACATCATCATCATCCTCTCCCTCCGCATCAATATCCATCAACCCCTCATCCTCATCATACTCACCATCCACATCCTCTTCCTCCTCCTCCTCCTCTTCCTCATGCCGTTCCATTTCCCCCTCCTCCTCCTCTTCTTCTCCTTCTGCATCTTCATCCTCATCCTCTTCGTCTTCCTCATGAATTGGTACTTCGCGCCCTTTCCTCTTGAGATCGAAGCTCGCACGGGACGAGCTGGCCGAGCTACGTGTACTGCGCCGACCGCCATTGGGCGTAAGAGGTTTTACGGCGCCGCCACCGCGCGAGGCATCGTGCTCGACTTCGTCGCCGTTTGTGACGGTTTCGCCGAGGCGGCTGCGGGTGCGGCGCAGAGATACGGTGCCGGGGGTGAGGACGCCTCCATTGGCTGAGGGCGACATTTGGGCTTTTGCGCCGCGGCTGGGGGAGAGTTGGATTTTCGAGACGGGCGCGGTGTGGATCGTCATGGGGGTGTTGCGGATGCGGTTTGGTGTGCTGGTTCGTCGGCGCGACCCGAATGGGCGGCCTGGACGCCGTTTCTGAGCGGGTTGGCCGGGGATGGGTGGGAAGATTTCGTAGCGGGTTGGTGGGATGGCAGGTTCCTCCATGTGTGAACCTGCTAGAGCGATTGTAGATCCGTTTGCGAGGGGTGTTCCGGGAGCAGGGGAGCCGCCGTTAGTCGAATCTTCGGCAGCGAGCGCATGTGCAGGAGCAGGTGGGAAGGGTTCAATGTCTCCACCGTTGCCATTCGTCTTTGCAACATCCATCTGTACGCCCT
The DNA here is from genome assembly GCF_000338995.1 of Bipolaris sorokiniana ND90Pr. NCBI lineage: Eukaryota > Fungi > Ascomycota > Dothideomycetes > Pleosporales > Pleosporaceae > Bipolaris > Bipolaris sorokiniana. The sequence goes on along the minus strand of NW_006911896.1, from coordinate 187,805 downwards.
CTTCTGCTGCGGGCTTCTCTTCGCCTTCGTCACGCTGTTGGACTGTCTGCAGAGCTGGACCATCCTCATACTGACCGAGTCGACCCATAACGTACGGAGTCCAAACAAGACATTCAGGATTAATCTTGGGATTACTTGCGGCGTTGCACTTTTCAATGTAGGACTTGAAGTACTCCAGATCGAGCCGTAGTGCGTACTTTTTAGTGACAGGGTCGCGGACCAGAGCCCGCAAGCCCTCCAGTGCGGATATAATGTCGTCTGCAGTCATGCCCGTGCGGTCGGATATGGCTGATATGCTGATTGGTTGTTTTTTTTGCAGTAGCTCCTCACATAGCACAAGTCGCCAGTACTTGCGGTAACTTACAAGACCCATGTCACTCAGAGGTTTCTCAGGGCTGCCAGTTTTGCGCTCAACACGGGTGAGTAGGTAGGAAAACTCAATCAGATACTGCCCGTAACCTTTGCGCTGGTGAATGGGCAGCACAAGGATACACGAGACGTTGTTGAGTGAGCTTGGTCGTTTTTCTTTGGAAAAGTAGCCGACAAAATGACAGCCGAACTGGTCGTTCTCTGTCATGACATAGAACAGGAAAGGCTCAACGTCGTAGTATAACGTTTTAGAGCCTAGAAAGAGTTTGGCAAGCAGGCAGAGGTTTTGGCAGTATACAGGGTTCTTTCTGCCGTCGACTTCGAAGAAAGAGTACTTGCCGTCGCGGTATATCTCGTCGCCAGGAGGGTGTTTTGCTGGGCATTTGAGCTAGGTTCGTTAGTAATGCTAGGATAGTAACAGGGATGTATGCACCTTGTGTCGCCACGCGACATAGTCGGAATTCATGTACTTGAGACAGAACTCGCAAATGTAAAGCACCCTGTTCTTACTATACTCCTCCGGGTAGGGAGCAGCATGCCAAGTGTCGATCTCCCATCCGCCAAAATTAACACACTTGATTTTGCTTGCAGTAGCTGCTTGCTTGTGTGACCGTATCGGCTCAGGTGGGTAAAGAGCAGCCTGCTTGGCTTTCCAGTCTTCCTCAGCCTTGATCCGAGCGTCATCGAAGCGCTTCCGGTCGGCTTGCGTAGGGTATGTCTTGGAAGTGTCCGCATCAGCTTCGGAAAGCACTCCGCCGTAGGGCTTGCTCTTGGACTCGTCGGTCTCCTTGTCCATGAAACCTGCAAAAGGTGTGGGGTATTGAAGATGTATAGCTGGGTAGTGTGAGGCCTCTGGTGATTCTCGCGCCGCCTGTGCAGCACGGCGATTTCTCTCGCGACGTTCTCGATCTCTCTCACGCCGCCTCTCTTGTCGTTCTTGTTCAATGGTAAGCGGGGCCTTTTTCTTTGGTTTCGAAGTCACAATCTTTTGGACCTTTTCGTTGTTGAGATGGAAGGCAATAATCAAGCTGAGACCTTGCGCTTCTTCGATCCACGCGAGTGGCCTCTTGTCGGTTCTTTTTGGTTGTCCACGCCGCGCTCGTGCTGGTCGTAAACGGGTGGTTTCCCGGTCTGATCCAGTATGCTCTGCATCGCCCCCACTTTCATGACCATCACCCATGGCGCTGCGAGCACTTCGCACGCTTCTCGACGGCGGTCTGGGTGAGTTTGTAGGTATTGATGGGGCCGCATCCGAGTGAGTGGCCTCAGATGGTCTCCTCTTTTTCCTCGTTTGCCGTGACGGCATAGGCGTTGATGCCTCATCTCCATGGGAAGTTTTGCGCTTCCGCAGCGAACGGAGGCCGTCTGGTTGCTCATCTGGAAGGATCAAGTCTTTGAAGATGGAATGGCCTGCTGGGTCAACACCACGCAGTGAAGGGAGCAACTCCTTGGTAAGCTTGTTGGAAGAATGCCTACGACGAGCTGCAGGCTGTTGGGGCTGGGCCTCCTCCTCTTCCTCTGTTGGAAAATTGTCGAGGCAGTGATCGCATCGCCAACGCTTTGCATCTAGCACTTGTTAGTGGAGCCAGATTGGGCGTGACAAGAGAGCATACCGTCATTGGGACTAAGCGTATTAGCGCCATGAGCGCATTGCCGATGTGCTGCAGGGACAATATGTCAGCTACCGAAACCAAGGCCAAACATTCGCAGTGGACCACTCACCATTGTCTCCACACACGGCACAGGAGAGGTACTCTTCAAAGTCTGGGCTGGGGTCGTTGTCCTCGTCTTGTTTGCAGTATCTGGTGCGAGTCAGTCTACACTATCGGACTTGGAATTGCCCAGAGCAATACTGACATGCACACATTGGGGTTGGACGACTTGACTAGCTCGTCTTCGTCGCCGTCTTCGCTCCCCTGCCACTGGTTTTCTTCTTCAGAGTCGGCGTTTGTTGAGTCGTCACTGTCGCTGGACTTGGCATCCGAGGATTCTTTTGCGGCATCTTCGGCATCGTAGTCGTCTTCCTCGTCCGAAACGGACGCCCGACGCGCTATCTTGACATCGCCCACTGGCTCAGCATCGTCTTCGTCGTCGTCGACTTCTTCGCCCTCGGCATCCACATCTGAGCCTTCAGCATCGGTTGTATGACTGTGGTTGTCGGGGGCGGGCTGGGCGGCAGGAGGCTGCGCGTACTCGACATCATCCATCTCATATTCGCCATCAGCATCCAGGTCGTCCAGATCGGTGTTGCTCGCGGTCTGACCCATGAGCTCCGCCATGGCCAGGTTGACGGCAGAGGCCACCTTTGAGGCTAGAAACGCCAGTGTCGCAGTCCGAGGGTCGTGTGAGCCTTAACACATGGGATGGGTGGGTAGTGGCAGCCTCGGAGGCTAGTGGGAGCGGCGGCCGGTGAACGCGTCGTGTCTGCACTGCAGCGCGTTGATGCGGGCCGGGGAGACGCCCAACCGCGTTTCTTTGGATAGAAGCAGACGTGGCAGGAATCCCGCCGGCAGCCAGTGATTGCAGTGAGATGTGGCGGGCTCGTGGTCGCGTTGTTGGGTGCTGTGGGGAAGCCGGAGGAGGGCAGTGGCAGCGGGCGCAATTGTTCCGCGGAGAGGCGAGGTCAAGGTATCGGGATCCGTGGTTCGTATGAAAGTGAGAGTCGGCGCGACACTGGCAATAATTGTAGCTCGTCTGGAAACGGCGTGGGCGGAGCGTTCTGGTCGTCTGAAGTGGCTCTCTCTCTGCCCGTAGGTCGGGGAGGCCAAGACACGCACGGCCGCATCCTCAGTTGACGACGCCGGCACCTCTGCCCTAGCTTCGTAGTCGACGACGACGACATTGACAACCACCACCACCCCAACAGCACCACTGCGACTGCATATACACAACCGCAATCATGGGTGTCCCGTTCGAGGCTCTGCTGCCCTATGCTATCATGACTGGCGTGAGTCAATGGCGCCGGGCTGCGGCGGGCGGGGGAGATGACTAACCGGGCTGCAGTTCTTCGCCTTCAGCGCAGTATCGGTCGGAAAGCTCCAGGAGATTCAGAACGGTGGAAAGCGAACGCGACGGGGTATCGATGCATGGGACAGGGTAAGTTGTGGACTGTGAGCGCTGAGAGCGCATCGAGCGGCTGCTAACATGGCTACAGCAAAGTACCACTCCACTCAACCATGACCTCATGCTATGCATGCACTCACACGACGCCAGTGATGGAACGCGACCGCCGACTGACGGGCTTCATGCGTGGCCAGACCGACCAGGCCGTCGCCCCCGCCGGCTTCGAACTCAACAACCCGTGGAGGGTACGTACTGAGACAGACGACATACATTCAGGTTGATGCTAACCACGCCCCAGTGCGAGCAACGATTCTTCTAGGCCTATATACTTCTCTAGTACACGCACGACGCAGTATGTCAAGCGACACGCACCAGGTAGATGTTAAGCAATCAATTCTTTTCTACTTAATCTCGGAAGGCATACCAGCAATGCCGTCGCGCTCTGCCTGGGTGAGCTTGATGCCAAAGTACTTGTCCAACCCCTCAACTCTCTCTGCTTCACTCTTGAACTCGATTTCCTTGGTCTTCTCCCCGTGTATGTTCCATTTCAGCGTAGCAGCTACCATACTCATCTTGCCTATCAACTCGCCGTCTTCAAGAATATTCTTGTGTGCTATAATCTTGCTTGTGAAAAAGATGTGCCGGCTAGTGCTGGTGAAATAGTTCATGGCGACATAGTCCTGCGGCTGGAACTCGAGCTCGGAATACGCGTACTTCATTTCCCAGTCGCTGGCATCGCTCCTCCGGTACTCGTAGACCCAAACACGCTGGTTAGGGTCCACGTTACCGGGGATATTGCGCCATTGGAGGCGAGCCGACGCAGGCTGAATGTGCTTCTGCACCGTGCCTGTGGGATCCAGAGGCATGGGCGCAATCGGACCATCGCCGCCAAAGCCAACGTCAACATGGTACTTGATATCGCCAATGGTGACAAAGTTGATGTAGTGCATCCAACCCCCCGAGCTGGTGCCTTCGAAGACTCGACCGGCGCCCGAGTAGAGGGTGAATCCGAGCGAGGTTAGCAGGGTGCCGAAAAGGCAGTTGTTTTCCATGCAGTAGCCACCGCGGCCATTATTGTCGCCGATGATCTTGTTGAACAGCTGCTCCGGGTGCACAGACACTGAGTGGTGGGTTGAGTAGTGCAGCGCGAAGTTCTCAAAGGGAATCTCTGCAAGATGCAGCTTCTGGAGCAGCGTCAGGTAGTTCAAGATGTCGGCGTCAGGCAGGCCGGCCACGCGATATCGGCGCTGTTCCTGCGGTAGCTTGAGCCGATCGAAATACCGGGCTATCTGAGGCTGCGAGTAAGTTGGTCGTGCGCTCATGATGGTCAGCTTTGGCGTGAAGAGAATGACGCGTCGTCGGAGTTGCAGCCGCAGCGCTGAGCAAGTGCACAAGAACAATACATTCGGGCAGAAGAGCAGGTGGCGGCCATGGTGGAGTCAAAAGGAAACGGGCCGGCCAACGAATGTGAATGCGAGACCAAGGCCTGGGCGGAATGGGCGGTAGTGGGGATGTGGATGTGGATGGCTGTGTGCCTGCCAAGCGCATGAAGTAGCGAATCTCCCGCCCCTTGACGGGCGGCATTGCACCGCATTGAGGCCAACCTCGATGCTGCTCTAATACATATGGAGTAGAGTCGTAGCGCCCTCCTCTCCTCAACACTCGCTGCCACCCTCCACCGCCATGCCTCGCGCCCCGTGAGGCCCCAACTCTCTCGCTGGCTGCTACGCGCATCCTGTTCCTCTGCGCCCCCGTCGCCCTCTCTCTCCGCTCCCTCTCCGCTCCCCACCGCCTCGACTCGCCCTCTCGCCGCCCGTTGCGACTGCGAGCCACCATGAGCAACAATGGCCTGCGCACCCAGTTCCCCTATGCGGGCGACGCTCTCAGTCCCCGTGCCCAGTTCGGTTTCCCTTCGCCCACGTCAAACTACCCGTCTGGTGTTGATGCTCCGTCGCCTAGCTTCTTCCCCATGGCCTACCAAATCTCACCGCGCTTTGGCACCAGTGCCTTCATTCCCCCTCCAGACGTCTTTGTAGACGGCCGCCGGGAAACAGTCCGCGAAAACGGCATGTACACACCGCGCAACTCGGGAAAGCGCGGCCTCGATGCCCTCAACACCGACCCTGTCGCTATGCACCTGCTGGTCGAGACGGCTATAGGAGACAGCCAGCAGTTTGACATTCTCACCGTCGAGGAGGTCGACGCGCTCAAGCAGGAGCAGAAGGTGCTCGACACCCGCCTGGCCACAGTCCGCCGCAAACTCGAGTCTGAAACCAAGATCCGCGATGCCACCCGTTCGCTCGGCCGCCTCGCTGGCACTAAGGGAAACGGCCACAAGAGAGGCCTGGCCAGCAAGGGCAGCAATCCAGTTCCTGATTATGATGCCAAGGAGCAGGAGGGTTTAGAATCGAGCAACCGAAAGGTCGAGGAGTTTATCCGCGAATGTCTGGAGATTGAGTCTCGCATGCGCATGATCGACATGCAATTGCTCATGCACACGGCCGCCGTACTCCAACTCACGCACAAGGGACCCAAGCAGCGGGAAGAAAACGACCAGTCAGAGGATCGTTTTCGGAGACCAGACAGCCCCGCCAGCCTCGACACGTACGATGATACCCGTCTGAACGGTATGAGCGCGGGTGCTTTTGACGAACGAAGCCTCTACCGAACCCCGGAGAACCTCGACAATCTCATGACTGTTCTCCAGAACGGAACGCACCACCAACCCGAGCGGTCGAATCAAGCATTTGGCGCACTGGCCACGCGGCTCCAAGAAATGAATGAGCGACTACGCAATCTCATCATCGAGGCCAACCCCGAACGGGACGAGGATTACTCTTTGCCGCCACTTGTGCTCGAAGGAACATTGGATGCTTCAACCATTGACCGCCAGCTCGACTTTCTCGACCAAGGTATCCGCAACATCAGCGTAGAACAAGCCAATATCCGCACAAACGCCAGGCAGACGCTAAGTGAGGTCGAAGGTCGTCTGGAGAATATCAACAACCAACTTTATTCGGTCGTTTCCCGCTCCGAGAATGAACAAAATGAGAAGATACTTCCACCACCAGCAATCAACGGCAATGGCTCCACAGAGCAGCTCAATTACATGGAGGATACGTTCTACAACCTCGAGCAGATCCAGTTTGCTATGGCTGAGCGCATCAAGGAACTTGGCTCTGGTGCTTCCATGGGCGAGGATTCTGAAAAGGCTGAAAAGTATGAGAGTACAATCAAGGGTCTGTGGGACATGATCCAAACTGGTGAGGAGCAGGCGCTCGAACGCAAGCGTGAGCGACGCCGACTGCTTGCCGAAGACCCAGATGCCGACGAACAACTCTCTCCTGACGAAGACTTCAACAGCAATGAGCAGTACTCGCTTCTCGCCTTTTCCTCAAAGATTCAATTCCTCTTCAAGCGTGCTACTAGCCTCAAAGAGAAGCAGTCGGTTCTTCTGCGCCAGATCAAACAGCAACGTGAGCTCAATAGCAAGTCTGATGCACAAAAGGAGGCAGACTTTGAGCGTCTCAACACTCAAATTCTCAGTGCGAGGTCCGAAAAGAAGTCGATGGAAGATGAACTCGAGCGGGCCATGAGCCAATTGTCGCAGTTTGATGCGCAAAAGGGCAATGCCGATACAGAGGTTCTGCGCGGGACACAAGAACGTAATGCGGGACTTGAGGCTCAGCTGATCAATGTACAAGAGCGTGTGATTGCATTCGAATCGGAACTGAAGGAGGCCAAGCAGCGTGTCGTCGCCTACGAGAATCAGCTTAAGGACGTCCAGGAGCAGGCTGTGAACTACCAGAGCAAGCTTCAAGACGCTGAGAAGCGCGCTGCTTCTTACGAAGAGGAGCTCAAAGACCACCAACAACGCAACAGTGCATACAATGTCTCGTCACAAGAGGCAGAGGAACGTACTGCTGGCTACGAGGCCCAAGTACGGGATGCCCAGGAGCGCGCTCTTATGCTTGAGAAGGAGCTAAGGGAAGCCCGCGGCGAAGGTGAAACTCTCAAAACTCAACTTGCCGAATTGACGCAAAGAACCGACCAAGCCACAGCTGCTCTGCAAGCAGTGACTGCGGCAAAGGAAGCATCCGAAGCCCGCTCCCTCGACGCAACCAATATGCTCAACGCAAAAGAAGAGGAATTTCGCAAACTCGAAGGCGAAATCGTCCGCCTAACCACCGAACTCACCTTCGCCAAAGCCGAACTCGACGGCGCCTACGGCACCCGCGCCCAGCGCGCCGCCGACTCTGCCGCTAACCCGGCCATCAAAAAAGAACTCGACGAGCTCGCCGACCAAAACCAAGCTCTCCGCGGCGAACTCGAGGCCCTCCGCAAAGTTCAAGACGTGGCCTCCCAATCCGAAGCCGAAGCCCGCCAGTCAGAGCGCAACCTTAAGGCTGAACTCTCTGCCATGGCTGCCGAATACGAGGCTCTCACTCGTGACGCTATTGCCAATGAAAAAGATCGCGATGCGCTTGAGTCTCAAATTGACAAGCTGAGGGATGACAAGGAGGCGCTTGAGCGGGAGCTCAGCGATGAGAAGGTCAAATGGTTGGGAATTAGGAGTCCAGGGACTCCAATGGGGACTGGCTCCGGTGCTATGCAGTTGGACATGGGAGCTACGAGTATTAGGATGTTGAGAGAGGATTTTAGAAAGATGATGAGGGATCGCACGGCCGAGGGGTTGAAGGCTTTGAGGGTATGTTTTTTCCCTTCTTTTTCCCTGACTGCTTTGGGGGTTTGATGCAGTGTGACTAACATATACAACAGGCTGAGCAAGAAGAACGGAGAAAGCTAGAGGCGGTTGTGAGACAGCTGCGCAAGGAGTCGTTGCCGCAGCGGTCCAATCTCTCCAGGACCATGACGACGCCGCATTAGAACTTGTAATTCCCTTGTCCTCATAGCCTTTTTTCTTTTGGCCAAGACTGGCGAAGATATGACGTTTTGTTAAGATAGAAAGAGATGCTGATTTACGTTGTCCTTTTCCATTTTTTCTTGGACGGAACCGGATTTTTCCTTTCGACGCATCAATTGGAAAAGATATAATATCCTCATGTAATCTTGTTTTGTATACCCTTACACGCTCTCTTCTTCTTCTTCTTTTTTTCCCTCCTTTTTCCCGAGAGGAAAATTTTATGTAAACCCTTTGCTTCTTTTCCTTTACCCTTTTTCTACCCATTTTTGCAATGTTTCGTCGTGGTACGCAATGGTAGAATCTGAGTACGTACGTAGCCTAGACTTTTTATTGGCGTTAAAGGGAGAATCCGTTCTACAAAGGGAAAGGGTAAGGGGACATGTACGCAGGTATAGAATACTTGAAAATGTTTAATGTCATGTTCATCTTCATGCCCTCTTCTGTATTTTCTCTTCCATCTATGAGATCACTACGTTCAAGCTTTAGGTTTAGGCTTCAATAGCAACACTAGGTCCCACGTCCTTGATCCTACCTTCCAACCTCGGCGCGATAGCTCGTGTCCAATTGACCTGGAACTCGCTGCCGCCCAGCTCATCGCAGAGCGAAGGGTTGCCCTTGAGACCTGCTACGCGCCACCATTTACGCATTACGCGGCGGATCATTTCGATCTGGTGATCTGAGAACTTGATAGGCTTCGATTTGTCTTCTACAATCAAAGGTCCATCGTCTTCGTCCTCGTCTGCATCCGGGTCTGACGATTCCGAAGAATCAGGCGGACTGGACTGTTCGACGACTCTGCTTATGCTGGGGTGCTGGGCGGGTGTGGATTTGTCTGGTGAACGAGGTGAGGGATCATGGAATGCGTGGCCGTGGTTTTTCTGAAGGTTGGTCTGGATAGAGTTGAATTTGTTGTTCATTGATTCGCCCCAGCGCTTCCATTTGCCCATTACTTTGAGCGACATGAAGTATTGGCGGAGAATGGTGGAGATTAGCACGCCGTTTTCTTCGGATACGATTTCTTTGGCGACACCGCCTTCTTCTTCGATTAGAAGGGATGTGTAGCCATCTGAGGAATTATTAGTAAAGGGGGTTTTGGGTACTGTCAAGAAAGACGAGATGACGTACCCTTTCCACGGCCCATGTATCCCCGCGTAGCTAGCACGTACTCCCTCGTCTCGTCTACTGGCTCCTCGCCAATCATAACGCTCTTGATGCGCGAGTGGGGCGGCTGTGAATAGTCCGCTTCAAAGATAATGTTTGAGACTTGGGGGAATCGGCCTTCCAAAGCTGGGTAGTTGCTCACACCATTCTCCAGTGCTTCTCGTATCGCTTTACCAGTGACTTTGAGAACCACAACAGGATCCTCAAACGGAAAACAGTTGACGAGGTCTCTCAACTTCAGCACGCCAGGCGGGTAGATTTGATCACCCCGGATAGTTCCTGCTGCCATGATGCAGCAGTCGGCTGAGTAGTAGTATCGCATAAGGTCACAGACAAAGTTACCTATGTTTGACTCCTTTGTTCGTACAGTGGTGAATCTAGCATCGAGAGGCGCGGCAGTGTATCCAATCGGCTTGTCCAGCCTTTTCCTAATCTCTCGTGTTTGCTCCTCGACCAACGCCATAGCCTGTGGGTCTTGAGGTATGCTGCCGACGACATCTCGTCGCACAATCTTAAAGTCCCAGCCCTTACCCTCTGGCTTTCGCCACGCTTCGATGTGTGAGAGTTGCTTAAAGTCTGTGCCAGATCTCAGCACCTGTGTACCATTGATGAGACTGTACGAGTAGTAGTGGTCATGGCCACCGAGGATTATGTCAATCAACTCTCCTCCGCACTGCTTTGCCAACTTGTTGTCATTTGGTTCACGCTGGTGCGACACGCAAACGATGATCTCAGCACCCTGCTCTCTCAATCCAGGAATGAGCTCCTTTGCCGTCTCTGACGCGCTCTTGTAGATGATGTCTGGTGGTAGAGAGTTGATTGTATCGAGCCACTCTCGTTCAGCAAGTCCAATAACACCAACTTTGATGCCATTAGATGCTGTGAGGATAACTGTTTTCTCCGCGTTTCCGAGCGGTACGCCGTCGCCGAGGGCTGGGTCGTGAACGTTGGCAAGAAGCCATGGGAACTTGCATTTGCCTGTGAGGTAGCGGTACTGCTTGACGCCAAAATCGAGGTCGTGGTTCTGGTTGGGGGTCAGATATGGCTGAACTCAAGAAGATGGATGTACGTACACCAACGCAAGACACGTCTGTACCAATGGTGTTGAGCACAGGTACCATGTGACGGCCTGATTGTGTCCGTCAGATTCATCTGTTAACAAAGCTCAACAACATTAGTTTCCTAACCTTTGGTGATGCTGCTTTCAATGCTTGGATTGAAGGCATCTCCGGAGAAGAAGGTCAAGAGGTTTGACTGCCCTTGGAACCTCTCATCGTCGCGGTAGTAGTTGACCAGGGTCTGAAACCTCGCATAACCTCCAACTGGCTCTCTAGACCCGGCCTCGACATGGTAAACATCATTGTAGTGTAGGAAGCGAAGGTCTGGAGGGGCATTTGGGGCCCCACCTTGAGGCTCGCAGATGAGCTGCTCTTCAGCTGAAGGGGTTTCTGATAGTGCCATTGCAGAGTCGACAGAATGAATTGAAGAACAACAGGACAAAACGAGCAATCTATGGAATTGAAGCACTTATGTCCACCTCTTGAAGCGGTGAGATATGCTGCATCATTGCTGCGAGTTAGCGCGCCAGGGTCCAGATGGCCCGTTTGGCTGTACTGCATGGCATTTATACACCAGCCAATCACAGCGAGGCAGTTTCACGACAGGAGTGGATCTCCAGGGGCAGTGCTGGGGTTGGCGGGGATCCGGCAGGCAGTCCACACACGACCAAGTACATGCACGCGCGTCAGACCCCTCGGCCTCACCACTCATAACACAACTAACAGCATGTCAAAATATGATTATCTACAATCAGCTATGCTACACATGGGGACTATGATGATTGTGGGCTCATATGCAATAATAGCGATGAGAACTCGAGGATGCACTTCTCAATGCAGGATCCAACCATGCAAAACGCCAGATAGTCTGCCACAACGGATATCGCACGCCCAACTACCACTGCTGTAGCAAAAACAGCGCCACGATACCTGCCTTTCCAAAGAAGAAAAGAAAACGCCGCCAGAACCCACACAAAAGAATCAAAAGAAAATCAGACCCAAGCCGGAAGCCCTCAGAGAGCATTCCAACCATCCCAGAGATTTAACCTAGCCTTGCCCTTTCCCTTCGGGCCTTGCCTAGACCCAGCTGTCGCCGGACCCGTCCCAGAACGCCTTGAACTCCTTCCTAATTCCTATTGTCTACTGCTTCCCGGACGGCCCCCCTTGGCCTTGGCTTTGGCGTGTGTGTCCTTGCACTCGTCGCTGCAGAACCATTTCGCCCGCCCCGTAGGCGGCTTCTCAAGGTGTACGCAGCCGAGATGGAACCACTCGCGCGGGCAGTCATCGTTGTCACAAGCAATCATGTTGCCATATGACACTTCATTGCAGTAGCAATATCGGGGCTCGTCTCCGTCTTCTTCCGATTCCACCTCAGCCTCAGCTTCGGGCTCGGCTTCTTGATAGTCTTGTTCTTGTGCAACAGAGCTTGCCGCCGACGATGTAGGGTTCGATTTGACCTGGGATGTGGCCTTCAACGCTGGAGATGCATTTCCAACATTGGTATTTTGTTGTGCGTTCTTCTTCTGGCCCCGTTTCGACACGGTGCCAGTAGTCGTACTGTTGTTCTCTGACGATGTGTTGGAGCTGCCATTATTCGCATTGCGGCTGCTGCGGCTCCGCGACATGGCTACTTCGGGAAAGGCGCCGACAACGGGCGTCGAAGTCTTGGACGTTCGGCCGGGTCGGCCTGAGGCTGGGGCCGGCGCAGGGGTATCAATCTCCATGCTTTCTGGCTCTGGCTGCCCCAGGTCTTCCACTTTCATATTTGATGTTTCAAATGTTGGTTGTGCGTCTGCAGGCTCCTTCGGAGTTGATGCCACTTTTGTCGAGGCATTGTCCCGCGCAATGCCAGCAGCTTGCTCGATTTCGGCAATCACATTGCTGGTTATAACCTGTTGTATAGAGTGGGAAGAGGACGGTCGACGTCCGGGTGGGACGTCTTGATCTTTACCTGATGTCACAGACGTTGCCGTAGAATTCTTGCGAGCCCGCGCCGACAGGGGTCGATCTGCTGCGCCGGCAGTGGCTTTGCTGATGGCAAAGTTAGCAGCAAGGGGTGATGCAGCCATGGGGGGCGAGTATGGCGGCATTGGGTTCTTGCGTTGCGCGGGCGCAGGAGCTGCTCGCGGCTTGCGCTTTGCGGCGCTGTTCTCTGGGACTGGCGTGCCTCGCGGGCTTGATCCACCCCGCGCTCCATTGCTGACAGCTTTCAGCGCACTGCTTGTGGACCGTTCCATAGGAGGAGCAGCCGGTGTTGCTGCAGCGAGGGCCTTTTCCGTCTTTTTTCGCTTGCCGTTGGGACCTGCACCATTGCTCGATATACCCAGGCCAATCCCTCTGTTTTCGGGTGTGGGCGCCGTCTCCGCAGGTGCTGGCTTCCTCTTCTGGGGTTTCTTCGCTGGTCGGTCATCAAAGTCCGAATCAACCTGCTGGTGCCGATTGCGTTTATTCGCGTGCATCGCCTCGCGCCGGGCCTCGCTTTTTGCAGCAATGGAGTCGACATCATGCACGTGTTGGGCCGCTGCCGCAAGGTTGTTTGCCGCTGCCACTTCACGCCGCTGCCGTTCGTGAGATTGGCCGCCCTTTTTCTTTTCCTCTTTGTCTGCATAAGCCCAGTGGGTGAGACTACCGTATCGTGCTTCGTCGCTGATTTCGCCATCGAGCTGCGCGTATGAGTGGTGCATCCGCATGAGGCCTTTGTCTTTGGTGGCCTTTGCGCCCTGAAGCACTACCAGTTTCTCGTCGAGCGTAGGGAGCATGTTTGCGATGAGCATGCGCAGGCGAAAGAAGAGCTGGCGCTTCCGTATCGCGGCCTGCTCTTCCGGGGAGAGGGTCTCAGGGTTCTGGGACGACTGCAGGTGTTAAGCTTTTACAGCTACCCTATGTGACGTCGGGACTTACGTTGGCGCTGTTTTCCGCTCCCGCTGCATTCTGGCCGGCGGCTGATGCTTGGACCCTTGTTGTGACGGGCTGGTGGGCAATCTCGTCGAGCAACTCCTCGAGCAAGTGTTCCGGGTCGTGTAGCTTAGCCTCGACCTCCTTGAACATGGAAAAGTGCTTGATAATTTCCTTGGGGAACGCATCGACAGCGCCCGTGAAGTGTGTGAGGGCTGGCAGGAAGCCGGGCGCGCTGGTCGAGGCCTCGGGTGTCTGTTCCATTCCGCTGGCAGTAAGTCTTCCGGCAAAGGTGCGCGCATAATAGTTTGTAGGTCGGACCGTGGCCCTGCCTTGTCTCGTGGAGGTTCTTGTGCCTGTGTTGGGCGGCATCGTGGCTGGAGGAGCGCTGGGTCGGGTGGATGGCGTTGGAGAGGCCGCGAACGCGCTCAGCCCAGAAGAGGGTGGGTAGAATGGACTTTTGTAATAGAAATGACGTATGGGCGCATATCAAGCGACGAGAGAGAGTATACTGGCGTGCCCAGCGATTTGCTTGTCGGAGAAACAGAATGCAGCGTTGACCAGGAGCTCCTCACTACCCGTCGACAAGCGCGAAAAGACGCCAAGGCTGTTGACGGAATTGAGCCTCTTCGCGCACGTGTGTCCGTTATCGCTGCTAGCTCCCTCCGATAGGTGACTAAGCAGAGGCGACCTCGCTTTCCAACTTGACTCGACTTTTCCCATTCCAAAATGCTTAATCTCAAGATAGATTTTCTTTGTTTGCGCTAATCATTCCAGGATTTCCGGTGTGGATCTTCGTTATGGTTGTGGGCTTCATAGGCGTAGCTCAGCCCGTAATTCCTTCACCCGTCAAGGTCCCTATAGAAGACCATTGTCGCGTGTCGATCGAGACGACTACATCTCTCCATCATCGGTTGTCTGGAATACGGAACTGTGAAGTTTCTGGATTCAGTTATCAGCCATTTTATGGTCCTCAAGCGCTTGATCAAACCAAGCTTCAGGCACCGTTGGCTGTCCAGAGACTCGACCTCGAACAATCAGAAGTGCATGGGCTTCGTTCAATCTGCCGTTCAAAGATGACCAGGTGTTCATAGAGATTGACTAACCAGCCATGGAATACAATTCAAGGTCCTTGAAAGCGGCCTTGTAGTTGTGACTCGGTAGCTTTGTCGAATGGGGTAGTATACGTAGGTCGTCGCTTCCAAACTCATTACTTCCTACCATATCAGTCACTTCCTAGTGCCAAATGTGAAGATTTGCAAACATTCGCACAGCTGTATTCTTTTGTTTCTTCACCTTTTGTCTCTTCTATATGCAACATTTCTTCGACTCGTTTCCAGTCTTTGTGAGCACTACCAGGATATTCCGTCATGTCTCTTTCGCATTCGTCTAGTGCTGTCTTCGTTGGGGATCACCCGAACACCACGATGCCTGGTAATTTGCAACTGATGCATTATTTAATTCAATGATTAATATGTGATCGTCTTGGTCAAGTCTGATCGTGCGTGATGGTCCATTTATGGTGCGGAGGCATGAGGACCACATGCAAACGCGGCACTGCGCAGTCACCTGGCAGGTCACCGTATCCCATGGACTTCGCAGCTGGATTCAATTGCGAGGCACATGGTTGTTTGGCGAGCCTCATTTGGCCTTGGGCCATTCTCGTCGAATCGTACGTCACAGCAGTGAATTACGGCTGCGTCATACAATTCATCACTACACGTCAATGAGGGTGAGCTGGCCAAGCTTTGACTCAAACGGCGTGACTATTGTCACTGAGGACTTGAATTCACTACTCGTCTGCCTGCCGCAATCCTACCGCCACGTACTCTGTCTTTCACTTCAAAAACCTCTCGCTCAGCAGCGTCGAGACCTCGTCCGGGACTGAACGCTGTCAACGCCAGTAGACTAACATCTGCCAGTCACTATATCTCATCAATATTCCGTTCTAGGTTTCTTTTCAACAGCGCTTTCAGCATGTCCACCAACTGCAAGGTTGATCTCCCGACCAACCCCCTCCCGATTGAGATCACTAGGGTCGAGATCATCCGCAACGCCATGAGCCTCAACAACCTCTTGAACAAGCCAACTGCGAATCTGAAGGGGAGCGAGACAATTGAACCAGATTCACCTCATGATCCACACACGGCCGTAAAAGATAGGGTCTTGTCACCTAGTGTGTCCTCAGACACCCTCGTAACCGAGCCAGTAAGTGTTTGCATCTCTGGGCATTTGTTTTTGAGCACCTCTTGCGGCACCACTGCAAAGTGCTCCAAAAAACGCTTAGAATAGAGACTAAATAAGCTGCGCGTCAACAGGTAGTGTCTGATAGTATCTCAGAGCAAGCAGATGAAGACGTCCCCGATTTCCAGCGCGAATTCATCTGCATGAACGACCGACACACACGCTGTCAGACCGGCCAGTATACCAAAGACCTGTCGCGCAAAGTCATTTCGGATCACTTTGGCCGCAATAAGGCCTGTACGCGTGACATTACTGAGTGGCCACTCTTCTGCCGCAAGCACTACCAGCGTGCGACGTACGACAAGGCAAAGTGGCAGATCCGCAAAGTTCACCTCATTCTGCGCCAGTTTGACATCATTGAGAAGCAGTTCCCCGGTACCACCTACAAGATCACGCTCAAGAAGTCCGAAGAAATCCGCTTGAACCAGTACTCGCGCCAAGTGGCCTCAGGTATGAGCGCCGAAGACGCTGAGAAGTGCGTCGCGCCTGTTCCTGGCAAGCACTTTGAGGCGCCCGTCGAAGTGCTCCGTGAGTTGGACCTGTCGCTTGGTCGTGGCAAGACTTACAAGGAAGTTCGAGACATTGTCGACGTCATTCTCCAGATGCTTGAGGGAAATGAGTGCGAGCAGGTTCCTGCTATCGAGTTTCTTCCCGAGCTCCCCAGCAAGAGTGTGTCGCCCGTGACGGTCCCAACCAAGTCTCCCGTTACAAAGTCAACAAGATCTTCCAAGCGCATCTCCAACAAGGGTTCTGTCAAGAAAACGAGTCAGAAGGCTTAGAAGGTGCTGTCCTTGCATCGTCTGGATTTGTGGTCTCTCGTAGGTTTGTATATTCCTTAGTCCCTCTCGTCCATTGTTCTGATGTTTGTCAATGCACCACCAATCTTTTCTTTATATACCAACAGTGCTGACCTCTTACCATCTGCAACAGAAGTAGCCACTTGGTTTCTTACTTCTTTTCATTCTACTACCATACGCAGTCACCGTCCCATCCGCTTCGAGCAAACCAGCAAGACTGTCTGTATGGGAAATTGTATTTGTATAGATTTTTCGGGTTCGGGTTCGGGTTCTACCATATCTTGTATTGTATCCGGGGGGCGGACATGAGTGTAGTCCCTCTGGAAACCCTTGGTTAGGGTCATGCAATAGACATTGATGATGCATTTTACACGCGTTTGGCGTGCACGGGTATGAGATAGGATCACAGAGGTGAAGGCGGATGTGGGATTATTACCTGCAACATCATGTATATGTATTAGGAATTCGAAATTGTCAAGAATCTTGCATCTTATCTGCTTTGTGTATCGTGATTGGTCAGTAGTCCTTGCCTGCGGTGTCACTGGAATGTTCTGCCTTGTGCTCTGGTGTTTCGAACTGTACTCACCTAGCAACCTTGATTCTCCAGTGATGGCCTAGCTGTATATCAACTTGATTGTGGGGAACTCAGCTTGCGGTGAAGGTGAGGGAATAGGGCGCCAACTCGACAAAGCTCATCCTCACCGCAAGGTCCCGCGAAGTCATACAATGGCTCTCGTAAACCACATTTGTTCCAAACTTTCTTACTCGCAATTAAACACTGCGGTATTCTCTTACCTTTGTGACACCCAGGTACATGCCCCAGCCTTCAAATTGGAGTAGCGCAATCCACTAACATCTTCCAGATTCACCATGCGTGAAATCTTACCATATCAATGCACTTTTAGTTCTGTATCGAGCCGATTAGAAAGCAAGATTAAGAGCATCTTACCCCAGTATGACGAGAAAGATCCAAGGACATGGCCTTATGTGACTTTGGCGACTATCGAGGAGCGTCGCCCTTACTACGGCTACCCAAATCTTCTAGCAGGCGTTGCTTACCAGCGGTCGGTCATACTGCGATACCACGCCATGTACTCAGCTGAGGAGCGCAAGCAAAGCGCCTTCCTAAACGGCTCATTTCACGAAAGATATCCTTGCAACTACGATGAATACGATCAGCTGAAGGACTGGGTCGGCATGTCCAAGGTGGAGCATAAGAGATACATGGCAAACGTCGCCGGAGACATCATAGACATCACAGAAGATGCATACGACGATGGATTGCGCCTTCCGCCGCGCCAATCGACTACTATAAGGGGAGACAGGACTCTGAATGGCGAGTGCTGCGCAAATAGTAGATGTATCGAAACCAGACGCGAAGCAGCCAAACCCCGAAAGGAACTCTCGCAGAAGCAAGGCCAACTCGTGAACTCTCAGCAGAACCCCAAAGAATTCGAAGCAAGCGAAGAACGCAGACACAACGCGCCAAGCGACACACAAGCCGAACTCGAGAAGCTGCGACAATGCGCAGATGCCGCGGAGCGCGAATGCGAGATCCGCAGGGCAAACAATATCAAGCTATTATGGCGGGTACGGGAGCTAGAAAGAAAGGCAGTTCAGAGGGATGAGCTGGAAGCGTATTGCAGTCAGTTAGAGGAGGAGGTTGATGTACTCAAGGGGAAGCGAAAGCGAGACGTTGTAGAGTCTGATCCTAATGAGGATTTGATGGAGGGATATATGTTTAGCAGCAAGAAGACGAGGTCGTCTAGCGCAGATTAGTCGTAGGGAATTGAGGTTGAGATGTAGGAAATGCGGTGGCTACAAGGAGTAGTCGAGTGTGCATAGACAAAGTGAAGTCAAGGATGCCGCGGAGTTGCTGCAGATCGGGTTCGGCAACGCTAAGCCTTTTCCATGACAGTTCAAAGGTCTCTCCCCTGCCCTTTTGCGTCATCCTCGCACGTCGTTATTTGTGGTTCGAATGCTGCGGGGCATCGTTCAAATGAGTAACAAGTCACCTATTGGGCTTGGCTGGGCACTTTGCTTATCAAAGCGCGCCCTGTAGCTTTATTCGGTCTGGCATTGCCACTACAATCGGTTGGAGATATAAGATTGCATGATCTGCGAAGTAGCATCAATTGAACTATAGAAACTACAGCTCTTTTTGGAATTTTTTTGGACTTGCAGCTCGCGAGTCGCAACGACACCACGAGAATGGAGCCTTCACGCACTACCCAAGCTGCAGTCATACTGTCAGCATTCGTGATGCCCATCCTCACTTATCTATATTTCACCAAGACCCAACAGTCGAAGAAGAAAGCTGGGCCTCTACCCCTACCGACAGAAATTACCTCGCTCTTCATACACCCAATCAAGTCATGTCATGGGATATCAGTACAGTCGGCAAAGCTCTTGCCTACAGGCCTCGATCTCGGTATGCATCTTCCCAATACAGTCACAATACCAAATTCTAGGGTACTAACCGTGCTAGATCGCCAGTGGATGTGGGTCAGCTACCCAGAATACGAATTTCTCACCATCCGCCAAAACTCCAAAATGACTTTGATTCGCCCTACCTACGATGAAACGACTGATACTCTGACCGTCACCGCACCAGCACCAAACTCAATAGATGAGAAGCTCGAGTTCTCTATCCCAGCGCATCCGTCAAAGGAGTGGCTTGATGAGAACACTGAAGACCATTCAGCGAAGATCTGGAGTACTACAACAGAAACCCGCGTCTATTGTCCCGAGCTGACTGCCCCCTTTAACGCCTTCTTCGACAGGGACGTACGACTTGTATACAAGCCGCCCGTATCTGACGATCCTCGACCACTCGTCTCGAACGGGGCGCCGGCTGTCCTAGGAAGGGACGCATCAACATGTTTCCCGGATCTTATGCCCATCCTAGTTGGCAACAAGAGTAGCATTGATGAACTCAACACGCGTCTTAAAGCAGCCGCAGACCATACCATTGATGTCCGCCGTTTCCGGCCCAACATCGTTGTCAAAGGCGACAGCAATGCACCTTGGGATGAAGATCGCTGGAAGACTATCGAGATTACACCAATGTCTGGTGAGAAACCCATCATTCTGGATATTACCCAGCGATGCGCACGCTGTCAGGTGCCTAATGTTGACCCGGATACGGCTGAGAAACACAAGACGCAGCCGTGGGATATATTGATGAAGTACCGGAGGATTGACGAGGGCATCACGTATAAGCCCTGCTATGGTATGTTGGCTGTGCCCAGGACGGTAGGTGAAGTAAGGGTGGGGATGAAGTTTGAGGTGACGGAAGTAACTGATGAGCATCGATACATCGCTGGTTTCTAGACTGTTGAGTAGTTGTGATATCTTAATGATTGTGTTGCTACAAAGAACAATTGCATGACTTGAGCAACAAGCTGCCTTAGAGGACACATGTGAAGATATGTCTCTTGTCCGACTACTTACGTATCTCCTCCCATGACCAAACATTCCCAACATGGAATCCTACGCGACAAGCGCATCGCAACGCGGGTAAAACGCAGGAGGGCCGGCGACCCGAGGCAGATTGATTGCCAAATCTTAATCCTTTCCCCAAAAAAGAGAGCGGCTGCATGGGGTGGGCGGAGCGGAAGAATACACGGCTAAACACCCAACGTCACCAGAACCTCGATTCAACATCCAACACGGGACGAACATGTGTAAACCCGCGCCATTGAGCAGAGGCAGGTGGATATTCTTATGAACCGTCTTGGATGCCCAAGTGAAGAGAGCTTGGCCATGGGAGGATAGCCGTGCCGGCGGGTAAATAGGGAGGGAGCTTGTCCGGTGGGAGGATGAGGGGAGGAAGGGAACCGTGGGGCAACAGGAATACCCCTCCATTCATAAGAACGGGACGGGTCATATGAAATACAATCCATTGAACCATTTATTTTTCTTTTTCCTTCCAAATCCATCCAATCATCCATATACCGACGAAAAATATATACCATACACACGTGTTTTTAAAGTAAAAAAGAAAGAGAAAGGAACAATATGGCGGACAAAGACCCCATCGTCACCCACATCTTCACCGCAGACCCCTCGGCCCATGTCTTCAACAACAAACTCTACGTCTACCCTTCGCACGACCGCGAATCCAACATCCCCAACAACGACAATGGCGACCAATACGACATGAACGACTACCACGTCCTCAGCATGGACTCCGTCGGCGGGCCCGTAACCGACCACGGCGTCGCCCTCCGCCAGGAAGACATTCCCTGGGTCAGCAAGCAACTCTGGGCCCCGGACGCCGCCACCAAGAATGGAAAATACTACCTCTTCTTCCCGGCCCGCGACAAGGAAGGCATTTTCCGCGTGGGCGTTGCGGAGGGAGATACCCCCGAAGGCCCCTTTAAACCCGAGCCCGAACCCATCAAGGGAAGCTTCAGCATCGATCCCGCCGTCTTCGTCGACGACGACGGCGCCGCGTACCTGTATTTCGGCGGTATCTGGGGCGGACAGCTGCAGTGCTGGCAGACGGGCAAGTTCGAGCGGAGTGCGTACGAGACCATGGAGGCGCAGTCTGGTCCTGCCCTATGCGCCAAAGTAGGCAAGTTGACGGAGGACATGAAGAGTTTCGCCGAGGATGTGACTGATGTTGTTATTCTGGATGAGGAGGGCAAGCAGCTTCAATCGCAGGACCATGATAGGCGGTTTTTCGAGGCGGCGTGGTTGCACAAGTACAATGGCAAGTATTACTTTTCGTACTCGACGGGGGATACCCACTATCTTTGCTATGCGATTGGAGATAGCCCCTTGGGTCCGTTTACGTACGGTGGAAGGATTCTCGAGCCCGTGATTGGGTGGACGACACATCATAGTATTGCCGAGTTCAAGGGCAAGTGGTATTTGTTCTACCACGACTCGAGTCTCAGCAAGGGGGTCAACCACCTGCGGTGCGTCAAGATTCGCGAGATTGTGTATGATGAGGCGGGCAAGATTAAGTTGGCGGAGAGCCAGCCAAAGGTTGAGGGTAGCTAGATATTCTTACTCTTTCCAAATGAAAATTTCTTTGCAGTTACTTCATGTCGAGTTCTATTTCATATAACTACCGGGATATTTATATACATCCAACCCCCTAAAACGCCGTAAAATGTTTCCTATCAAAACTTCCATCATCCAACCCACCGTCTACTATACACCAACCCCCCCAAACCTCACCTTCGCCATAACCCCCACCCTCCTTGTCTCCCCATCCCTCTCCCACTCATGCAACCACACCCCCTTCCCATCCCCAAACACACCCTTCATGTCCTCTACCGCGCCACACACCCCATCCGCCTCCCCCCACGGCAACCAACTCTGCTCCACTGCCGTCCACACCCCGCCCCGGCCCCCGCGCGCATCCCACATGCGATCCCCGCCAACAGCCGACTCGTGGTATCCCACCGCGGACTGCGGCGCACGGAAGTACACGCGGAGTAACGCGCGTCTGTATTCTGCGTACCAAAGGGAATCCCAGGTTATCTTCGACGTGGCGAGGTTGGGTTCGCGAGGTAACTGTGCGGCGAGGGCGGCAGGGATGGCGCCCGTGTAGGTGTTTTGGATCAAGGGAATGTCGGTCCAGGGGACGTTGCGGTCAGGTAAAGCATCGATGTTTGGGTCGTAGTCGAGGTTTTTGATGTGTGTGGAGTGGGTGTGTGGGGAGAGACTGGGTTTTACTGGATCGGGGCGCGAGAAGGGTGTGGTTGTGTGATAGAGGGAGACTGGCAGGGAGAGGTAGGATGGGTCGCGGTTGAAGTGGGTATAGGCGGTTAGGTTGTTGTTGTCATTGTGAACGATAGGGATGAGTTCGTCTGGGGCGGTATAGAGGAGGGGTTGGAAGAGGGTATGGGTGTAGTCGAGGCCGATGGAGAATTCTTGTCTGGTGAAGTTGGAGAGTTCGAGTTCGAGTTTTGCTTGGTTTAGTCTATGTCTGGCTGCTGACTTCCTGGATCCGCCGTCGAAGAAGTTTTTGAATTTTGCGCTAGGAGATCTGGTTTCTACCTCAACGGCATCGCGACTCAACTGTTGCTCTGCAAATAGCGTGGCGAACACGGACTGGACAGTCGGCGACTGACTCTTGCGATCCAGAAACTTCTTCTGCGCAGCCTGGTACAACGCTCTCAAATCGCTCGCCGGACCCATGGCCATCCTGGCGTTAATAAACTTGGCGGGCGTCTCTGATATCAGCCGGCCAGTCTCGGTAGTGTACAAGTTATCGGGAGATGGTGACAATGGCACGTATTTGCACGCCTTGTCATCGCCCTCGCACATCTTCTCTGCTCCAAATACAATCGTCTGGTTGAACTTCTGAAACCCATTCTTGTCAGTTCCATATCTCTTCAACAACCGCAAATTGACATCCTCAAGCAACTGCTTGTACTGCTCAATCATCACATCGCTTGAAAGCTGGAACCACGTCTGTTGCGCATCAACAATGAGTACCAGATCCTTGTCTTTGACCAACTTCGTATTGCTCAGGTAATGTAGCGTGTCGTTAAGAATCACCTCATGTCGCTTTTCACTCGTCGCATGGCCGGAATTCAACTGTACCACAGTCGGTGGAGGATAGTTGAGTAACATGGCAGACAGCGTCGCTTTGCAAAAGTTGTTTGACTCATACTCAAACGGCATGATGAGGTGGAAGTTGGGCGTCGTCTTTTTGAGTTTTGCCGGTACATGGTCGATTTGGCCGTTTTCAATCTGTATCGTCAAGTTCGAGGGTGTCTTGAACGCCGAGCTTATGGATTTGGGCAGACTTGGAAGGTATGCTTTCCATGGATAATACGGAGACATGCCACGGTGTCTTGATGACAATTCCTACCATGATGTTAGTGTACCATCCGCTTCATGGATGTTGGACGTGGATCGCGGCATACCTCATGGTGTTTCATGCCTGACAGCCCTAGAAAAACCGAGAATAACACAGCCATCATAACCACCATCCTCCCCCTCCTCGTACACACCCATTGTATCGCCGCCCCGCCAACCTCCTTTGGCGATGGCGTGGGTGAGGTGACCTTTGGGGTAAGCAAATCGCTCACCATATTGGCCCGCCAAGAAACTCTGCTAGTAGAGACCAAGGGCCCTCAGTATCACCGGTTGGGAAAAGAAAGGGCTCTCAGGCCCTGGCAAGTCGCAACAACACAAGAGGAAAGAAAGAGAAAAGGATTATTTACATTCCGCCTCTCCCGGTCGAGTAACCACGACATATGTATTGTGATGCAAGGTACTGACCAAGTACCGCCGCAACGGGGCTTATTTCACTGTGCACCCTTCCTTGCAACTCTCCATAATCTCATGCAGAAATCGTACGCACGCCAGAAACTCATTTCTCGACTTTTTCGTCGTGGACATCTTACGTCACGGGCCGATGATGTACGCGCGGACGTCCCCACCGACCGGTGCATTAGCAATGGCATCATCTTTCCCTCTTCCTCTCTTGGAAACTTAATTTTTTGGGCAGACCAAAAGGTGGGCCAAGCGCTGAGCAAAGGCTTACTTAGAAGACAAGACAATCCAAAGAGAAGGTCGTAACAACTCGAGCCTAGAAGTAAGATCGCAAGATGTACCGTGCCCGAGCGTCCCCCGCTTGACTGTAGGTCCCTCGGTGGAAGCTACCATCTTCAATCGTCATCTGAGGCAAGATTGCGTCGGTAGCTCATTGACCCTTGTGGACATCCGCCGTGGGGATCAGCGAACCGTGTCTGCTGAAACATAATTTGTCCTCTACTAAGAAAGGGGGAAATAGTGGAACCATGTTCCCCCCACCCATCACAAGCGTATAACTCTTCCCTTTCCCAGCACTCTGCACCCCAGGTTAGCTGTCAAACTCCGGCTGCCTGAGGTTTCGCAGCTACAACACAAGGGTGTGGCTGTGAACAAGAGTGGTGCGTGTTTTAGACACGCAACGGTTTGAGGTAAATGCAACGTCCTATCTTGGCCGCGCTAGCTCAAAAACGAACATCTCCTCCCACCACTCAAAGCCACAAATACTGTTACCGCGTTACACTTGTAAGCAGCCCTTGATCAATAGTAGTCGTAGACGTATCATGTATTCCATCTATTCGATATGTATACTAATTAGACATTGCTCATGCGTGCCATCCAACCATCATTCCAATCATTCCCAGCTTCAACCAGGGGGGTATTCATAATGCCGAGCCTCGAGACAAGAGAAAACGCCATCGCTACCCAAGACCGTAATACTTCTTCTTTCTCGATAAAAGCGGCTGGTGTTTTGAGGCGCCCTTGCTATTCAAACCCTCCGTGCCTCTGTCAAGTCTGGTAGGACTGCGCATCCTCATTCCCAACATCGAACCAGACATCCAACGCTGCCCAAGCGTTCGCGAAGTAATATGGGACTCACTAACAATCAGCGTTTCTAACCTTTCTGCTACACTTTGAACGCTGTTCTGGCGCGTGTTCCTTCCATGTCTAGAAATATGTCAGCACACCTGCAAACCCAAAACAAGCGACGGCGCGCTGATCTTAGGCCTGAAGGGTCTGGTACAACTTCAAAGCCTTTGTGCGCACATCTGCGCACTGTTGCAGCGCAACAATATGCCGTTCCTGTGCCACCTTCCATGTCTCCATGACACTTTCGTCTTCTTCCATCTTGGCCAGGTAGCTCACAAAGCCAACCTTCTTGGTCGTCTCCCCACGGTTGCGAATGAAGTGATCGTCTAGATCCTCCATCTCCACGCTTCGTGCAACAAAGTGCCCAGTGAGAACTTTACAGTAGTTTCGGTACGATTTGACATAAGAGCCCATACGTTCAAAGTAGTTATCAATCGAGGCCAAATCTAACTTGGCTGGGACAGGAGGCGCCAGGGGTATTTCGGGATACTTGAGACTCTTCGCTGCATTCGCCTTTATGGGATGTGAGTTGGATGCTTCAGAAGAGAAGGGCAGTGCGTCTCCAACAGATGCCATTCCGCCAAGTCCATTCTTCTGGGGCTCCACGAGCGGTTTGATGAAATCTGGACCAAGGCCATTTAGCCCCTCAGCAGGCGGCTTAGCTGTGGCAGCAGAAGGTGGTGCAGTGCTAGAGCCGTTCGGTGTGGTGCCTGGCAGAGTTGTGTTCAGCTTTGGCACTGTAGGCCCGGTTGTTGCGCCCTTTTTGTCTGACGATGGTGGCCCAGAGTCAATATCCATTGCATCCGCATCACCATTCGTTGGCTCTTCAGCAAAAGCTTGGTACTTGGGCCGCGATGTATCTGACTGGCTTTGTGCCTTGGAGGCTCCGTTTTGCTGCACAGACGCCTTTCGCGGCGCCTTTGGCCGCTTTGTAGCTTCTGAAGGACGACGCGGTGAGGTTTCCTTGGCATCGTTGTACACCCAATGCGGATCTTTAAATGTCTCTTGCCAGTCCTGAGGACTGAATTTTGCAGCGTGAGGAGCTACTGGAGGCTGAGCAAAGTTGAGACCAGGGGGTGGCCCAGGAGGCGGAGGAGGTATCGGGTGGGTAGGTGCGAATGGGTTGGGCTGAGCAGCAAATGGATTCCGATCTGTCGCGCTGCGTTGTGAAGCTCTGCCGCGTGTGGGAGAGGTTCGGCCTTTCCCGCTGGCACCTTTTGGTATGTCAGGAGCAAAGTAACTATTATTGCCTTCAAACTTGCCATGCCAGTCCGAAGGCGAGAATTTCATATTGATGCTCTCCTCACTCCTGCTCTTAAAGGTGTTTGGCATATGGCTTGTAGCCCCATTACTCTGTCGTTTTGGATCAGGTGTCATGAAGCCACTCTGAGCCCAAGTTGGCGGAGGGGGTCTCGAATGTTGCGGCACGGGTGGAGCATTGTGGTGCTTATTGCTCTTTGTGAAAACCTCCGGTTCAGAGTCTGAGTCGCTCGAGTCGGGGTAGCCGTGTGCAAAGGACTTTTTTGCAGTTCCATTTGCAGCTTTTGCTTGTGCCTTGCGACCCGAATCTGAGTATGCGCCCGCATCTTGTGACGAGCTCGCCCTGTGGGTGTAGGTCGGTGAATTGCGCACACTAGCCGATCTACCTAGACCCTCAAACATGGATGTTCGCTCTCCCCCGGCGTGAGAGTAGTATGGGGTGCGAACGCGGTTAGCTTCTGAGTACGGGACGTTGTCGGCCTGGCTTTCTTTGGGAGGTGTGGTAGAGTGGGGTGGCGTTGGTGCTGGGCGAGCATAGTTCCTATACGACGATCGCGCCTGTCCCTCGTCGACTCCAGGCACCGAAGGGTCAAATCCCTGCTTGGAAGAAGGTGCTCTTGTGCTTTGACTTCGGCCAAAGGGAGTGCCGTTGGGGTTGTTTGGAGGATTGGGGTATGCGCTGCTGTGGGCATTGTTGCTTTGTTGTCGAGCGTCCTCGCCCCGCGGTGGCTTCATCTTCTGCCATGCTGTAAAGACATTCGCCCGGGCTTCTGCATCTCTGGGTCTCGGGTCTGGCTTTTGAGCGGTTGGAGGCGGGCGGAAGTTCTTGTTTGTAAACCTGTCTGCGCCCGTGGTATACGAGTTTTGGTGTTGGGGTGGTGGGGGACGCTGTGCCTGCGGTCTCGGAGGAGGAGCGCGATAGTAGGACCCATTCGGGGTAGTCGTTGTGTACGTGTTGCGCTGGGCAGGGGGTGGTCTTGTTCTCGGCGTGTTGGGCGTATTTGCGGAGGCAGAGGCATTCCTGTATTTCCTCCTCTCTGCGTCATACTTTGCTCGTTGGGTGGGATCACATAGTATCTCGTGTGCAGCCTGGATTTCCTGAAACCGGACAACGAATTCGGCCTCGCGCCCAGGATTGCGATCCGGGTGATACTGCAGCGCAAGCGTTCGGAAAGCCTTGCGTATCTCGTTTTCGGTGGCGGTGGCAGAGACCTTCAGGTCGGCATAGTAGTTTCGCGTGGGATCGGCTTTGACCATGGCTGCGGCGACAGTTGTCTTGTGAAGGAAGGGGAGAGGAGTTGAGGGCGCCAGGTAGGCGTGTGAGTGCCAGTGCGGTTACTGGGCAGCCTGCAGAGACTTTGCGCTTCACAGCCTCGTATGGGTGCCTGGCAGTGCTGCTCAGATGATGTTGGTTGGCCGCGCGCGTGAACGTCGGAACATTGTGTATAGCCAGGTGAAGCTTTGCGGCAGCAGTAATCTTAGCACAATCACCTCGTCAGCCGTACGTGTCGTCAGTGGTGCAGAGCAGGCGCGGGTATTATCTGCGTCGATTGGAGCCTGGGCCGCTTGTTGCGTTGGCGTCGAGGTACTGCAGGCGTTGCGGGTTGGGCTGAGATGTTTTGGCTGCGAGGGGCCCACGGCAACGCTTGCTTCAGCCTACAGACATCCCTAGTGCAATCCTGAAAGGGCCCCCAAAAACAACTGCATCAGCTATGCATACAAACCACAGAGGCAGAATCGCAATAAACACGCATGCTGCATTCCCCGTTTTTGCTCTCATCGCAACACGTCTGACGTCGTTGCTGCAGCTAGCTCACCGGCCCATCAGCTATCCAAGAAGAAGCCATGCATGTCACTCTGACCTTGCCCAGCCAAGAACCACCTGCATCCGTCAAGCAAATTTCGTCAGACGCAATCCTTCTCTCTTCACGGCGACTACAGCACGCACGTGACTTCACAATCAAGATATCTGGCTCTACATTTATCCGTCGTAAACTTCATGAATCCATGGTATTTAATTTTTGAAAGTCCTGCCAGCCTTGATGCTGTTCGGAAGCTACATAGCCCAGGACACCCTATTCCATTCACGCCAGCCCATACGCTTGAAACAATCGACCAGACGTCCCACCAAGCACACCACTCGCTCAGCGAATTTAGCGGTAGCGCCAGAGAGAGAGGGTGTTGTTCCTCTTCCAGGTCTTCCTCCTGCCGGCAGTGGTGTGGTTGAACTTGTGTCCACGGCCAAGACCACGGCTCTTCTTGCCAGTGGCAGTGAGTCCACGGCTCTCGCGGTGCTTGTGGACAGGCTTGACGATCCAGTTGATGCGAGGGTCGCGGCGGATGGCCTTGTGCTGGGGGTCGACGCAGATGACCTCGTAGTACTTGTAGGTCGAGTCCTGGTTGATCCAGTAAGAGTTGAGGACGCGGAGGTTAGCGCAGCGACGGCCGACACGCTCCTCAGCAGTCGACTTGAGAGAGCGCTGGTACTTGAGCTGGTTGATACCCTGGTTGGTGGGCTTGCCTGTTGGTTTATTAGTCTGATGTTCTGCTTGAAAAGTCTGACACTCGAAGCATACCGTAGGTGGCACCCCTAGAAGTAAATGTTAGCTATGCACTTTTGCTCAACACATCGCTGCCAATTGTACGTACTTGGGAGCGGGCCTCTTGCGACCTCCACGGCGGACGCGGATGCGGTAGATAACGTAGCCCTGCTTGGCCTTGTATCCGAGGCGGCGGGCCTTGTCGGGGCGCGAGGGGCGGCTGGCGCGGTGGATGACCTTAAGTTGGCGAAGCTATCGATGCACTCTCAGCAAAGTTCAACGAGTACACCAATTTGAGACGGGCAGTCTCGGGGAATTGTGCTCATACCTCCCAGCACTGTCAAATGTTAGCAGAGTTCGTTATCCGGCTCAATCGTCTATACGTACGCGGACGCGCATCAAGAAGCGCATCATATCCGACTGCTTCTTCTTCTGAAGTTCTTCGACATCTACCACGGATTAGTTGCGAGCATGGAATTGCCAGGTTCGGCGTGCGCTTACACTTGAGGGCACCCATCTGTCACAATGTCAGTATACAGTCTGCAAAAAATTCACGATAGCGTGCCGACGTACCTTGACTGTTGGTTAGTATATTGTCGACGCTGTCGTGCTGGAGGTGCTGTAAAAGACGGAACACTGATATTTCGCGTAATGTGTGGGGTGGTCAGTGCATACCCGCTAGTCCTATCGCGTCGGGCGGTGGTGAACTATTGCTGGGGCAGAATGGCAGAATGGCAGAATGGCGAAAAAATCATAGCTACATTTATTGTGGAGCGAACTGATTTCGCAACGAGCTACATACAGTATAAGAAATACCTGGTAAAACTATTCTTGATAATTTATCAAGGTTTGCAACCGGAGAATTCTCAAGACTTAGCAGTTGCCTCTTGTGTGACCCTGTCGTCATGTGTCAAGTGCACTCAGCGGCCTTGGCCTATCGAAAGCCCTTTGATCATGCGCTTGACTCCCCTTTCCACATACCTCAGACTCTCCAGTAACTCACAAGTCAGCTGCACCTTCCCACCTACGTTCATGTTCATGTCTCCATCTTCATCAGTTAGCCCTTTCGCATCACCGCTTGCTACCTTAGCTCCCAAGACCTTGCTCACATTCTTGAGTGCCACTCTTGCTCCCAATTTGAGCTGATTTTCTGTTTCTTCAATGTCTCGTTTGCATGTATCTGCAATAGGATGCGCTTGGTCTTCTCGGAGCTTCGAGATCATGCCATCTAGTCGCTTGTACTCCTTTACCAAACTCTGAGAAGTACTAAGGACATCGGTGATGCATGTGTACCCGGCGTTGCTTGCAATGTTCGTACCCGCAAAGGTCGGCATATCGTGTTGTGTGTGACGGTTTAGGGTTCTGAGACCCTCGAGTATCGTGGAAGCCAGCTCGTCGTCATGGCGTTTCTGCTCTATTTCACTGTAGATACCATCAGCCTTTCTTTTTAGTCGTTCAGCTTCTTTACATCGCGTTGTGGTTGATTCTCACATCTGTATGCTCAGTCGTACAATTTCTTCCTTGTACTTGTTCCGGTCGTCCGCTATTGTTGCACGGAGCTGATCAAGTCCCTTTTTATCATGTTGTGGCTTTTCGAGTAGACTACCAAGAGCAAGCATCTGTCTTTTATTATTGTTAGATGCTGGCTGTTGAGAAAGATAGCTCAAACACCAACTGGCTTCCAGTCTTTAAATCCCCCATCTTTCCCAAGGTCTGTGGACTGCCAACCCTCCTCAGCGTTCTTAGCAAATGGCTGAGTACGTTGTTGGTGCGCCATATTTGAGGTCGTGAATGAGTGTACAGCTGTCGCAGTGAGGTGGGGAGAGTAGGTGAGACAATAGACTGAAGGGAAGGTGCAACTCAACACAATTTACTAGTCATATGCAAGAGCGTACGTGATGTTATTCGACACACAAAATGCCGGAACTGGGTGAATATCTGCATGTCACATTCCCTTGCTGGCGGCACCCTTTGTAGGCTTCTACTTACGGTTTGTCCGTTGAGAGACATACATTTTGACAACCCTGGGTATTAGAGCATAATCGGTCACAGAATGAATTGGGAGCATGCAATTGGTGCAGAAAGCTTTTTTATTTTCGCCCTAGTGGCATTTGTTGACAAAGACATGCATGGAGTAATATCTGACTAGCCAGTTTTCCATAAAGGATGTAACTTGTAAAGGGCTGTCAGTGGGGGAATGAAGGGACATTAAGGGAAATTTTTGGAAGGAAAGTTGAATGGTACGCAGAAGAAGAGAAGAGGAAAGTCGCAAATATGATTGCTATGTTTCCCGATAACTGGTACGGCCGTTGCCATCATTTCTGAGGCAGTGAACAGTATGAACTGATGTAATATCCATCATGAAGCAGCCGTGTGCGCCTAAATGATCCGTAAAGCATGGTACTGAAAGAAAGCACAGTCTGGAAGAATCCCTCAAACTGTGGTCGAAATTGATCTTGTCGCACATACGATCAATCAGGAGAAGAAATGTAGCATATCGTAGAGACAGCTACAAGATCAGAGTTGATAGATTAGCTTGGACCTTGGAGAGGCCCTGGGGTTGCCACATCTGCGAGCGGACCTAGTTGCCGAGAGACATGTGCTGCATGGCATTCATCAAACCAGGGTCGTAGTTGTTGTTCTGGTGAGCTGCAGTGGTTGTCGTGTGCGCACCGCCACCCGCATAAGCGCCAGATGTGCCGTTGACTTGTGGTCCAGATGTGCCATAGTAACCACCAGTATTGGACTGGCTGCTTCCCGAGGTATAGGGAACACTGCCACCATAGGTTGTAGGCACATGGGGAACGAACGACTGGCCAGTATTTGATGTATAGTTGCGCGAGGTAGCATATCCAGCCGTAGTTGTGGTTGGGACGTAGTTTCCACCGTAAGACGAAGGGTAAGTTGTCGGCGGATAGTAGCCAGCGGCTCCGTAGGTCATCTGGCTGCCACTCGCACTCACGTTGGGATAGTAATTTCGGTACATGTGGGGCGCCATCTGCTGACCATGAGGTGCCATCTGCTGGCCATGAGTCCATGGTTGCATGTTGTACTGAGCCTGTGCGGGATAGGCAGGGATCTGGTGCGAGAAAGCGTGGAAGCCCTCATCGTAGTTACCGTATGAGCCATGATTACGAGCTTGACCTACTCACAATTAGCAAGTTGACAGGTCGACGGAAGAAGGGATAGACTTACCATACTGCTGGGCAGGACGATTGGTGTTGGACCCGAATCCAGGACCAACAGAAAGCGGGGCATTCGTGTTGGAAGTGAGAATCGCTCCAGGGCCAATGGCAGAGGGTGGCGGGATCTGAGACATGCCTGCCGGGTTGACGACAGATGCTGGGTTAACCGCTGACATCCAGATGCGGACCTTGTACTGCTTGAACAAGTCTGTGACGAGCTCGTTGAAGTTGACGTACGACTCAGCGTAGTAGAAGTAGGTGAGCTTGTGGTAATCACTGAGGTGTGTTAGTAGGTGAAGCCAACATGAGCACATTAGCACTTACGCTTGGTACTCAGCATCCAAGATCTCCATAGGCAACTTGTGGTCAGCAGCCTTCTGTGCTCCGAGGCGCTTGGCCTTGGCCTCGCCACCTTCCTTCTCACGCAAACCCATGATCTCATGCTGTTGAGCCAAACGCTTGATAAGCTTTGGCTTAATGACCTCTGGCTCTCCCTGACCTGCCAGTCCAGTGCGGCTCATGGGGTTCGGAAATCCATTAGCACGCGCGAGGGCACCAAGCATTCCCGAATCGTTCTGGGTGCCAGCTAGAGAATACTGAGAGAACATGACAAGCCAGCGGAAGTGCTCGTCGTTCGCCTCTGCCTTCAACTTCTTAGCTTCCTCCATAGTCACGTCAGCATGAGTGACTTGGCCAAGATCGCAGCCACGGTCGCCCTCGACGATGACCAGATCACCACGGCGAACCTCAAGACCAGTGTTGTCATATACGTAGTAGATGTCGGCACGAGAACACTTGAACGTGACGACGTACAGGCGACGGTTGGAACGTCCAAGGATGTTGGGAACAGCGTACGGATTGCCGGCAGACATTGCGGTGTTGGGCACAATTGGATCTGGATGAGCTGCAGAGATAGCCGAGGAATTGATGGCACGAGACGCAGGGCCGTAGCCAGTGAAATAGGCTGCGGCATCAAACGGTTCGTTGTCTTCGTTGGGAGAAGTCTGTCGGGGGGACATGTACTCCTCCTCTTCCTCCTGAGTGTTGCTCAAAGTCGAAAGTGGCATCGTTGAGTTGTAGCTTCCATAGTGCGCAAACGAGTGGCGACGACCAAGGGGGTCAGCCTCACCGGGAGAGATGTTGCCGGTCGCCCACTGCGGCTTCTGCGGACTATCAACAATTTCAACCTCGTGGTCTCGCTTGAGGACTGAGACATGCTCGCTGAAGCGACGAGTGAGTCCGGGAGCAGGGACGTTCAGTGCCGGGTCGACGTCTTCGAGCTCCTCGATAGCATACTCGGCTGCGTTGTTGTACCCGCTGTTGCGTAAGCCAGCAGTAGTCTTACGGCGCTGCTGCTGCAGTTGAAGAACTGGAGAACCAGTGGAGGTGGCTCGGTTACGAGCGCGTGCATTCTCCATGGCGGCTTGCTTCAGCAAAGCTTGCTTCTGCTCGCGCTCCCAGTATCCAGCAGGCAAACGCACACCGTGCTCTGAACCGTTGGATGACTCGATATCGTCAACGTCGTCTTCGCGCAGCTGCGAAAGACCGACCGCAGACTCACCAAGGAGGCTTGGCTTAGAAGGCCGGTGACGGAGGCTGGAACTAGGGGGTTGGCGTGAGAAGCGGCTTACAGGGTGGTGCTCGATATCGCCTTGGCCTATGCTATAGGATTGCGATCGGACAGCCTTGCGGAATGGGTTTGGAGCCTGCTGGTTGAGGAGAAAACCAATGCCGTCGTCGGCCTCGTACGTGGTGGTGGGAGAGGCAAGAGGCTTCTCGCCAGGCGGGTACGCAGACGTAGGCGAGGGGGCGACCTCCTTCAGGCGACTGTTTGAACTCGAGGTGAAGCTAGGCGTATTCCAAGGGAATGCCGAAGTGCTAGGGCGCGTCTGCTGCGGCAACTCGAGCGATGGTGTCGTCGGTAGCGATCCTGCAAATGACACTGATGGCAACGAGTATTTGCGGTTCGGCTGGATGTCATGGAGCCAGCCAGAAGAGGGGCGTCGTACTGCAGGGTACGCGCCAGGAGCCTGACGAACGACAGGAGCCACGTGCTCACGATCATCATCACTGGATGCCAAGACATCACTGTCTGGCGTTGGACGGCGCAGCTGCAACTTGGACTTGTCGAGGGCGGAGCCACCAACGGCCAAGCCACCTTTGTATGTGTTGGAACTCATGTTGATTCGTCTTTGTCTTGAATAGATTAGTTACTGTCGAAAGCTTATACAACCGACACGGACGTACCTTGAGATCTAAGAGGTGAATGGATAGAGACTAGGTGGCTGTCTAGTTGCACAATCTCTTTCAAGGAAAATGCACTGAGTAAACTGTATAAGTGCTGTACCTTGTGGCAGAATGTGTAAGAGAATGTGCCGTCTAGGGTAGCGGGTGTGTCTAGAAGACCGTAGTTGTCTGTCAAGGCAAGTGCCTTGGTTGTCAGCACAAGTATTCAAAGGGTAAAGCAGCAATGCTAGAGCAACAGAGGTGATATAGATAAAGCAGGGAGTGGGTAGACATGGCATGCGGCACATACCTGGATCGTGGATGTCAAAAATGTAAGTTCTAGGTGTATACGTTGGACAAGTTGGACGACCACGCCACGTGTATAGCAGCTAGCAGGGTTCTTGACACTAGCAAAGGTGCAAACTCTTGAAGCAGAAGCTGTCAAAGCTTCGTGATAGTCTATGAGTGTACGTTAGTGTGACCCGCCGTCAGAAAGGGGCGATGACCATGGCAGCTAGCGGCTGCAGCAGAAGCATCTAGTGAGACAGGGCGATAGTATAGATGTGATGCCGACTTACCTGGCGTGGTAGGCAACAACTATGTCTGTTGCAATGGAGTCTAGCGGGGTAGCTTAATGCTGCCTCGCCGCTGCTCTACAAGAGCTGAGTGACGCCGAAGCGTGGAGGAAGGGGATGATGGTGCAAGTGTGATACACCGCAGAAGCAAGAAGAGGATGGGTAGAGGATGGGTTGAAGGGAGTAGAGGTAAGGTCAATAGTAAGAGAGGTGGAGTAGGAGATTGGATAGAAGGTGAGTAAGAAGGAGGAAAAGGCAGGGGTCCGTGGGCCAGCGCTATTCTATTGTGCTCAGGTGGCTCGACCGTCGCCTAGAGACGTTTGTAGGGAAAGACCGATGGAGATGCTCGCTGCAGGAGCCTCTTGCAATAATGGCTTTAGAGATTACTGTTATCAATGATCGTCTTAGTAGTGCTCAGGGTGCTCAAAAGCTCAAGTAGTGATAGGAGACAAGAAAAAGATGAGTAAATGGTTGCGTTGCTCTGATTGATTCGCCTCCTAACAACAAGAATGTGCTGCTGTCCGTGGTGACGATCCTCAAAGGAAACTTGGCCACGACACCTCGAGCGTCATCAAGACACTGATGCAAACACCTT
This sequence comes from Bipolaris sorokiniana ND90Pr, assembly GCF_000338995.1. Lineage (NCBI taxonomy): Eukaryota > Fungi > Ascomycota > Dothideomycetes > Pleosporales > Pleosporaceae > Bipolaris > Bipolaris sorokiniana. Next base: position 152,543 of record NW_006911896.1, on the reverse strand, counting down.
CTCATCTTCCAGGCGAGCATCCCAAGATCTCTTTGGAGATAGAAAAGGACCTGTGGTGCATGCGAACATGTGCACAGCGGCTGATAGAGCTCTTGTTGACTTCTCATCCGCTGTCTCATCTCCGCCAACACCGCAAGGCCTTGCTCCCCCCACCTCCCCACACCGCAACCGCACAACAACAACAAAAAAGAACGCACACCGAGACCAGAAAGAAGAAATGGCTGACGAAACGATTGAGGAAGACTGAGGAAAGTAAAACGAGATGGAGTTTGCTTACCTAGTTAACAGGATTGTCTAGGAAAATTACGCGGTGCCGAGCTCGATGCCCAAAGCAGATCTATCAGAAGAAAGAGCGGTATATCCTGTTTGGAAACATCAGCAACGTGAGATTCTATACGCACATAAGATGGCGGCGCGCATGCAGAGCAGCTGCTGGGTCTGGCCTGGCCTGGCCAGGCCAGGCCATTAGACATGGCCTCAGCATGCTCAGGACAGTGGGTGTTGCGGCCGCTGCTACAGCACAATGAAAACATACCGGGCAAGCTCTATCCCACAATAACTCTAATAAAACAAACCGATCTGGAAGTTAACTATAACCAGACGTCAGCTTTCCAACAAGACAGTCTTGCGGCAGCCCGTCGGGGCCCAGGGTGCGAGTCGTAACAACATACCTTAAAACGTACGCAAACCAAGCGCCAAATTCTTGAACCAGTCTATCCCTAGTCTTTCTTGTTGAAGATGTCGAACACGAACACGATACGCTATGGCATCAGTTGTTGCATGAGATCATACGTGCCTAGGATCGGCGAGAGGGCTTCGGGTCCTTAGGTGGGGAAGCGCCACGCTGCTAAACCCAGGCTATCCCGCAATTTCTAGGACCGCAGTCTGTAGAGTAGGAGGGATGCGAGACTACTAGAGCAGGCACATGTCGCCCCGTGTCCCGGACGACTGAGAAAGCGGTTATGTTATGGAAGAAGGCGGACGGCTTTGGACAAGAGGCCAGAAGTGATGGCAACAGCGTCTCGTCTTGGCGATTGTTCGAAACGTTGGGGAGAAGACACACCCTGCCGTTCCGCGCGCGCGCGCCTTGTCAGATCAGGGGGGGGGCCACACACGGTCAGCAAAGGCGCGACAAGCTTGCTGCGAGGTCAGTAAGAGGATGCGAGAACAGCTGCCAGTTGGACACGATGGACAACAGGTGGAGGCAAGACCGTCATTACGGGGAAATCAGCGGAAGCGTAGAGACACGCAGACATGCAACGCCTTTGAGGCTTCTGCAGCTCACACGCCCGGCCAAGGGTCAGGGGCTTCTGTAGGGTCGTTGCGCAGGAAAATGCGGAGACGGCCAGGCCAACTAGGGCTAGCCGTGCGTGCTTCAGGCGAACGGGTGCAAATTGCTGTGCTGTTGGGGGTAGCGACGCCCACCGGACAGGGCCCGATGGATCAAATCATCTGTCCTGTCAACCCCTCTTGTTCAGCATCAACCCTTCGACAAGACGCCTGCATCGCCTCGCGTCAAGCCAGCGAGCCTCCTCCATCGTCACCCTAGAGCTGCTGATCCACTATGCGCCTCCAGGGGTCACGTCGACGAGCCCCTCATTTGATCCGTCTGGACTCGGTCGGGCCCGTCGGAACACATCCATCCTGATCCCATTTCTCAACGCAGAGGCTCCATGCCTGTCGCACGCCATTCTGCTTCGCTGCAAGCGCCATGCCTCATCTACAACACTATCGCCGATGGCGAGACCTTGGGTAGCACTACCGTCGCTTTCAGCCCTAGAGTCCAACTGAATCACGCGCCCCTACGCCTTCGACGACAATCTGGACAACCAAGCTCTTTAGCTGCTTGACGCATCCGCGGCATGCCCCGCTCGATGCGATGATCCTGTGGGCGCTTCTGTGCAGCTCCTTGACGCCCTCCTATTCGCCCTCGTGTTTGATGTACGTATCACAGTCGACGGCTGCACGGCGAGCGTTCCTGGAACTAGTCGCGAACGATGCTGCCAACGCTGCTCGACAGTTGGCCGGCTGGGCGAGCATCTGCAAAACTGACAGGGTGCTCCAATGCCCGCGGTGCTGGCTGTTGCTGGGCACACGCAAGAATAGTACGACGCCTGTCGGACAGGTTCCCTTTTGTCGGCGTTGCATATTGGCTGCTGCCAACCCCGCATTTTGCTGCATGGCATTGGCGTTTTCAAGAACAGTCAAGCTCCATGAGCTACCCTGGTCAACGATGCACCCGCTCTTCAAATGGCTGTGATCCCACCAGAGCCCCTCTCTTGGGCCGAGTCAGAAGACATGCCTCGATCATCGTCGGTGGTGACGCAGAAGTTTGTTCCAAAGCTTGTGACTGATGCCGTCAAGTACGTAACTGCGCGTAATGAATGTCTCGTGAGGAGCCTGCAAACTCCTCGGGAGCGAGTGGTTTGGTTCTGATATTTGGGCGCCCTCTTCTATACGCCAGGCAGGTTTCCGGCCCGATTTGTAACATCCCTCCCGATCACAGTCAGACGGCGATGTATACCTATTGCTGGCCTATAGCCGATCCGGATCAGTCCAACCTTTTCGGCTTCCAAGGCTATGGGCCTCGATGTGTCGACCCGAGACGCGTTCGCTGGGCGTTCAGTACCTTTGCCACGCGTGGAGTGCATGTGACTGATGCAAAGAATGCTTCTAATTGCCGTCCCTGTCAAGTCTTGAACCATTCTGTACTGCTGTTTTCTTTTTGGACACGTTGACCGTTAGTCTGTCGCGGGCTGAGACTTGACACAAACCTTGTCTGCGACCGCATCGAGCCATGTTCGGGGCTGTCGACGAGCCATAGTGGCCCGACAACCGTCGATCCACTACGACAAAGACGGTGGCCTTTTGCACTTTCAACAATGGCATTGTTGCAGAGAGGGCTGCAGGCGTGTATCACATGTCACCTCTTGTATCCTTTGTCGAGGATTTCCGGATCTCCGGTGTCGCTATCCCTAAGCAAAGTAGTCTCTTGCGTTCAAGGTGGTATCTTCTACGACGGTATCCTTGGCAGTACCAAACGGATTTGTGTGCTTTCCGCGTACTGACGGCTATCTGTAAGGCGGTGATTGCTGATTGGTGCCCCGCCCATACAGTAAGCAGTGCCAGGAGAGGACGTCCGAGGGGTGCTTGAGCTTATCCTTGTTGTTGAAGGTGCGTCCGTCTACGTGTAGGTTGCTCAATCGTGTAGCTGTATGCTGTATGAGTGGCTCTGAGAAGTCTGTTAGCTGCCCGTGGAGATTGCAATCGGTCGAGGTCAGCGAAGTTTAGCTCAGGAGATAAGAGAAAGAGCAAGCATCAGCAACTTCATCTAAGAGCAAGAAGGACCTCGACCTTTAGAAAAAATCTTGGTGGTTCTGTTGTGGGTGTAGTCTTGGAGGCGGGGCGAGTTTGCAGTCGGGGCTCGAGGTATCATCACCTGGACTAGATCGCCGTAAGGGTGTCAAAACCTCTTGGTGATTGCCACAAACTCGAGGATGTAAGGCGGGGTAGGTACATGTAATGACCTCTACCTTTTTCTGACAATGTAGAGTTGGAAGGGGTAGGTGTTGGAAGTGTGGGTGATGGGGGGTTCTCCGTTCGTTGCTGCAAGCGCTTTGGTCGGTTGCTAGGCAGGTAAAGCGGGAGATCATCGAAGCCACCAAGCGGGTACTGCTGGGAGCATTGAGATGCATGTGGGTAAACAGTTACTACGAGTTTGACAGGCAAGATCGATGCCCTTTGAATGTCTTGGCAAGTCACACGTTCCTCTTGGGCCTGCATTGGAACTACTGGATTCTCTACTGTTCCTGCACCGACTTTGCCCCGCTACTCGAAGCCCTTTGGTCGTCTGCGCACGGCTATTCTAACTCGAACTGCATCAACTCCTTTGTCCATTGCCCTACCACCATCCGAAATTGCACGATGAGACAAAGCTTGTATCAACTAACTGCATGACAGCGCTTGTTAGATCCGCCTCTGGCTAAAATCACCAACAATCTCAACCCTCGTGGCCGCCTCCGCGATCGAGTCAACCATTAGAGCTTCTCCTATATACGCAGATAGCAGCTCACCAGTGTGGACGGGATGATGTTGTTCCCCGATTCACTGGTATGCAAGCTCAATGACGGGAGCAACGACTGTACGAGAGAATTTGCACGAGTTTGCCTACGCGTCGCTAAGCTTTCGGTATGTATAAATGATAGACTGATATCAAGGTTGCCTCCATACACCAGGGCGATGTCGGACCGTGCCTTCAATTTGCCTCGAAACCGAAGATGGACGATGCAGAAATTTGGGGATAGCACACTGTCATGTCGAAGAGCAAAACGTGGACAACAAAGAGATTCACATAATGTAGACAAAGTCGATTAACAACGTTCCCCAACGGGTCACAAAGAGAAAGGCGAGTGGATGATGGCATTGCCTTTTGATTCTACAACAACTGGACTTGGACAGGATCGAGTATGAAGCAATACCAGGCCCGAGCCGGACAATAGAAGGTAAGGCAACAAGATGTTGTATCTTGGTTGATGCAACAATGCGACACTATTTCCGTTGTCTTTGGGGACTGGACAAAGGCCTATGCTAGCTCAGAGCTATGGAGAAGTTACGGACAAACAAGTAGGTTATGATACACTTCCAGTGGCATTAGAAATATGCTCCGACAGGATTGCACTCGTTTGAAGCCTGTTTAGTGGCACAAGGGAGTGTGGACAGGAGTGCTTTGTCGCATTCTGTCCAGACACGTCGAAGATGAACAGTCTACGTCACCCTCGCGCTCTGGAGCGGCGACGGGTGTCTGGACGAGCAGCCTTTAAAAGTCGCCTAGACCAAGATTCTTGTCTTTGCAATACAGATACGGGTTGTACATAGTTTGGTAAATGAGACGGGTTTTGAATTGTCGAGTTTTGAATTGTATGTGGTGCTTGAGGATGTGCTGTAGGAAGAGAGGATCATTGAGTGTGTTTACACAATGCGAATGATGAAGGTTATGACAACAAGCGCCAGGCTCTGTGATAGGCCTGACCGGGCTAATAGGCCGGGGCCACGAAACAATGCACGCGGGTCTGACATGTCCGCAGCGGAAATACCGGCAGTCAGCGAAAGTGTAATCGACTAGGCTTGCGTCTTTTTTTGTTTTGTTTTGTTTTTATCAAATATACAGGTCAAGTCGTCAGTGGACATTTCAAACCCGTTGATGAGCAAGGTGCAGAGACAGCGCACCCACACCTGTGCGTAACGATGACGATCATGTCGATGCGGGGAATACTGGACATGAACTATGACAACAGGAGGGGTTTGGTATTGGGGCGGTCGAGGGTCTGGACAAAAGCACATGTCATAGATGAAGAAGTTTACGTCGAAGAGTGCAGTAGCTCTCGCTCGGAGGAACAGGTCGGGCGGCGGTGCAGTCGTCCAGTGGCTGATGGCGCATGGCGAGCATCCCTGGCTATACCTGCATCCTCACCACTTCTGTTGCGCAGCAACGCTGACAACACCCGCCCAACGCCTGATAAAAGATACATGTAGGCCGCAAGCCCGCCCTCTGGCATTCTGAGAATCCACTTCACACTCGATCCAACAGTATCCACACCCAGACGCCTTTTTGCAACCCTGCAGCAGCATCGTTTTGTGATCGACGGGGTTAGTGAGCGCCTACTGTGTAAGTACCGATGTTCCCGGAAAAGGCTGCGTCGGAAGGACCCTGGAGTGACGTAGGGGTCTGCGATGACGCTGCAGGGCCGCTGACTGCGATACATATTTCCTCAGCCCACCACCGTCCACTGCAAGAAAAACATCTTCTCTGAACCCAATCCTTGCTCACCCTACTCGCCGCATCCCAGCAGCATCCTGCACCTCGCCCACATCTGCCCTTTTTACCAATACTTACATACATACACACATATACCACCAAAAATGGTGTCAAGGGCATTGTCCATGGGCCTCCGCGCCTGGCAGGTATGTACACACATTATCGCTATGAAAAAAAAAACCCCTTATTAACACCACCTAGTTGATCTGCGCCGTTATCGTCACTGCGTTGATGGGTAACAACATTGCGCGTGCCACGGCTGGAACCCACTCAATCATCAACTATTCCCTCTTCGTCGGCGTCTGGTGGCTGCTCACTCTCCTCTACTTCCTGCCTACGTCCTTCATCGAAAGGTTCAGTATCCCGGTCGTCGATATTGCACTCGATGCCCTCAGTGTCATCTTTGGCTTCTGCGCCGCCGTCGCACTTCCCTCGTACATCGGTGCCCACAGTTGTTCCAACTCTGTAAGTATTCTTTGTGCCCATTTCGCTCGAGAGCTCAATCTGACACTGCTCAGGTATACACGCACTCCAACAGCGTCCTCAACAGCTCACCAAACACTGAGCAAAACTGCCGTCAAACCCAGGCCACCACCGCCTTCCTCTGGTTCGGATGGGCTGCTTTTGTCGCTACCCTCGCCTTCAACCTTATGAACGGTCGTGGCGGCGGTGCCAACCTCCGTAGCGCCCGCCGTGGCCCCGCCATGAGCCAGGTCTAGAATGCCTGCAGAATGTGTTCAGACGCCTCTTGGAACACGCGGTCAGACACCACCAGTGTCTGAACTTCAACCACATTCGCTGAGCTGAGCTTGCATTCCGGCTCTTGTATGATAGGAACACGATGATGGATACAACATCGCACTGGATGCTGATGTTGGTTATGGCAAGGGTTTTACGAATTGGATGGGCTTTATGGATACCAGTATACATATGACTTTGTTTACCAGCGGGCGTGTTTTACAATACTATGATTTTTCTAAGCGACCGTAGTTACACATGACTTTCCATAGCTAATACATAGTTTCACTGATACTCATTGCTATTGTCTCCATGTTCACAAAAAAATCTTTCAATTCATTGACACGACAGCAAAAAATTACTTTCATTTCACACTTGTTGAAGATAAAAACACCAACAAGAACGCCCATCCGGGTTGACTATGATGTAAACTCACTTAATCATTACTCACAACTACAGATTATACATCGATGAATTCATGCATTACTTCCTAGATGTCTTTATGATCCTATACATGTCCAATGTTCCATATGCCATAATATCCCGTATATACTCTACTAATAAACACCAAGTCAAAAACACCAAACAAACCCCCACTATTCACTTTCACCATCGCCCGCCCCCCACATTATGTACGCATCCACTGCCGCCGCCTCCCCCCCCTTCCAAAAAAAAGATAGAAGAACGAGAAACCAAAGAATAAACGGCAGAAATAAAGGAGCATGTTCGTTCATTCCATGATATACTACTCGAACAAGAAAGAGTAAAAAAAGTGTAGATAGAAACAAGTAATAAGCCGCACTCGTTCCATCAGAAAAGAAGAAGTGAAAGAAGAAGAAGAAGAAGAACCCTTCCCCCAAAAAAGAAACGCCGCGAGTAGGATACTTTCATGCATAACGGAACCCTTTCCACCCGTTTCATGGCCATATGCAAAAACATGCAATGCTTTCAATTCCCCGTAAACGCTTCAAAACACAAAGGGGGGTGGGGAGCATGCTGATATAATAAAAACAGACAGAACGCAACAATCCGCTTCAAAAATAATCAAAGGCAGAGAGAGAGAGAGAGAGAGTGGGAGAGAGAGACAGAACACTGTTCATCATAAACCCCCATCCACCCCATTGGTCTTCTTTTCGTAAAAAAAAAACCCCCTCATCTCTCCATTTAACGAGAAGATCCAGATTGCTTGGGAAGCGGCGATGGGTTATACGTCCACCCGCCATCCCGTACAAGTCGCTCTCTCGCCTCGCGTTCCTTGCGCTTCTCCTCGGCAGTCACCTCGTCATTGGCCCAGTACGCACTGCTCGTTCGCTCACGGAACCGCTTGTGTCGCTCTTTGTTGGGGAACACCTTCTCCATCTCCAGCGGCGCAATCGGTCCAAAGATGTGCTCGGGGTCCATGAGCTGCTGATTGCTGAGCATTTCCCGGAGGTTAGGCGTGTTGACCCAGCTTGGTGGCTCGAATTCGTTATCAGAGTCTTCGTCTTCAGAGTCCGTCATGATCTCAGGAAGCTTGATGTCTTCCCCGTTAGGATATTGTATTTGCGGTGGCTGAGACTGTGATTGGTGCGCAGGTTCTGCAAAAGGAATCTTGCCCTTGGCAAACTGCGCGTGAGCTGGTGTAATCGGATTCAGGTTCTTTGCTTGTTGTGAAGGACGTTTGGCTGGTCGGTGCAGAGTTTCATCCCCCTCACCAGGAAACTGTCGCTTAGGGGGCGGCTTAGCTGGGTTGACTGGGGGTATGTTGATACGATTGGCATCTTGCACCGTCTGCATCCGTGATACAGGTCGTGCAGCGCCAAGGTCAGGCCGTGGAGGTTGTGATGCTGGAGCCTTGGGCTTCTCAACAGTCTGCGGTTGAGGTCGGGCTGCTCGAGGAGCTGGTGCTTTAGCGAGTGGCTGTACTGTTTTGGACGAAGGTCCAGACTTGGTAGATAGAGCTGAAGCCGGTCGTGTTGTTCCGGCTGGTGTTTGCCTTCCCGTAGCTGTGGACTTACCAGCAGCTTGAGGTGCTACAGATATAGGCCTGGCAGCTGCCGTAGCTGGGCGTGGAGCCGGTGGAGGCGCTTGGCCATAGTGACTGCTCTTGAGATTGACCATAATCTTCTGTGGCGCCTTTGCCTTGGGAATAGTCTCCTTGGTTGCCGGTTTGGCCAGTTTCCTGGGCTCTCGGAGAGGCGCCTTGGCCGGCTTGGTAGTCGGTAGCAAGCTCTTTGGTGGCGGTGGCGGTGGCATATCTTCCGCCGAGTCGACATCTTCTCTCGAAGTCGCCGTGTTGGATCGGGGAATGCCAGGACGAAGTATCGGTTGTTGTGTGGCTGGTTGGGCAGATTGAGTCGCCTGTGATGGAGTCTTGATGTTAGCCGTGGCTGTTGGCAGCCTGAGACTTGATTGAGACGACATGGCGGTTGGCGTCTTTGCACCCATAGCCCGGGCTTTCTGAGCATGTGCGGCAGCCTTGCTCTGCTCCTTCTCACGCATCTGCTTGAGCTTGTCCTCTGTACGTTGCTGCTGTTTGGCCTCTCGAACCTCCTTCTCTCTTGTCTCCTTCTCCTTCTGCTTCTCCCGCTCAGTGGAGCTGCGAGTGCGTCGGCCATCACCCTTGGAGGGACTGCTACCGCTTTTGCTAGAGTTGTCAGAGTCCTTGGAGGGCGAGCGCATGTGATCGAAAATGGAAATCGGCCTCTCGGCACGCCTGGGACTACTGAATGCATCGTCTGATGAATCATGCGAGGGCAACTTGGGTCTTGCCGGGCTCTCCTTGAGGGTATCCATCTTCGCTTGGGCGCTTGTAGCAGTTGATCCAATTAGCTTATCCTTTGCTGCCCGGAACGCTGAGTATAGCTTCGACTTTGAGGCGCTCAGAGGTGCATCCATGTATCGCCTGTTAGTGGGAGAGCCAATAGGGGTGGTTGACTCAGCATCCGCAGTGAGATCTGGATTTGAGGCCGAAATAAGGCTTGCAGGTACAGGCCTGAGGGGAGACGGGCGGGCCTCAGCAGTGTGGTTTTTGCCAAAGACAGGTCTGACTGATTTAGGCGCAGGTGCTGTTGTCCGGACTGGTGATATCCAGTCATCGTCATCATCTTCTTCCTGTGTGGGTTCTGGTGGTGGGAGGCTTGGGTATGATAGTTGGGAAAGTTGTGTGGATGCAACCTCCTCGTTTGGTTGCGTCGAAAATCCCTGTGGCTGTGAAGGCTGTGAAGCAATGTTCTGGCTAATCCGCGTAGGGGCTTCATTCTGTTGCTTGAGCATGTTGATGCGCTCGAACAGACGCTGAGTGGAAGTCTTGTTGTGAGCCTTGGTAGACTCAGATTCTTCTTTGGGAACTTCTGGGCGCTCCGCGTCAGCGTCCATGTCCTCGTCCTCGTCATCGTGATGCATCTCAGCAGGGTAAGCAATTTGCGATCCTCCCAGACTCTTGCCTCCAGTAAACCTTGCCATGTGGCTGTTGCGGGCTTTGTTTTGATCAATATGGCTTGTACGCGACACGCGATTGCCCATACTCTTCTTGGGGAGCAATGGCTCACGCGCAGGAAGAGATGAAAACGTAAGGCTGCTCTTCCTAACAAGCGGCTTTACTGGGCTGGAGTTGTCCGAAGGGGAGCGCACATCATCCTCTTCGTCAACGTCCATTTGATCGTCAATATCGTGGTGAAGGACAGTGTCATCGTGAACGTTAGCTTCCAGAAGGGCAGGTGGAAGACCGGCGGGTGTTGTGGATTGCTCTGGCGCAAGATACTTGGGTTCTGGCATGAGTGCGCGGTTGTTGGCCGTGTCGAACGCGTCATGGGTTTCGGCAGAGATGCTGTACTGCTCGGAAACAGCGCGTGGTGGGTCGGGAGATTCGTGCATCTCTTCCATGTCGGCGTCCTCTGCATCGGAAATGTCGTGATGCAGCATGGTATCCTGGGCATCGGAGCGTGAGTGCTCGCCGTCAACATCCATGACACTAACATCATTTGCATGCGAGTCCTCCTTGGATGCATCCTTGCTGGAGAAGCCTTCATTCGCCGAGACGAAGGAATCGCCTGTGTCGCGTCTTGTATGTTTTGCTTCTATCGAGTGCCTGAAGGAATTAGTGGGCTGTGTGGGCTGGGTCTCCTGTGACTGCATGGGTGAAAAGACGTCGCTGGCTTGCGAAGACTCGACTGTATCTTGGGTGGACTGAATAGGGCTCCGCAGTGCTGCGATAGCATGTGCTTGTTGCTTTTCAAAGAGCGGAGCATGGTGGATGCTGTCTACGTTTTCTTTGCCAGCGCTTTCCGGCTTGGAGAAGAGCTGTCGTGCGATTGGCGTGCGGGCCGCGGGCGAGTGTCGAACCGTTTTGGCCGCGTCCTCGGCAATCTGGAATCTAGCCTTTACATTTCTCAGGCTCTGTTCTGCCGGGCTCAGGATTTGCTGTAGGTTTGCGGACTGGATGCTGGCAAGCGGCTGTCTGCTGTCAGTATACAAGACCAAAAGGCACAGGGAAGAAACATGCCTGTCGATCGGCCACCTTCTTGCGCGCTGTACGAGGCGTCTTGCCGCGCAGTTTGCCAGGCGTCTTGAAGACATCAAGGTTAGGTCTAGCAGTAGGTCAGCATGGGACGCACGCTTGCACGGGGGACACGACGTACTGCCTGTCGCTGGCGAGTATGTCGAACATGTGCTCGTTAAGCCATTCAAGCTCATTGCGCACAGAGAAGCCGAAATCCTCGAGTTCCTGCGCGACGAGCGTGTTTGCCTGGTTGCGCTCCTCTAGGATCCATCCGGCGGACCCGATCGTGGGTGCTTTGGTGCGTGTAGTCATGTCGAATATGTCTTTGGGTAAGTGTTAAGGTTGAATGAAGCGCGTCGCGATGGTGGCAGTCGCGTTCCGGGTGAAGGTAATGGGCGGGCTAGGCTAGCTAGACATGTCTATACAAAGTGGTCCTAATCAATTGTAGCTGAGCCAAAGGCTAAAAAAGCTATCCTGAGGGGGGGAAGGTCGTCTGGACGTGGGTGTGTTGAGCCTTCAATGTTGTGACGCGGGACGAGTCCAAACAATCGGCGTGGGCCGCACATCGCGCTGGCCCGAGCGCTGCCAAGCCCGCTTTCTCCCTTTTCAGGCCATGGTGTCGCGGGGTGACATGGCCGACTTGGATTCTGCATAACAACCGTTGTCTTTATGGGCTTTGAGAAAATGGCTTCGATCGCGTATTCTGGTTCCTCTTGTGGAAGGCGGAGACGCGATGACTTTTGTATTTGGCTGTCCCTCCGACACTGTCACACGTCGGGAATCGCCTGCAGCTGCAGCCATTGAACACTGACCACCAGGCTATCTTTGTCACGGCTTCTGGGCCTCGGCCTATCGATCAGCCTACTGCGATCCTGTTCACTGGGGTAATACTCTCAGCTCTGCGGATTGTGCAATGTCAATGTTGTGGTATCGATAAACAGTACCAGGCCGTAGTATGTACACTTGCTGCATCAGGAATCACACTGGTCTCGACAATATTGAAAGCCAATGCAAACTTCCAGGACCATGCTTGTCGAAGGGGTTTGACAGCCGTTTTGTACCCTGAACTGAAAAAAGAACATTCCGTCGCATTCGCAGTAATCGATAAGCTTGGGCCAGACTACGTCCTCGTCTTTGACTTTGTACAATCAGATTACTATGATAACTATCCTTCTTTTTGAGAATCAAAACAGGTGCCAAGTTCTCCCTCATCTTCCAAAGATAGCAAAGGGACTTGGTACGGACCCTTTGCTGGTGCCAATTTCATACTCCATCAACATTGCCCATCAATCCAAAGAACATCACTCATACTGCTCTCTGCAGCCCCCACAATAGTGACCAGCTACTGAACTCAACATAAGAAAGTCGCATCTCGTCCTGCCAGTGAAACGAATCAGCTTGCCTGGTTATGAATAAGCATAATGAAAGGAAGGTTCACTATGTACCAAGTGTTGTTTTCATTTCATCAGGCAGTTGCACTCCGTTTGCATTCACCCGTGTCCAGTCATGTAAACACTGCTGCCTTTAGCTGCTCCTGCCATATATATTGGCCAAACAAGCTAGTCCTCCAATCCCCCTCCACCTTGATCTCTCCTATACCGCACCCCTAAACAACGAACGCAATGTCTGGAGATATTCCCGATTTTCTTGGCGACGAGAATGCCGCACAGCTTCTGAGGGACCTTACGGTGACTAAAATCCTCTCTATAATCCATTGGCGCTACTGATACCTCACCCAGGCTACTCCTACGGCGAGCCGTGCAGACATGATCGAACTCGAGTACCACCGACTGCTGGCCAAGTATAATACATTGAAGAGTAGTTCCGTCAGTGACGTCCTGGTGATACCGGACGCGTATGAGCCCGTGGTAGACTCATATAATCTCGTGCTGGTGGACGCACATAGTCACAACGTAAGTATATCCAATAGCGCTGTCGAATTTCCGATTACTAACTCAGCTTGTAGTTCAAGGATAACTATCTGCACGGCACCGAGAGCGGCGGTGAGAAGGCCGCTGCAGTGCTCAAACAAGCGGTCACCGAGTACCTTATAACGCAACAATCTAGCAGAAAGGCGTGTCGCATGAAGATTTGTGTGTACGCCAACCTTAAGAAGCTGTCGGTCGAAGCCGCAAATCAATACGCTACCCGAAATCGATGCTTCGGAAAACCGGCCTTCCCACGTAGCCTTGGGGCGTTTGCTGCCGGCTTCTCTCGTGGTCATGTTTCTGTCGACTGCGTTGATGTAGCTGACGATGAGGCTGTCGAGCGCAAGATTTGTGGTAAATGATACCGCTTTTCTCTATCAACCACAGCTGACCACAGTGCAGGATTGTTCGAGATGCACATCAAGGACCCTGCTTGCAACCAGATTTTGTTTTGCGCGAGTGGCAGCGCACAGTATATGCGCACACTTAAGAAGCATATTTCGTTTGCCAAGAAGATCACGCTTGTCCAGAGAGGCAGTGAAGATACTAGTCTCACTAATCTGGGTCTACGGAGTGTAACACTGCCGCAAATCTTTGAGTCCTTCGGGGGGAACGAGGCCGACTCGAATGATTTGAAAGAAACACGCAACGGCTTCGAAGTGAGTAACTTGACTGCAATTCATGCACCCCACACCATATACGGGAAACTGCTGATATATCGACAGAGCGAGCAGTCTGAGAACTATGCCAGCCCGATGTCTTCCGTCACTGGAAGCTCCCAACGAGGAGCCTCTAAAGCCACGGTCAGCTGGATACATATGCCGCCCGCCCCAACAGTCTCTCTTCCTAGGAACAGTGCATCTGAAATCATACTCATCAACGCGTCTGGCGATCGCATCGATAAGCACATGGATGCACCCACCAAGGCCCAGTGGAACGAGTATAATGCTTGCATTACTACGAGAAGGCTATGCGCTATGTTCCACGTGGGCCACGGATGTAGTCTTAGACTATGTCGATACGATCATGGCCAGATTAGCGCCAACGAACGTCATTGTCTCCGATATCGAATGAGAGCACTTCCATGCCGCAATGCCGGAAGCTGTCGCGATGCATTCTGCATGAGAGGTCACATGTGTCACTACAAAGAGTGCAAGAAACGCAGAGTTTCATATTGCAAAATGCCTTCTTCACACCATGGGATCGATCCGAATGTTAAGGATTGGATCACGCCGAATGAGAATTTCGGTGGTGAACAACACCATGAAGGACCTGATCCCAATGGAGGTGCAGCTGAGGCCATGCTCATAGAGTTCTGAGACGGCTCCAAAATCACGGACTAGTGGGGATATGGGATTCTAGGTGCTGGAGATGATATCAAATTTATCCATGGTTAAGGGAAGCGCTTGCAGCCTGACAGTGTACATGATTGATATGCACTATGCAATGCTGTCTATTTGATGAGATCATGTATAAAGTAGAACGATAGGGGAAAAAAAGAAGCAGTAGAAAGACAAAGAAAATATGAAGAAAACTTCCAAAATCACCAAGCCTCTTCTTTCCTTCTAGTGGTCAGGAACTTCTCCCAGGACTTGGCATTGCCGTATTCGTGCTAGTCGATCAAAACGCTTTCACCTTGTTGGCCAGCCTTGTTACTATACCTTGGCTTACATACAGATCCGACCATACTAGCGACCACCATGTCCCAATCTCCAGCCACACGACCAGTACCAACGCCAACACCATGCTGGCAGATCCAACCCGTGACGCACACAACCACACCCCAAGTCGTGCGCTTCATCAAAGAAGCGCGCCGCGAAATGTTCCCGCAGCTCTGCGCTCAGCGCGACGATGAAGTCGCCCGCTGGATCCAATCAGGCTGTTTTCTCTTCGCAACCAACGAATCGGCACACACGCAATCGGAATCAAAAGATCAAGATGAAAAAGAAATCATAGCTACAATCGGCTTTGTCCCGTATCACCACCGCTTCACACACTTCCCGCCTTACTCCGATGCCCGCCGCACCGTAGAGGTAGTGCGGCTCTTTGTGCTGCCGCCGTTCCGGCGCTGTGGACTCGCGTCTGCGCTAGTGTGTGCGCTGAAGCGGCGCGCGGTGCAAGATGGGGTAGGGAGATTGTATTTGCATACACATCCTTTTTTGCCTGGTGCCATTGCTTTTTGGGAGAAGCATGGGTTTGGCATTATGTGTGTTGAGGAGGAGGATGGGGTGTGGAGGACTACGCACATGGAGATGTTGGTTGGGGAGGATGGATGTGCGTAGTATTCATTTTTTTCCATTCATATCCTCATAACTGTACGTTTACGTGGTCTTGTGTTCGCACTTCGAATAAGATCCTGAACTACAAGCTGTCATTCTTTCCTTTGTTTTTTTTCTCTCTTCATGACATTACTGTATGTACTTTATGACAAAACGAAATGTAAATGCACGCTCAAAATCGCAAACCGCATGCAACAATTCCTCTCCATTTTCCGAGCCAAAACCAAGAAAAAGAACGCCAATTGTGTGATAAACGTACTATGCAACAGTGATATATCGTCTAAAATCGATCGTGTGTTTTGATTCCTCTTCAGCTTCGTCTTCTCTCTACGCCTTTTTCTTCACCTTCGTCTTCTACCCTCAAGTCTCAGACCATCTCGCAATCGTAATACTGGTAGTGTACACCATGGCAACAAGCCCAACAATCATCATGGTAATGTCGCCAAACTTCTCCCAAGGGCGGTTTGCCACACCCTTGTAGTGTAGGTAGGCGGGATAAATGTACACCAATGGCACGCAGGCGAAGCTGCCAATAAGAGCAACAAACTTGTCGAGATCGCTAGCTCCTAGAATAGAAATGAGACCGCAAACAATGACAAGCACGGTTCTGAAAGCGTTCTTCTTCCACTTGGTCATGGTGCTCTGCTTGCCGGATGCGCGACCGAAAATCTTGAGCTCAATGTTACGCATGGCAGGGAAGAGTTGGACAGGAGTGCCAACAAGAACGGCCATGGAGTAGAGAAACTGGACAGCGTTGACAAGTTTGCTACTCTGCGGGAAGTTGGTGATGACCTCGACAGAGACGTGTTCACCAAAAGTACCGTAGCAAAGCACGCCTACCGAGGTAAAGATGACTGTGATAATAATCATGACAATGTATAGTAGCTTGCTGAAGTGCTCGGGCTCTTTCATGCTCGATTGGATGGGAAGAATAAGACCGATGCCCTCAAAGGTAAAGATTGCCGAGCCAATGGTCAAGGTAAAGTCGCGTGGGTTGAAAAGCTCAATAGAAGGATGGAAGCCGCCCATCTTGGAGATCCATGAGATGTCGTACCAGTAAATATAGGTCAGGCCGATAAGAATGAAAACGTCGGCAAGCAGTGCCGCAGGACCCAGTTTGGATATGTTCCGAATGAATGACATAGGGATCAAAACGGCAACCTGGATGAGGATAAGTTGGTTCGTAGATAAGGGTGCTTTGTCACGAGTGACGGCGTCGAGAAAGGACGCTAGATTGTCTGCGGTAAAGATGAGACCAGCGCAGACAAAGCCGATTTGGGAGAGGGTGATGGAGACCAGAATAAGGGCGCGAAACCTTGGGCCAACAACAATGCTACCCAGGTCACCATAACCACCACCCCCATAACGCTTCCTCGTTGCCAGCAGCAGTTCAAAACATAGAGCTGTGATGGCAGATACCATGATCATGGTAATGCTTGAAAACAGCATTCCACCGTTCTTAAAAGCCTTGGGCAGAAACATGATTCCGGTACCGATGAAGGCCTTGAGGAGGGTGAAAAAGGTCTTTGTTTGGTTGGCATCACCTTGGGCTCTCAGCTTCCTCGAGCTCTGGCGACGTCCCAACAACGGTCTACGTTCACCTTGGGCCTCCTCCTCGTCCGTTAGCGCAGAATCGTCGTCTGACTCTTCAAGATCTTCACCAGCGAATTGGCCATAGAGAGCGAGGAAGGAAATGAAGTTTCGCGTAACAGGTTCCGAAATGTAGCTGACACGCTTGCTTTGCCGTTGCAGATACTGTCGTCTTAGTCCACCTGGCAAGAGCTGATCCCGGACTGGAAGCTCATCGTGATCAACGGTAGAGTTAGAGGGGCGGCGTTGATCGCCAAAGTAAATAGGCTCTGAAAAGGTTGCTGCTCGTTTATGCAACTTTTCGCGTCTGTTCTGCGCCGCAATCTTGTACAGATCACGGTGGATATCGCCACCTTGTAGGCGCAACGAGGATTCTGGCATCTGACGGTCGGTAGAGTTGGAAGAGCTTCCTTGGCCCTCCTCCTGTGCTGGTGTTGCTGGGTCGAATTCCGAAAAGTCGTAGCTGGGGTCCAAATGTCGCTCGAGCACCTTTGCCTCGTGCGGGTTGGCGCCCGCAGTCGTCTGGGGTGTGTCAGTCATGGCTGGTGGATTTTGAATGAACACAGCAATGCCGGAGCAGGTGGAATGTAGACTTTGGGGAATTTATAAGAGATGTGCGTCGGCTGCTTAAATCTGGCGGTGAGGTGCACTTGATGAAACAGTAGCCAATGAAAGGGTTTGCAAAGCTTAAATGGTCCGTGTGCGTGTCATCACCAATTCTTGAGGGGCTTAGCAGCTGCAGCGTGAAGCAGTAGATTATGAGTATTTGCAGCGGCGCTAGATTGATTGTAAGAAATGGTGTGGGCGTGATTTTTTGTAGCAAGACGAGAAACCAGAATCTTCGACGAGAGGTGACGACTAGCAACATATGACGACGATCTTGCTGGCGCCTTGGCAGGCCGGCACGTGCTGTGGGGACTGGCTATCCCTGCATAAGCCACCGGGTCATTGGTACAACAAGCGACCTTGCATCGTGCTTGTTTCCTTCCCGACAGAGCTGGCTGGTCATCATTTCATGTACTCGGCAAAGCAGCAGATCCTTTCATGCTCCTCGGACACGTTCCTTTCGATTTCAACAAGGCTGGAGAGTGAACCGAGTGTATGTCAGAGCGGCTCAACATTCTTGGACATGGTTTCACCACGACCCCGCCCGGATACGGGACACGTGGGTACGCTGTCCCACCGCGCTAAATGCATCATTAACCCCGGCCAAGACCACTGCCTGACTGTTTAGACTGTTTAGCTTGTTGGTTGTGGGTAGCTTACATACTTGCAATACACATGCATATGTTCGGTTACTCCAAAAAAATTACCACGCATAGCTCACGTGGCAGAGCCACACCAGATTCCCTTCGCTTGTAGCTAAAAGGGACAGGTCCATTCAAGGGAGCTTGGGAGATAGTTATTATAAGACGGAATATTAGGTATTGGTCGTTGCTTCAGATCTTCTTCCTTATACTGGTTCCTGGCTTGTGCTTAGAGTAAAGGGGTAGACAATAAGGCAGTACACACTATGTAGTTGACATAACGGCACTAACACACCAAGGTATACGGCATGACGCTAACTATACTTGTGCTTTTTTGTATAAGTTGCAGGTAGTCAGCGAAGTACTTGTGAGAAGACGTTGGATTCGCAAATAATGCCTACAACTGCATGTAGGTGCTACTCTTAGGCGGTGCTGGAATGATGCTAATACGGACAACTGCGACATCTTATAGCTACGGGGGCCTCGCACAGACTCAGCACGCCCTTTTGAGCACCCTGCTGTGAGCGGTGTCAGAACTGATGGCACTTTCCGCGGACTTACGTGGATATACTGGTATCTGACACAGTCTAGGTTTTCTCAACAGGAAAATGTCCTGTGGTGGAAATACAGTAAGATGGCGCAGTCAGACACCAGTACGTAGTGTGATGGACGACTCGAGTTCAAGTTTGATTGTACGAAGTGTCGTGTCTTGCTGTAAGAGTGAATGAAGGCGGATGTGATTGTTTGACGAAGAGATAGAGTTGATATGTGCCTTGGTGACGCTCTCACGCTGACATTTGTCGGTTGAACTACTGCATCATCCTGTACCTTGCATATGCATCTTAGTACTTTGAACGCTCTTTTACTTTCTAGAGCAATATTATGATACTTTTATTTATTCTTGCTAGAGAAGCGCACGGTCTTTGTAAAGTCAGTATCGGACCAGCAGGACGTTTCAGAGCATAGGTGGATCACCCAAACGGAAAAGCTGGAGATCGTCAAACCTTGCGTCCACCATGCTAGGTGGTGTTGTTAGTGCGGGCAGGTCACGAGACGCGCACCGAGCGTGACGAGCCGAAGTCTGGGTTAGCGCATCGGTCTGTTGATTGCGTTCGGGCCAGCCTATACCAGTCTTGTTGCGTCATTCACCATCTGGGATGGTTGCGAGATGTCCTTGTGCTCCCTTGTGCTCCCTTGTACACCCGAAAGCCTTGTATCTCTTCGTATACAAACGTTGCAATCATCAGGAACGTATTGCATGAGAGTATTGAATCATCAGCACACTGCACGCAATCGTTACATTCATCTCGTACCGGCTTAATCATCACCAAACACAGCACCTCCACCACCACCCATATTGCAACCGTCGCAAGTCGACCAACAGTCTCTCGGCGTAATTGCTTATTTTCTCCATGCAGGGCTGGTTGTGAACTATTGATTTTGTAGTGGCAGCAGATCCCATGCTGCAGACACGAACGAGACTGCACCCTCACACTATGCAGAGCCTACCGCGGCTGGGGGGCCTCGCTCGCTAACGTGGCGGCATCATTTATGATTATCCTGATCCGGCTGCAATGTGCTCTAGTTGTATTGGAACAATCGGTGCCCAGATACAACAGCCTGGAGGGGTAATGTGGGTGTGGCACCACCGGCATCACCGGCTAACCGAACGTTAAAGGCTTGTTTGCTGACTGCTATTTCCGCCACACATGTGGCCGTTATGCACCGTGGAACCTAATCTGGAAAGTGACGTTGAGGCCGTCCTCATTTAGAACTCACAAAGGACGACCGTCAATATAAAGTTCGTCATCCTGCCCGGAAAATTGTAGCCTCACCAATATCACCAACATCACCTAACATCCCCAGTCTACTCGAGCAAAACTCACACAATCAATTCCGACATTAACCGATACAAACTACGACCTTACTCTATTAATAACAGCATGAAGGCCCCCTCAATCCTCTTGTCTCTTGCGGTGGCTGCTATTGCCAGCGCACAAGACTGTTCACAAGCCTCGGAACCGTTCTACAATATCACTTCCAAGCCCTTTCACCTTGTTGTACAGTCCGAAGATGGAAAAGTTAACGACACACTGAGTGCCTGCCACGTCGGTGCAGCCCTGGAGTCACTCTGCCTTAGTAACGGAAACTTTGGCAGTAGCCCTACCCCTATCCCTGGTGCAGAGTTCTACTTCAACACCTCCATCTACTCTTCTGCACCAGATGAATCATTTGGGGTTCCTGGAATCCTGACGTGGATACTCCCGACTAGCGCCTTCAATGTTTCATCTTCGGCGGCGTTTCAATATGATCCCATCTCTTCCCTAGCCGTCCCCATCATCAGCCCAGGCAGCGACAACCCCACACTGGTGACGTTCGATTCCCAAGACGATTTAGCTATCCAAGCCTACGTTCGCGGCAGCAACGGCACGGGCAAATACGAGCAATTTTACCGCTGGTACGCATGCGAGACTTTCTACGGCAGCTACAACTACAAGAACCTTGCTTGGAACTTGGGTTCAGACAAGCCCGACAACCCGAGCTGTGTTGCGGTCAATGTTACGAGGGTGTTTGTCTAGGATGTGGGTGATGGTATTCACAACGAATGATGGATATAATGTCAAGATGCGAGAAGGAGTTGGTTCTCTGTTGGTAATAATTCATGATGAATGCGGATAGACTTGAGTGGTAATAACATTCCTTAAAAGCGTAGAATGGTAATTACATTCCTTAAGAGCATAGAACGATGGTTACATTCATTGAAAGCACAAAGCGATAATTACATTCTCTTAATACATCCTATACCTTCTGAAGCTAGTCTCTTAACTACAATGACTGTACGTGCATGTCCTCGCTTAACATGACTTATCTTTTGGTTACCCATTAGCAGGGAATATGTCTCAGCCAACGTACTTTACGATAGAAATCAACATGATGCAAAGCCTGTTGCTTGGGTTTATAAGGAGTGGTTCAGCACAGTGAGTGACGTGTATTGGCCGACCGTACGGAACCTATGCGACAGGCTAGTTGCTCACGATGGCAAAAGGCCATGAAATATCACACCTAGTATGTTTCCACTCATGATCGATTCAAAATCTAGTTTATCAGACTTTGAATAGGTAGTTACAGATAATGGCGTGGCTAGTAGTATCGGTAAGCTGACAACGATCTTGCAAGGCTATCCATGTGATCCTACATTAGCTTAAGTTCAATCACATTATCAGTCAATGTATCAGTACGCTAGTCGGTATTCTCCCTCCAACATATATAAAGTCATATGTAGAGCGCACATATACCTCAGAGTTTTAGAAACCATGTAAACCTCGAGTACACCGTTGTGTGGGGCGCTGCTACTGTGTTTTCATAGCGGCGAGTACATACAGTAGATGCGCCGACTCACGTCCAAGCATTAGTTCCCCGCAACCTACCCCACCAAACCCCACATTCTTTCCCCAAATCCCTCTTCTCAGAAGTTAGGAACGGCCCTTCTGTGTATCTCCAATATGCGGAGGTTGTGCTTGGCTGCGGAGCCATCTGTGCATCATGTCTCTAATGTAATATATAGGTAGTAGTAAAACTGCCCCTTTTTCTTAAGGGGATTGTAAAATTCACTGTTCAATTTGACTTGAATAAAAATAACAATGATACAGATCTTGACATTGACTATCCTCCTTGGACTCGTACTCGACTATGGCTACATGCTCTGGCAGCGGCGTCACCTCCCTCCCGGGCCATTTCCCTGGCCTATCGTAGGAAACCACTTCCAGACGCCTTCCGTCAAGCCATGGATAGAATGGGAGAAATGGGCAAAGTACTATGATTCCCCAATGTTGACGTTGTGGATTGGCCGTTCGCCGCGGATCATTCTGAGCGATACATGGGTTGCGTCGGACCTGCTGGAGAAGCGATCAGATATTTTCTCAAGTCGCCCGAGATTTGTCGTCATGGGCGATGCGATTAATGCGACTGAGACTAGTCTGACGAATCTGGAATACGGGGACAGGTGGAGATTGCATAGGAGACTTATGGTAAATTTGTTTTCATGAATCATGGATAACTAAGTCAAGTGTGAACAAGAGGTTGACGCAACACAACTTAGCATACCGCGGTCGGCACCCAAGCAGTTCGAAACTATCGTGATTTCCAAGCGGCTGAATCGGCACTTCTGATCCGTGACTTTTTCCTCGATTCAAACGACTTCGAACTGTCGATTGAACGGTACTCAGTCTCCGTAGCATCCATCATCGGCTGGGGACGACGCATCGACCGAAAGAATGACTACGTTGCACAGCTGGCACTGGCCTTCATGGAAGCCGTAGACTATGTGATCCCTGGTGTATTCATCATGGAAGCAATCCCCTTGCTCCTCCATGCCCCGGCATGGCTCTACGAACTCCCCTCCAAACTGCGTTCGGGATCCGCGACAATGTCACGCTACTTCTATCTTCTCACCCAAGAAGGCGCCGAAGCCAAACGCGACAACTTTGCAAAATACGTGCTAGAAGCACAGCACAAGCACCACCTTTCGGACGTTGAAGCCGCCGGCCTAACCAGCCTCATCATCGGCGGCGGCGTCGACACAACCAGCAGCACAATGCTCTCCTGCATCCTCGCCATGGCCTACTTCCCCCGCATCCAAGCCAAAGCCCACGCAGAAATGGACGCAGTAATCGGTCACGATCGCTCCCCAAGCTGGACCGACATCGACGCCCAAAAAATCCCCTACCTTATTGCCCTCGTCAAAGAAACCCTCCGCTGGCGCACCGTCACCGTCCTCGCAGGAATCCCCCACGCAAACACCAAACCCGTCGACTACAACGGCTACCACTTCCCCGCCGGCACAAACTTCACCGCCAACCTCTGGGCCATCCACCGGCACCCACGCGACTTCCCCGACCCCGATAACTTTCTCCCTGAGCGGTTTTTAGATGGCGAGGGCAGTGCAAAGATGCCGTATCCGAATAAATACGGTATGAATCCGTTTGGATGGGGGCGACGCCGATGTAGCGGACAACCGCTTGCAGAGCAAGGATTACTATATTCAATGGCGAGAATGATATGGGCGTTTGACATCTTACCTGGGTTGGATGAGAATGTAAGAAATATAAACCCCCCCCCCCCCCCCCTTGTGCAATTCACTTTTTTGGCCTTCCCATATGTCGAAGAGGAACTAATGTGACTATTCTGGATAGGGAAATCAAGTCAAGCTTGATATCTTTGCCTATACGAAGAGCGAGAACATGCGGCCTGAGCCGTTCAAGGTGAGGTTTGTACCGAGGTCGGAGAGGATTAAGGAGGTTATGCTGCAGGAGGCTGCGGAGGCGAGGGAGGCGCTGAGGTTTTATGACGGGGAGACCAAGGTTACGGTTGAGAAGGCGCTGGAGAGTCCTGTTACTGTTTGAATGGCTGTTTCTTTTTCCCTCTTGAATGGTGTGGGCAGGAAAATGGATGCTTTGGAAGAGGGAGTGGACCGGACTTGGAATACCATATTCTTACCAAATGTAGCAAGAATATGCAGCTTGTCGTTCTTGTATCTGTATTCATGTAGTTTTATTTCATGGGTATCTCATATACATATGAAACCGTGCCTTTTTGCCGCTACTTGCAGTCGAACAAGGCATTCAGTCGTGCTCTGTCGCCTTAAAATCACTTTTTCCTCCATATTCCCCGTTTCAAATCGAACATACTCTTTCTTCAAGCAAAAGGCAAGCCCTGAATTTTTCCTTTCTTCATATTCATGTCCCAAAAACCACATGGACTCGTCATCTCATTACCATCCTCTCCTTTCCCTCTACTTCGCCTTTAGAAAACCATCTCATGCGGTCTCTCGTTACCCCGGAGGCTGAAGCTTGCGCTCAAGTAAGCCTCCAGATCAGGTGTCTTCTTGATACTAGCCATGATGCTCTTATCCACGGCCTTCTGGTCTTCAATCCGCTGAGGATCAACTTCCTTCTTAGCCGGCGTCTCACTCCCCTCTTTAAAGAACTCGTCCTCGTCCTTCTTCTCACGTGCCCAGTACTCGTCCTTGGATACGCGCGAAACGACTTCGGTGTCTACAGCGGAGATGTCGACGACGGTCGAGGTGGCAATGACGTAGCGGTGGTTCACGCGGCGTAGAGGGACGCCGTTGGATTTGAAGGGACCGGTAATGAGGAGGACGCCCTGGTCGAGTTGGCGTAGGAGCACGACGCGCTTGCCGCGGAAGCGGCCTGAGAGGAGGATCAAGACGGTTCCGGGGGCGAGCGAGTCGCGGTATTTGGTCGGGTGTGCGGTTTTGCGCGCCTTATAGTCAGATCTTGTTAGTTTATGTAGTTTTGTGCGCCTGTTTCTAGTTCAATTGGCTATTTTCTCGTGTCTCTTCTTCTTGTTCATCTTCCCAAATACCACGATTTCACCTGCAAGAAATTCCACATACCTTCTTCATCTGCGCCTCCTCCTCAGCAGGGTAGTACTTTAGTGCCTTTTGGTCGGCCATTGTGTGCGAAATTGTGGATTTGGTGAGATTCTGCTGAAATTGTTAGTTTAGACCATCATTGGAAGTGACGAATTCCAGGCAGGCACAGGGCAGTTTCTTACATTCCGTTACGCGATTGTTGAGTTAGACGCCGTCGTCGTTGTCGCGAATTGGAGATGTGCGAACACTTCGCTAAGGCCAGCCCTATGGTGGCGCTAAAGTGGTTCCATCCCCGCAAAATTAATATGTATGTACATATGTGCGTTCACCTCGCGCATGCATCTGCTTACTCGTCAATGCTCGATTTATTAATTAAACGAGACCTGCATTGTCCATTGGTACCTTTGTTTGGGGTTGGGTCAATCCTGGTCACTGGCAACCACCACTGGGAAATCAGTTGGTATTGCTTCAATTCTCGAATTCTGGGTAATTACATCAACTTCAGCCAAAAGTTACACTGCCCAACCACCAGTGGATGGCAGGGGTATCGTCGAAATCAATAACAATCCACGCCACAGAATCCCGCCGAGCTATCAAATTGACGCCAAAAGGTAAAAAATATGCCTCCGTCTCCCAAACACCGGTTCCATCCACATTACGTATATCGCGGGTCATGGTATGCGTGGCCCGTAGGTGTACCGCGGTCCTCGTGCTGCATCTATTTGTTTATTTCCGAACATCACTTTCCCGTCTATGGCTGGCAGCAATGCTACTGGCGGCGATGCTGACGACGTCACTCATGCTATCCTGATCCCGCTGATAGCTGTACTGCATTCCGGAGTCTGGGCCCTTGAAACCGTTGTCCCAAGCCGAAATGCGCGAAAGAAGCCTAACCCACAATTAAAACAGTCCACATGCGCACATGTTATGGCTATGGAAAGCGAGGGCGCTCACCGATCGTCTGGAGGACCGTAGTAGTCTTCGGGAATGAGTTCGTAGTCGCCCTCGGCAGGCAGGTAAAAGGCGGAAGCGGCAATGCCAATAGATGTCAGGATGAGGATGGTCCAGCTGGCAGTGCACAGAGACCACGAGAGATCGAGATGCCAGCCGTTCCAGAAGCGATCGTCATGGTCAAAGAGGAAAGCCTGGCAAGTGTTGTTAGGTGGTGGGTTTAGCGTCTTGAGACAAAAAGAAACATACCACTATAGCCATGCCAGCGCACTGGACAATGGCACTAAAGGACAAGACACCGACAGCAACTTGCCAGCCAGCGGCCCTGCGCTGGACACCACCAGAAATGATGACGACAAAAGCGACGATGGCGCAAAGCTCAACGACAACACCAAAGGAGGTCAGGAAGCCAACAGTGCGCCACATGTTGCAAAAGGAGGGATCTTTTGTGCAGTCGCTCGACTTGGGAAAGGAAACACAGGTGCCTGTGATGGCAGAGCAGCGAGTGTGGAGGCCATAGGAGTATTCGCGCTCGCCGTTGGGGCTGTAACTGACCCAGCGCGGCATCGAGATACTTGCAATGGTCATGATGGTGCCTGGGATAAGTTAGTCCCTTGATGAGCGCATTTCAAGACGGGGTGTGTGGTGCATACAGGCCAAGGTGAGGACGAGGCCGGCGGCGTAGACTGTTCTTCGCGTCATGGTGGGAGTAGATGTGTCGAGGAGTCGAGGGTGTGGCGTTGAGGGCTCGTAGCGGAGGCCTTAAAGGTAGGCGGGAGTGGGATGGGAGTGCGCGATTTGAAGTAGTGGATAAAAAGCGCAGACAAGAGACCAAAGCAAAAGGGTTGCAAGCGTGGTAGTGGCGTGGGTACGGCGCGTGCAGAGGATGCGGGGGAAGGCGCAGAAGACGGATGAAGCCGGGGGCCTAGAAGAGGACGAGGGCGAAGCACAGCATAATGATGATGATGACGGCACCGGTCATGGAGGGTTGAAACGAGCCATGAGTGATCAGAGCAGGGCTTTTGTCGTTGTCGCGCTAGCACCACGATTGATTCTTGCCATGACGACAGGGGGACGCCATTCGGCCTGCCCTGCCCTGCCCTGCCTTGTCCTGCCCCGCTCCACCCCCGACGCGCAGGAAAAGAAAAGAAAAGAATCAAAGGCCCAAGTCCATTGCATGCACATGCACACTATACTACTTACCATATATGTACGCTAATATGCAACTACACCACTTACACCTCCACACATACATACATACATAGTACATATACAGTACCACCATCGTCTGCCGCCCATGGTCCAGTCACGCCATGGATGCACCACCAGCCAACCAGCCAACCAGCCTGCTTTGCTCTGCTCGCTTAGTATTCCATCACAGGCCATCTTGTCCCTCCCCCCGCCCCTGTCGCGTATACAGGAATGTCCTCCGCGGTGATATGCTGCAACCATCGCATTGTCAAATGGCGGTGTCAAACTCGATGCTGAATTCTCCGATCGCCGATGCACCCTCAGTCCTTAGCACTGCCTGTCGCCTTGCCAGCTTCACTTGCGGCCCTGTAAAAAACTTTGCACACCACTCCTGGTGTGATTAATGGGTTGCACCTGGGCCCAGTTTGGCCTTCAGAGATAAGAAACTTGGTCACACGTCCAGACATGTCCACCGATGACCGTGTCCGCCACACGCAGCACCGGTAAACCGGTGGGGCGGGCGCTGTGTTGATCATGGTTTCGCGCTTGTTGAGTGCCATCGTAAATCTCGCTGGCTAAGGCCGTTGCTGCTCAACGTCTCCGATTCCAATCATGCCTCGTCTCTTGCGCCCTCCCCAGCCCATCTATATTGCCCTGCTGCTGTAAGCGAGCCTCGCGTCGCGTATTGGGCCATGTCGCAGTCAGCGCATATCGTATGTACTGATAACCATGCATCTCGCCGACGGCCGCGCCTTCCTCACTCGTCCGCCAAGCATTCCCACGCCAACGTCCCCCTCCCCCTACTTGATTACCCCCGACCACAACATTAGTTGAGACCCTGATAGACAAAACCTGCGTGCTACAAACCGTTGGCGTCTCAATTCATGGGCACAGAAAGCATCTAGAAGAGAGCCTCTTCTGCATCACGCTTCGGTTGCGCCTTTGGCCTCTGCAGCATCTCGTAGCAGAGGATAGAGGCTGCAACACTAACGTTCAGACTGTCCACACCAATCTCGTTGACCCCGCGACCATGCGGAATACCCACTTTATAATGCGCCAGATTCAACAGGCTAGCCCTCAACCCCGTACCCTCAGCCCCCATCATCACTATCGTAGGATGCTCTGCTACAGGGCTGTGGCCCGAGGGAAGCCGTTTGGTGCTGCGAGCCAGAGTGTATACAACCCCGCCATACTCCATATCAGTGGCTTCGGCACTTGACATACTACTAGATAGAGTGCGCGGTACTGCATCGCTCGCGTATATCCGCCAGCCTGCTCTAGAGCTTTTACCCAGGAAATCTGTGGGATCTCCAACCTTGAACAGCGGCATCGCTTCAGCGGCCCCTGCCGAGGCCTTGACCGCAATGTGGCTCCAGTTTGCCGTGTGGTGCGTCGGGGTCACAATGGCATCTGCGCCTAACACATAGGCCGACCGTGCAATGGCCCCAAGATTGCCTTCGTCAACCTGATCTGGTTAGTTTCCATTCTCTATTCAACGACCAGTGTCCACTTACTACTCCATCCACGTACAGAACTAGTGGATATCTCCAGCCGCCTGACCTGTATGTGTATAGCTCCTGCTTGCCGTTGACAAGTACATCCTCAGCGCTCTGGCTGCCAAGCGCTACACTGAAACTTTCATCTTGAATGGATCCCATCTTGAGTTCTCTAATGGGCAGAACAGGAAGTGGCGATGACTCTAGTATTATGCCGTTGTGTGGTCGTCCACTGCTGGCCTTGTCCATTGCACGCAGATACTCGTCTCCTACTTCTTCTGTGATTGGGAAAAGCCTGTGGGCTCGGATCTGAGACATGAGCCCATCTCTGCTCGCGCCCCGAGAGTGTACATAGAGCTTGTAGAATTTACGTCGGTTTGCTTTGATCGCAGCGAGGACACTTGAGTGGCCGTAGATGAACTCTGAAGCGGCAGTCGTGTAGGGAAGTGATTCTGGTCCCTGCACCGATTTCCTTTGAACCTCTGTCCTACTCTTTGTCCCAGACACCTCGCTAGACTGCCCTCCACCAAGTCGCTCCCTTGGTGCTGCTCTTGTGTCTGTGCGACGAGAAAACCGCGATTCAGAAGAATGTCCATCTGCTACATTTCGAGTATTCGCAAACTGTTCTCTACCAAATCGCTCCCGTGGTGCTCCTCTCGTGTCGGATCGATAAGAGAACGGTGGTTCAGAAAAACGTCCGTTTGCTCCATCTCGACCACGCCCATTGTCGAATGTCACATGATCCTTGGTGAGTGGGTAAGATGTACGAGTCCTGGGTCGGTCTTCTTGAAATCTGCTGGAAGCACTATCACGTGGAGAGCCAAATCGCTCAAACCTCGCCTCATGACGAGCCCTCACTGGCCGGACATCCTCACCGTCCTGAAAAGCTCGTGAGCGCGGTCTAAAGGGTCGATCTGGTCCGCCTGATCTACCCCTCTCAATAGCAGCAGTGATGGATTTATAGCGACAAAAAGTGCGTGGCAGGATTATTCGCTGCGTCCAAAATAGCGAGCTCCCATTGATAAAGGGGTATGTCATAACAAGAAATATAGGCAGTTGCGGCCGTGGAATTGGCAATTTTGTATTGCAGTATTAGGTCCAATTATCGCAAAGTCAAAAAGTTGCACCCCGCCAAGCCAGGCGTTTGCACTAAGCTTTAGCGCAGACGCGTCATCACGTGCCTAGGGCTGCGCGCTCTACGTTCGCTGAGAGTTAATCCCATCGGCTGTCCGCCTACACACTCTTTTGGTTCCGTCGTCCAACGCTCTCACCCCCGCTCTTCAATATATGCATCGTGCGATTCACGCCAGTGAATCACTCTACGATAACCGCACTGCACAGTCTAGACCCTGTGTGACCGTTTGTGCACCATCATGAGTAGTGACGAAGATAGCGCGGCGCTCATGGCCGCTTTCAAGAAAAAGACTATACCCAAGTTCATGCCCAATTCCACACCAATGCAGGCCGTAAGGCAGCCTTCGGGAGCAGCCTCATCTCCTCTAGCTGTTTCGTCATCTGACAATGAATCTGTTCTACGCGTCCAAAAATCCCCAGTGAGACGTAGACTGCAGTGTGTACGTATACCACCAGTCGGGATCAATAGAGCAGAATATACATACTATGAACCAAGCGAGAACGTTGAACGCATTGTTCGGGAGATTTCTGGGAAACAAGGGGAGATAGCCTACCAAGTCAAGTTGTCTGGAAATGGCGTTGAGCAGGTGAGTTTGATGTCAATTGAGAATCACCCTCTCACAGGTAAAGGCGGTAGAAATGCCTTTCACAATACATAGGAGCGGTCTAATTCCTGCCGCCACTATCCTTCCTTGCCCACCTTTTCACCTTTCTACACGTCATATTCCTCTCGATATCTTACTAAGTAAACCCAGCTCTCTTTCGAAGAGCTTCTCCTACTACCTGGTGGCTCAGAAGCACTGCACGCATTTGAACTGCACAACAATTCCAGTGTGACATCGAGCGCCGACGACGACGATATGAAACTCCGGGCTAGATCTTCAAAAGTCACCAACAAGGATTTTGTGGATATCTCAACGATTCCCATTTCTTCCTCGGAAGACGACGACCAACATGGGCCCGCAACGGCCTCACGCACACAGCGACATGGTCGCGTACGGACACTGAAGCGCGGCGCTCGCTCGCAGAGATCCTCCAGGGCCCACTCACTGAGTAGCGGCCTGATTGCACTATCCACAGACGACGAGGACTCCGACGTTTCCGGTAGAAAGCAGAGAAGCCGAAATCGCAAAGGCGTACAAAAGCCCACACGTCGTTCAACGAGACAATCACTACAAGTGCAGGGCTATGATGAAGACGACAAGGAAGAGGAGGACACTGACATTCTTCGCTCTGATTTGGGCGCTGGCCGAAAGCGCAAACGACAGTCTTTGCGCACTGCCCATCCGGAAAAGGACCCTCGTGTAGGCCAGCGACAGTCTGATCGGGCAACACGAGCAACAAAAAATATGCGGGAAGCGGGCATGGATGACATATACCGATCGGATTCAGAGCCAAAAGTGGCTGCCCAGAAGGTATCAGTCGTCCGCGAGGTGTTCGCAAAACTTCCCCGAAGTCACACCTTCCGCGGGCGCCATGCAGAAGGCTGCGAAGTGTGCTTTGATGGGCCCAACGTTGCACCCCTGATCTATTGTCAAGGGTGTTCATTTGCGTACCACAAGAACTGTCTTGGCAATCGATCTACTCGTGATCATCTTGTGACAAAGATTGGCGACGAGGACTTTGTATTGCAGTGCAAGCGATGCATCGGCTTCTACAAGATGAAGGATGCGACTGCCCCAGACCTGTCCCGGTGCCAGGACTGTGCAGTATCTGGCGTCTCGTGCCATCCTTTTAGGAGTCGTAAAACAACTCAACAAGAGATGAAGGAACGCGAAGAGAATGACGGATATGATCCGGTGGTCGACGTTCGTTCTGAATTGATCAACAATGCCAACAATGTCCTCTTTCGATGCACGAAATGCTCTCGAGCATGGCATTATCATCACCTGCCACCTATATCTCCCTATGCAATGGACGTCAACCGTGATGACGAAGAGCTTGCGGATGAGCGATTTCGCGAATACTCTAGAAAGTGGCTTTGTAAAGAGTGCGACGAAACCAACGACCGGAAAGTCGGTGCAATCGTCGCCTGGCGACCGTCGGATGTCGAGTCATATAGATTAGGCATACCTTGCGAGCGAATCTGCGAAGACGACAAGCAGTATCTCATCAAATGGGAAAAAAAATCTTACTTTCAAGCAGCATGGCACTCTGGAGCCTGGACTTGGGGTGTTACCGCCGGAGTCCAGCGAAAAGCCTTCTTCAAACGCGAAGAAGGTCCCAAAATGCACACTGAAGACGCCATTCCTGAGGAGTACCTCCGCATCGATATCGTGCTCGACATCAAATACACCAGCTATGTGGAGATCCGTAGCGAGGAAATTGACAAGGCTCGTATTAAAGAGGTGGATCAGGCTCTTATCAAGTACAAAGGTCTCGGATATGAAGACGCCGTATGGGAGAGCGTCCCAACGCCAGAAGATGGCGATAGATGGCTAGACTTTGTTACTGCATACAACGATTGGGTCGCGGGCCGTTATGTGAAGTGCCCGAAACAAAGTGCGCTCAAGGTACGCCTCGACAAAGTGCGTAGCACACCGTTTGCCATGTTGGAGAGAGAGAAGCAGCCCGACAATCTTGTGGGCGGAGAACTGATGAACTACCAACTGGAGGGGCTCAACTGGCTCTACTACAAATGGTACGATCAAAAGAACGCCATTCTTGCCGATGAGATGGGTCTTGGAAAGACAATTCAAGTCATTGCTTTCATGGCAACACTCGTCCAGGAACATAGTTGCTTTCCCTTTCTGATTGTTGTACCAAACTCTACTTGTGCCAATTGGCGACGGGAAATCAAGCAATGGGCACCGTCTCTCCGCGTCGTTGCATACTTTGGCTCAGCTAAAGCTCGTGAAATGGCCTATAAATACGAGATGTATCCCAGCAATGCCAAAGACTTACGATGCCACGTTGTTGTGACGTCGTATGAAGCGGCCGCCGACGACAGTTGCAGGAGGTTCTTCAGGAGCGTAAACTGGGTAGGTCTCATCGTTGATGAGGGTCAGCGTTTGAAGAACGACAAGAGCCAGCTGTATTCTGCTCTCACAGCAGTACGTGTGCCTTTTCGATTGCTACTAACTGGAACACCGCTTCAAAACAATGCCAGGGAGCTCTTCAATCTGTTGCAGTTCCTGGACGACACAATTGATGCTGCTGAGCTCGAAGAGGAGTATGCGGATATGAATGCGGAGAAGATTAGGGAGTTACACGATCGAATCCGTCCTTTTATCCTTCGTCGGACGAAAGCAAAGGTGTTGACCTTCCTTCCGCCCCTGGGTCAGATCATTCTTCCAATATCCATGAGCCACCTACAAAAGCAAGTGTACAAGTCGATCTTGTCGAAGAGCCCTGAGCTTCTCAAGGCACTCTTCACCACTGACAGGCAACTCAACCCCCGAGAACGCAGCAATCTTGGTAACATCCTCATGCAACTGCGCAAATGTCTTTGCCATCCATTTGTCTATAGCCGCGAGATCGAGGAGCGAACCGACGTTGCTGCTGTATCTCATCGCAACCTAGTCGAAGCCTCTGCCAAGCTCGGTCTTCTGGAACTACTGTTGCCGAAACTCAAGGAGCGTGGTCACCGAGTACTTATTTTCAGCCAGTTTCTCGATATGCTCAACATCATTGAAGACTTCCTCGATGGCATGCAGCTTGCATACCAGCGACTTGACGGGACAATGGGTTCGCTCGAAAAGCAAAAGCGTATTGATCAGTTTAATGCCCCCAACTCACCTCTCTTTGCCTTTCTGCTCTCCACTCGTGCGGGTGGTGTTGGTATCAATCTTGCAACTGCCGACACCGTCATCATCCTGGATCCAGATTGGAACCCACACCAGGATCTCCAGGCCATTGCCCGAGCTCATCGCATTGGTCAAAAGAACAAAGTTCTTTGCCTGCAGCTAGCAACCCGAGCCTCAGTGGAAGAGAAGATTATGCAGATGGGAAAGAAGAAAATGGCTTTGGACAAGGTGGTTGTTCAAGATCTCGACAGGGAAGACCCAGAGGATGAGGATGTTGAGTCAATACTCAAATACGGTGCAGCAGAGCTCTTCAAAGACGATGATGCAGACCACGACATTCGCTATGACGATGCATCAATTGAAAAGTTGCTGGATCGCAGCCAGATTGAGAAGACGCAGACGGGCGAAGATGATTTGGCCGAGTCACAATTTGGATTTGCGCGCATTTGGGTGAATGAGAAAGGCACATTACAGGACGACTTTGATATGGCGGACGAAGAGGTGGCTCCAGACCCTGGAGTTTGGGACAAGATTTTGAAGGAGAGGCAAGCTGCAGCGGCCGCTGAGGCACTCGCGCGGGCTGAGGCCATGGGTAGGGGTCGACGGGCTAAAACTGTATGTCATGCTTTGTTACTTGTGTTGGCAGAAACTAACTTGATACAGAATGTTGATTACACTGCTGAGATGAAAGATGCTGACAATACCTCTGTCGCTGGAGAAGACCATTTCGAAGACAACCTCGCTCTTCCGCCCTCTCCTATCAAGAAGTCGAAGAAGAAGCGCAAGATCAAAAGAGATTCTGAAAGTGACACTGACTTCCAAGCTGAGTCTGAGGATGAGAGCGAGCCTGGTTCGGATAATGAAGATGCCAACGTTGCTCGAGAGCTCGGCAATGATCATCGTCAAGGTACAACAAACACTGCCAACTCGTCGCTATACAAGCAGAACGGCGCAGGTGTGTCCAGTGTTTTTCCAAGCCAACCCCCAAGATTTCCCGATGTCTCCATTCCTCTACCATCTACATCCATGGCGATCGTACCACCGAGAGGCGGCTTCAAGGTTTCTATCAATGAGTACAGAAAGCCTGGCAGTGGCACACAGCCAGGCCATTTCCCCTCTTCATCTACTGATGCCTCGAGCTTCCAAGATCCGTCTCGGAAGGCGACAAAAGTATCAAAAACTAACAGGACAGCAGTCAAACTGTTCCAGCGTGTACAGCTTCCGATCCGGAATCCGCTTGCGTTGGCATATGGTACCTACAGCCATCATTCCTGCCCAGCTTGCTTCAAAAGCCACCCACAAGGTGCTTGTGAGCTCAAAGTCGCAGGTGTCGAATACTGTGGCTTGTGTGGTCTAGCGCACTACGGTTACTCCCGCACATGTCCGCACATCAAATCCGAAACCCAAGTCCGTGAAATGCTGGAGGCTCTCAAGAGCTCACTAGAAGACAAGGAGCTTGTAGATGCAGCAGTAAAGTATCTACGTGGCGTCAAGGGTACTCTTGTGCAGCAGAAAAAGAGGGACAAAGAAAAGGCAGCTCTCGCCAAGGCTCAGCCCATTCCACCGCCTGGGTACATCGGCTCTGGGTATCTGCCAAATAACACCTACCCTCAGCCACCCAACACTACTAATGGGTGCGGTTCGAATGTTTCACCTAGTCATGGCTTTCCGGGACCGCCAGGTGCACAAATAAGTCATAGAGGCGGCGTTGGTCAAGGCCAGGGCATGCACGCACAGCAGCAGCAGCAGCAGATGATCCAGCAGATGCACGGGCAGGGTTACAACGACCAGCAAGTCGAAACTGCCCTGAGAGGTTTCTTGGGCAGTGATTGAGTATATAGCTTCTGGGTACTGTAGTCATTGAGTAGGAGAGGAAACTGTGATCCGGACATCCTCTCCAGGAAATAGTGATATTGGCTTCACTGCTGAGGCAGCAGCAGTAGGAGTTACTGAGTGTTTCAGATATCCAATAGATCATTCAAATGCATGAGCCAGAGTCGGTTGCTTGGCCTCGGGTCGGGGATGATTATTCCAGCAAAAGCTCATAGAGGAGAAGAGTAGTGACAATGCAGTTCTTGATATCCCTGATTTTCTCGTATATGACTACAACAAACTGACTCTGCGCCTATACCTTTACATATCTGCGCACGTACAATGCTCACAGTGCTGCTGACATGTTATCCTGCCTGTTTTTGGATGCTTTGACTATGTCTATATAGTGTGTGGACTTCTTGCAGTGCAGCAGTGCCAAGCTACGCTTGGATTGTCGATAACATCACGTAAGCCTTTTGGATATTTAACCAAGCCTACTGCACTTGACTTCTTCTCCTCACCTCCCCACCCGCAGGTGCTGCTTTGGCGCCTTTCCCCGGCATCGAGCGACATATACTCGACTAGAGCGGGCTGCATAAAGTTACTTTACCTTTCCACCTCCCCTTCTCAGGTGCTGCTTTAGCGCTTCTGCCCTTGGTGATTGAGCGACATGTACTCGACTCGAGCGAGCTACATAAAGTTGCCTCACCTTCAGGTGCTGCTTTAGCGCCTATTCTCCTTCCCTTTCCCCTTCCTCTTCCCTGGTATCGAGCGACCTGTATTCGACTGGAGCGGGCTACAGAAAGTTACGCTACCTTCAGGTGTTGGTTTGGTGCCTTCCATACTCCAGCACATTTTATATAGCAATACATTTGTCTACCCTATATGTAAGCAGATGACCACTAGTGAATCCTCGCTGTCGTATGTTTTTGTTTTGCTACTTTTTATTTTTTTTGCCCACTTTGCATGTCACGTGGATGGTCCTCGGCATATAAGATTTCCGCACCTGAGAACGAACATCACAGCGCTGTTTATTTGCGTTGTGTAAAATTTACATTCGTGGTTGGTTCTGGTGAGAGCGTAGAGATGATCTCTTTGTACTTTCGTTCATACCTTTGATAACTTGAGGCCTTCGCTACAGCTAACCCTGCATCTACAATTGAGCTTGATCTTGCTCTTATTATTTGTGATCTTCTAACTATACTACAATCATGCGTATAATTCACAATATTTTAACTCTTCCATTCTCTTCTTGCCTAATTGTTGCCTCGAGCATGGATTGAAATGAGTGCGAAAGAGCGAGGCTAGTTCTTCTGTCACATGACGACGATAAGGGGCGCTAAATTACTGCACAGGCCACTCAGACCACTCAGACTGCCTGCCTACGTCAGCAAGCAGGCGCGCCGACACACTCCGCTCCACATATAAAATATCCATAGCGTGGTTGACTATGAGGCTGTACTAGTTCCAATTGATCTGGATTTCTTATTCATCGCCCCATTAACTCATCGGCCTGCTGTTTGACCGAAGTAGATCTGCAGCCATAAGCCGATAGTAACGTCGCACCACAGCCGCTATGCTACCAGAAAAGAAAATCGACTCGCTTGGCGCGCGTTTGGAGCAGTTCAAAGAACGTGATCAGGAAAGACGGATTGATTTGGACGTAGGAGAATATCGAGATCCGCTTACTTCCCCCATACTCTACTAACCCCCCACTTAGAACCTTCTCGCAGAGTATCGTCAATTGCTCAACGAGTACAAAGTACTTAAGAAAGCCTACGAGGACATGGTAACCAACACTATTTCAAAGCCATTTACAGTGGGAACACCTACTGTAACTGCAGCAAAAAAGCCGCTTGATTCCTATGTCCTTGTACTAGTCGATGGAAACGACTATATTGTGAGTTTTCAGCTTTGCATGGAATGACTTGTCTGACTCTGCACAGTTCAATGAGGAGCTTATCCGCGATAAGGAAGAAGGCGGCATGCGCGCTGCTCGCAAGCTCAATGATGCTATAGAAAAATATATACAAAGCATATCGCAGACTGTGCCCAGACGCGTAATTGTACGCATTTACGCCGATCTCACCAACTTGTCCAAGCAGCTCGCAAGGCTAAAGTTGACTGGGATGGAGAAGCGATCTCTAGCGTCTTTCACTTCCGGTTTCACACGTGCCCTTAGTCTCTTCGACTTCATTGATACCTTGGATGAAGAGGGTACCAGGATCAAAATCAGAGGTATAGTTACTGACTTCTTAAGACAATTATAAGACAACGACTAATGTACTGCAGACCAATTCAAGTTTGCGTCCGAAGATGCGGCCTGCAGTCACATTCTGTTCGCGGCCTGTAACGACCCGGCTTATCAGTCCCTACTCGTATCCTATAATGGTGCACGTGACAAGGTCACGCTCGTACAAGGCGGCAAATGGCACCCAGAATTTCATCAATTCAACTTGGAGGTGACCCAGTTCCCCACAGTCTTTAGTTGGTCTGGAGTGTCCTCTGTGCCACCGGTCAATAAACCGGCGACGCCTATTCCGCTCAAACAAAAAGCGCCGTTGCAACAACCCATACTGAAACCTGGATTAGCGGCCCTACATAAAGAATCGTGGAGACGAAACGACTCTGTGAGCGTAGCAGAGTCTGCATCCGGTCGCTTTTCTCCTGCACTGACAAACGGACTACAACCCCCCCATGGGAGTTCATGGAGACGTAGTGGACCAGTGAGCGCAACGGAGTCTGCATTTGGCGACTCATCACCTGAAGAATCAAATGACTTTGTGGAGCCCGAGCCTGAGCCTGCCCGATGGGACAGTCCACCCCTACGCGACCAAGCACCACAGAGCATGCTAACTGGACCGGTCAAGAAGAAACCGGTGTGCAGACACTTCCAAAAGGGATTTTGTCGCGCTGGTGGAAAATGCACCTTCCCACACGACCCCAGCAGTTTGACTAGCAGTGTCAATGGTGGTGATGGCGGTCAGGACTCTAAGCTACTTCTAAGCCCAACACTACACGCTCTCTCAGAATCATCCTGGGCACAGGCTCCTGCAGAATCATCTCAAACTTCCCAAGCTCCCCTGGGTGATCGAAGTAGAATCTCTTCCGTCCTTCCTGAAGAGTCTGTACCAGGCTTCATTCCCGTGAACAAAAACCTCCAGCGCCTCGACCCATACTATCCGCAACCCTCCGCACATGACTGGAAGGCATACAACACGCGTTTTCACAAGGCCAAACCGTGCAACGCGTTTCATCTTGAGGGCAGTTGCACATCTTATGACTGCAAGTTTGACCACAGCGAGCTCGACGCACAAGTCAGGCGCGTACTCGAGTACCTTGTGAAGCGCACTCCGTGTCCCAGGAAAAGTGAGTGTAGAAGGAAGCTTTGTATCTTTGGGCACTTGTGTCAAAAGGAGGATTGCAAGGGCCCCAAGTCGACGGGGCAGAAAAAATGTTGGTTCAAGCCTGATCAGCATTATTCGCTTGAGGATTGTCGGCCGATGAGTTGGGTGCCTATAGAGGAGGAGGAACAAGAAGAGGAGCAAGAGGAGAAGCAGGAGGAGGAGCGTAGTGCGACAGGCGGGGGATATGATGGAGGCAAGGGGGATGTTGGCCACCACCTTGAGATGGAGCAGGTTGATTTGATGTGGTAGGTTGAGGAAGAGTAGATTTTTGTGATGATTGTGCTTTTGTTGCTTCTGTAAAGGAGAGCTGATGGGTCTATCTACAGTAATATATGAGATTCATAGTCTGCGTGAAGCATCAAATGTCATATATTGTCACGAAATCAGTGGCTTGGATTTGAAATGGTGACAGTATGTAAAGCTCTGATTTGAAAACAAAACATGATTCAAATTATATTCACTTCTCTCTCGTCGGCGCTTCAACAGGTCTCTGTGTCCCATCCATCTCGACAACACCCACACCACCCCCCATGCAAATCTCCCTCTCACACGCTACCACCCCACACTGATGATCCCAAGCCTTTTTTGCAGCTTCACACACAGCAGCATGATATTCCACCATTGACTGCTGCTGCTGCTGCTGCTGCTGGTAGCACTGCGCATTTTGCCCCTTCAAATTCCTCCACCGCCTCCACGCCAGAAAAACCACAAAACCAAGGAAACAGACGAAGACGCAAGCACCAACTGTACCCCCTATCACAGCCCCTAGGCTTGTTTTCCTTCCTTCAGAAGTCGTCGTATCTTTATCTTCCGTCACAGCAGAAAGAGTAGGAATGCCGGAAACAACTTCCCTCGTAGTCACAGTTGCAGTAACAGTTTCCCTTTTCCCTGTTTTCGTATTACTCGGTAACAACATGTCCATACCAGGGGAACGGTACGCAGTGCTAGTAAAAGCTGTTTCGGCGCAACCATGCTGTGTCATTACCATGTTTTCGTAGATGAAGTGCCATTGGTAGCATTCTTGAGCGGTGCTGGCTGTGCATTTTACGATTGCTTCGTCGGATGAGCAGGCGGTGTTTGTACATGAGGCGGTCATGGCGGTGGATGCGATGCAGGAGGTGGGGAGTGTGCAGGGGGTATTTGATGCTGGGTCGCAGCAGCCGTGGATGCCGAAGAAGGTGTTTGTTGCGCAGGTCTGGGTCGGGTTTGCGCATGTTATTGGGCTGTCTTTTTTGAAGTGAGTAAGTTGGTAGCTTCGAGTGGGCGAGGAAGACTGACCTGGCGATCCGGAGACGAAGCCGCATGTGTAATAGTTTCCACTGGCCTGGCGTTTGGATAGAGATAAGGGCAATTGTGCTGCTGCTGTTGGCGCGGAACCCCATATATCCACTGAAGGGACGAAATGTGTAAGCTCTGGTGTCGCTCTTGACAGCGCTACTGCGTTTGCGATTGCTGGCGCCAGAAAGGCGAGGGCGAAAAGAGTAGTCGTCATTGTGTTTCCATGTACTCGGGAGGTTCTTCTCTCAAGGCGATATCTAAATGGCGAGGCAGAGGCAATAAGATAGAGGGTACATAAGTAAGCAGTATGGCGGAGAGTGTGCGGCGGCTGAGCGCAGTGAGAGCGAGGGAGAATACCCCAGCAACACTTACTGCGGCCAGGGCAGCTTCAGAGCCTCCCCTACCTATAGCAATCGGGTCATGTCCCTGGCGATCCAATCGAAAGCGGTATCGTGGTGCGATCATGAGGAAATGTCACGGTAGCATGGGGGCAAGCGTCAGTATGAGCATGCAAGGCATTCCTCACACTCTCTCCAATCACACCTCGGTTATCTTGTCTTGGACTGGACGATAGAGTAGTTGACCACTGGTGGAACGAGTAGATTGTATATTTGTGCCGAATCGGGACAAGCGTAGGATTGCGCACTGGTGGTGGTGTAGAGTGGGTGGGTCTGAGCGTGCATGTGGCAGATCAACAGGACGTAAATATAGGTAAAGTGGGCATGTTGAGCGAACGGGACACAGCATATTCATGCAAAATGACGAAGACGAGTACTGTTGCAATAATTCCCGGATGGCTGGAGGTGATTTGTAGCACGCCTTAGTGGGCATCGACATGCAAGTGAGAGGCTGAGGCAGACAAAGAAGAGCTTTGCACTTGGGAAAATGTGTGGGACCGAGTTGCATTGCCTCAACCAATACACGACGATTCGCAAGACGGGCGCTGTTGGAGGGTCTTGAGGGATGAGTTGTGGTAGAATGTGGTAAGCGCTGGCCCAAGACAGAACAAACAAAGCCACAAATGGTCGTGCGCAAAGGGCGGACCTTGGAGTTTGGTCGCACTGGCCTAGTTTTCGTGTTGGGCCACATGAGACTAAGTAGCCAGCCTCACCTCGTGAGGCTGATTGCGTGAATGGTTTAGCCTAGCCTGACCTCTTCCTTGCTTCACATTTCTGCGCGTACTCAACACGTGATCATGGCAAAGGGTTCCAAGTAGAGATTGGTCTCAAGACTCAACATGTGCAAACGTCCGACTCTTCCTTAGCACGACCTATCTACAGCCTTCGTCTCCATAACGCCAAGTGATGATCCAAAAGCGATAAAACTCCTCCGTGATGCTGTTTCGTGCGGCTGCCGTGGCGTGGGTATGAGTAGTGTACAAAGAGAATAAGATACAGGCCGTCTAGTTGCGCTTGTGAGGGCCAACAATCTTGGGGTACATTCGCGAGAGGTGGTAGTTGATGTTGTTCTTCTTTTGGTTGGGGTCTCGCTGGAGTATTGGTTAGAAACCACTTGTATATCCGCATATAGAAGCGAGTGCACATACTGGAGCATCCATGCACTGGCGCAATTTCTGTTCAAGCTGTGCGCATGCTTGTATGCTGTAACCCGACGAAGCCCAGCACCCTATTGCAGACGTGTCAGCCCGCGCCAATTTTAATAATACATTTCCGAATTATATAATCCTCCAGCGAAAACATACCCAGAACTGAGGACATTGCGCCGAGGCATGGGTTCACCTCTGGCTTGTTTGGTCGTCGGACGCGGAGCTTGGGGAGCGGTGGGAGAGGGCGATGAGTGGCCGATTGAACGGCACTACCTTGAGGCTTTGGGACCATGATCGTTACAGAGTCGCCCGGGACGTGAATGGATTGCAACAAGATATTGTCGTCGTCGCTGTCGTCGTCGTTGTTGATCACCGGCGGGTCAAAAGTTTCCCGCAGCGGGCATGGCCTTTGCTTGGCGTGTGCGGAGCTGCCCCGTCGTCATCCCTGCTTTGCATGTTAGCGCCCTATCTTAGCCTTTGTTTACATACATACAGACAGCGCATACTTGCACACACACATACAGCACTCACACAACATCAACCCTATGCGACGATACTAACGGCCCTCACAACTACAGTCCCCATGTTTGCGCGTCCTTGACTTTTCTGTCAGTGTAGCATTCTTTTCCCCTTGTCGACGTCATGGCCCCCTCGCCGCGCAAACGCGCCACACCGACTGCCAAAACAACACTGTTCAACACCACCTGGAATGATTCCGATGCCGCCCTTTTCGATCCCAGCACCCTTCCTGTTACCAAAATACCCCGCGCATGGGAGCGCAAGCAAGAGGTCAAGCGCATTGGCCAGGGAAAGGAGAAGAAGATCTGGCGAAGATTCAACCTAAGATCGCGTGTCGACAACACCCCTCAGGACGATGCTGATGACGAGGAGCAAGATGCGCTCTCTAGACCTGTCAAGAGGCGTCAGCACATTAGCCCCAAGGCCATGGAGAAGACCTCGACTAGGCCCAATGCAAAGAAGCGCGCCTTCAAGGCCACGCGCTGGGACCGCAGGAAGAGCGTGTTGCCGAGTAGGTCTTTTACCAGCGCATGGCTATCTATAATTCACTGACGCGCTTTCAGGGAAGCGAGCGACCCCTTTTGCTGACAACGAACCAACTGGCGACGACGAGGGAGAAGACCACAGTTATGATCTGATAGAAGGCGATAGTGCAAGCTTCAACGAGCCAGATGAGGCCATGCAGGGCCAAGAAGACGCAGCCACAAGCCCAGTAGACGCGCACAAGACGCCTGCTTTCGCATTTAATCTGGACACAACTACCACAGACGACCTTCCGGACCGCGAGAGTTTAGATGGACACCAAGACATGGAACAAGACACCGATTCTCGGTCTGCCGAGGATACAACACTTGCCAATCTATTCCGTTCTCCTGCCAAGGTTTCTTACCCCGAGCTGCCACAGATTCAAGCCATTGAGGGAGAGTCAGAAACGGCCATAGAAGACATTGCGGAGCAGCCCGAGGAGAAGGCCAATATCGGCAAGACTAAGCTACAAGATCAAGATTCACACAGCATAGACCAGTTGCCTGAGTCTCTCACTGAGATCCAGTACCCCGCCTTGCCAACCAACGATATCAAGTCTTCGTCACCTCCACCGTCACACGAAGAAGACCAGGCTACGACAGAAGACAATCCCGAAGCGGCATTGCCAACCGAGTCAGACACAGAAAACGCAGAGGACGACGTAGAGGAGGAAAACACACCTAGTCCTTCTGAAGAATGTGATCCTGAAGAAGAATTTACCGAAGCATCTCTCCAGCTAGATATCCTAAGGGATTATCAGAAAACAATGCAGGAAACCTCTTCTATGGCTACACAAGGCGATGATTCCTTGTCCAAGCAAGTGCAAGCTCATCAGATCGCTGAGGATGACCTTAAAGACGACTCCATGGGTGATGAGGCCAGCCCTACTGCCGACGAAGCCGCCACTGACAGCGATTCTGTAACATTCGAGGACCATACCATGGATGAGGCGCCCACAGAAGACATTACAGATGGCTTGGCACTCTCGTTGAGCACGTCGAAACCCGCCTCACCTACGCCTCGAAAACTTCATTCGCCTCCACCTCGCCTAGCATCTGGTTTCGAAGATACCACTGTAACGGTCGCTTTCGACGATGATACGGCCATGCTAAAAGACTTTCTCAACCGCGCAGCCGCCAGCAAAGCCGAAAAGGCTGCCATCACCACACATCGAAGGGAGTCGTTGCAGAATCGTCGCGATTCAGATGTCGT
Organism: Bipolaris sorokiniana ND90Pr; assembly: GCF_000338995.1. NCBI lineage: Eukaryota > Fungi > Ascomycota > Dothideomycetes > Pleosporales > Pleosporaceae > Bipolaris > Bipolaris sorokiniana. The sequence continues at coordinate 109,255 of NW_006911896.1, read as the reverse complement.
TCGTCATGCTTTAGCCTCTCCCAGAAAGGCTCTTGAAGAGAAAGACCCCAACTCGCCAGCCAAACACAACATTGATTTGACGCTTGATTTTTCGCAAACGCCCACACTGAGCGCACCTAGCGAAGCTCTGCCATCACCTACACCAGCCTCAACAGCGCCAGAAGATGCAGACGAAACAAACGAAAAGACTACGAGACGCTCATCGAGAGCCAAGAAGTCGCGCCTACCTGCGCCGGCGTCAACTGGACCGATACCAGCGCCCAAGATCGCCATCCGCCGCAATGACGGAAACGAAGTAGTTGTCCTGAAGAAGGACGATGCAAAAGTCCTGGCAGACTTGACCCGTGCAAACACACGCAAGAATAAGCAAGGCGCATTCGGTGTCATTGTTCGTTTGATGAAGGCTCAAATGGATGCAATGACCCTACCACCAATTGACGATACTCCCAAGGAAATTATCGTCGGCAAGAACGTACGTTGGGATGAGCAGCTAGCATACTACCAAGAGAACCCGGATACTATCGCCAATGCCCTAGCTGAGGCAGAATCGCTGGCTACCCCAGACGAGTTAAGCTTCTCAGACACTGGGTCTGAGCCAAAGAAGAAAAAGAAGGAAAAGACGAGCAAGACTTCTACACCAAAGATCCGGAGAGTCAGGGGCCTAGGCACTGCCAACGGTACTCCAGCAAAGGGTTTGGCCGCTCCATCATCTCTCCTTCCGGAAGCAGTGCAAGAAGAAAAAGAGACAAGCCAGGACAAAGGAACACAGCAAAAACACCAGCAAATACCCAAGCCAAAAGTAGCCAAGGCAAAGAAGATGCCCGTGGCACCCACCTCAATCGACAGCAGCGTTTCCTCAAGCGTATCCGAAACCAAACTGCCATCTCTAGACGTAGCACCCGTTGGGGTATCATCCTCATCGCTCCCCATGCAACGCAAAAGCCGGCTAGCTGCACCCAAAAAAGTCGTCTTACCGCAATTAACTAGCTCGGTAGAAGGAAAAGAAAACTCCATCCGCGCCGCAGGCTTAACAGATGCTACGCCGAAGAAGGGTATTCCAGCACCGAAAGTCATGGTTGGTCATTCGGGTATTGCGGCACCTACGTCTACTGGTATGGAATCGGGCTTACCGCGTCGACGGGGGAGAAAGTACTAGGGTTACATGTTCTTGTTCTCGCTTGGTGACTTCTTTTCTCTGTGCATATAATACATTTTGTGGGTGTTTTTGTTGGGGTTGTTTAAGGAGAGCATCGTCTTCGTTGCCATTTGTATATCGCTCTATACCACTTCTTCGTCTTTTATGGTTGGGTAGATTCTCAGGGCGGATTTAATTGCCTGGCGTTTGGTGGGGTTGCCTCTTCGGAATAGGGAAGGAGAGTCATATAACGGAGTTATTGGGCTCGTCTTGTTTATACGGGGTCGCCTGCATAGGTGTGCATATTAATGAATTATGGTATATTCTTCCTTTGCTGGGTTTTCTACTTTTAAACATATTTTATCAATGCAATAGAGTTGTAGGCAAGGACATTAAAACACACCTCCTTTTTCTACATTACTCTACCACGCTCTCAGTCACGAGAACTAATTATATCCACCAAGGAAGATCGTTCTCGAATCTCTCCCCCCTTCCAAAACCAACAAAAACATCCGATTGCTGGAACACAATTTAATGTCAAAATCAATTCCTTGACGATTTCAGAGACCATAAAAAGGTGTTTTTACGTTTTAGTGCCGAAGAAGCTTTTTTTGATATTTTCGTCTTGACTAACTACTGCGAACATAATCTTCAAGAAATTGCATCTAGCTACTCCAGAGAGCCCTCCATATCAGTCAATACAAATAATTGAGGAAAAATTAACGTTGTTAAATACCCTGGCTTGAAATTTCACCAGATATTCCCCTGACATAATCAAGGACTTGGAAGCAGGCAGAAAGTGGGAAGTTGCATCGTTCAAAAAAGTTATTTTCATGATGAGTTTCATTACTTTTGCTCACTTGCTATGGAGCTGCTTTGAATCAAGCTTCCTTCCCTTTTCCACCATACGCCTTTTCATAAAACCGAATTCCCTTTTCCCATCATACATTCCGCATCATAATTCCGACCAGACGTTCCCGCCTTCAGGTTTCACACGTTTCACATATTTCACTTGATATTATATTTCTAATGCAATCCATGCTCATGTGCCTCAGACATGCAACTCACTGGTCTTGGTGTTCTCGATGTAATCCTTGTACTTGGCCAAGTGTTTTTCGAGGTCACCACACACCTTCTCAACAATGCGCTCACTGCGTCCGATATACAGCTTGCTATCCATCATCTCATCGAGCTCGCCCCAAATGGGCTTGAAGAACTCAGTCTTGCGGATACGCTCAACAAGATCGTTGGCCTGGCCTTCATTCTTGACCTGATAACCTGCTTCGTGTGACAGCACGCGGATCTCTTCGTGAGCATCCTGACGGGAGGCTCCCTTGGCAACAAGGCGCATGATTATAGACTCGGTAATCATGAAGGGGAGCTCTGCTTGAATGCGTGCATCAATGCGCTTGGGATATACGACAAGGCCAGAAGTCACATTATCAAGCGAGAGCAGGATCGCGTCGGCGAGGAGGAACATCTCGGGAATATCCATGCGACGCACTGCAGAGTCGTCGAGGGTGCGCTCAAAACCTTGGTCCGCGTGTGTCTGAGCAAAGGCTGCGTGCTTTCCCAGGAGTGCGCGCGACAAGCTGGCAACGCGCTCCGAACGCATGGGGTTGCGCTTGTAGGCCATGGCCGATGAACCGATCTGGGTGGACTCGAAAGGCTCCTCGAGTTCCTTGTAGCTCGCCAGGTTACGGATGTCGCCAGTGATCTTCTTTGCGCTCGAACCAAGGCCGCAGACTGCGTTTGCGACGATCAAATCAACCTTTCTAGTGTACGTCTGGGAAGAGACTGTGTAGCAAGACGGGAATCCAGTCTTCTTGCACAGCAGCTCGTTGAGTCGATCGCACTTGTCGCCGTCTCCCTTGAAGATTTCCAAGAAAGAGGCTTGCGTTCCCGTAGTACCCTGAGCACCGCGAAGTAGCAGACGTTCACGCACGCGTTCGAGGTCCTCGAGATCGAAGAGAAGATCCTGAGCCCAATGAGCAGCGCGCTTACCAACAGTGATGAGCTGGGCAGGCTGAAGGTGCGTGTAGGCAAGTGCAGGCTCAGACTTCCACTTCAGGGCAAAGGAACGGAGGTTGGAGATGACCTTAGCGAGTTTGGGAATGAGAAGATCCAGAGCATCGCGCATCAGCAGAAGCTCAGCGTTGTCAGTCACGTAGCAGCTAGTTGCCTTGTATTCTGTCAGCTCTTGCGTCCTCAGTAGCAACGCGGTAAACATGATCGACTTACTCCGTAGTGAATAATTCCTGCGGCAGCAGGGGCAACCTGACCGAAAGCGTGAACGTGGGCCATTACATCGTGCCTCCTCAGCTTCTCCTCAGCAGCAGCTACAGCAAAGTCCTCGTTGGTCAGAGTCAGATGCTCTCGCATCTGGGTCAATGCTTCATCAGTGATGCCATCGACGCCGAGCTCTTTCTCTGACTCTGCGAGGTAGAGCCAGAGTTTGCGCCAGGTTGAATGACGATTCTCCTTGGAGAAGAGGTGCGACATCTCAGAAGAGCTCCAGCGGCCCGTCAAAGGCGTGGTGTAGGTGCCGGAGGCCATGGTGTGTGGGGTAGTTGTAGGTGTTGAGTGGTTGGCAGGTGTGGGCTAGCAGTGTACCGGATCGGTCCTTATATAGGTAGGGGACCAGTGTTGAAAGTGAGCAAGGAGATGAGACTGAACCAAACCTCTGTGAGGAAGTGATTGTGAGAAGTGAGGATTGAAACTGCGTAGGAGCTCACTTAAGTAGTAGTGTTTGCGTTAAGCCCAATCTAGTAATCAGGGCAGCAGGTATATCGGCAGTGGCGTTCACAATGGATATGGAAAGCAGTGTCCATATGTTGTGTGCTTGCGCCAATCGCGGTGAATCTACTATCTGTACGTAGAATGTTGGGCAAGAGTGACGATCTCACGTGTAGTCAAAAAACTTTTGGATCTCGCTAGACCCCCACATTAAGCATTGCACCATTGGGAACGCCTCTCCATGGAATCGACAGCGTCGAAATGAACCCATTCAACTTGGACTCATACTGTTATACACGGGTTTTCATTTGATTTTACAACATCATCTGCCCAAAACAAGCGCCAATGGAAGGGGTGCGGGATTTGCAAAATTCTATGTACAGGACGGCGGTACCTGGGTGCCAAGAAAAAATATCGAAGACGCACTCCGCAACCAACCCAACAAGGTGGCGGGGGAAATCTCAGATTTCTCAGGCTATCCATCGGTACCAATCCTGTTCGATACGATTTCTGACAGGCCGGCATTAGGACGACAATCGGCATAATAGACATGCATGTATTCGACTGTAGTACTATGTACGCAAACATAGCCTGGACCGTGCTATCTCCCCTCCCCTTGGGTACTCCACAAAATTCTATTCCCCAAGCGGGCGTTCATGCGGCTCTGCCCAACTCCACAATTATTCCCGTCTCCGCGGGCTCACAGTGCTGGCCCTCGCCACACGTCGCGATTGATCTTGAAAAGGTTGCTCTGCTTGTGCGGGAGACTAATCTCGCGCTCCTTGTAGAAACCAGCTTCTTGGAGATAGTTTGCAAGCCTGCAATCGTAAGTATAGTGTTCCGACGGAAAGTTTCCTGGTGCAATACTTACTTTTCGTTGTCGACCCTTGGCTCAAGCATGACTCTTTCAGTCCGGTTGTCCGCAAGCCAACAGTAGTGCACTAACGCGCTTAGCCATATCCTGATCCTATGCGGACCCCGAAACTCCTGTTCGCCCACCAAACAATGAAAGCCTCGGTCATAGTCACCGACCATAGGCAAATACTTGCCAAGGTTATCCTCCTTGACCCAGTAGATCTCAAAGTAGCCAAAAGGTTTTCCATCCCAACATCCGATGACAGGGAAAGAATTTTTCGACCGCAAGCCATTCTTGAGGAACTCTTCTTGGTGGGACTGAGGGCCTGCTTCACCCCAAAAGTGTGAGACGCGGGCATCGTTCATCCACTTGTGCAGGTATTCCACATCAGACATGCCATTGTTCGTCACAGAGGTTGGAGAATCGGGTGCGGCAGTGCCACTCAGCCGATACGGATTAGGTACGTGGTCAGACACAGGACCTTGATGACGCACTGCCTTTGCTGAAAGCGAAGCCACACGGAATGATAGGTATTGTCCAACGCTGGGAATGTATCTGGTGTATAGTACCTCACCCTGCCGCGGTGGCTTCGGACGTATGGGGTGGCGGGTATTGTTCGTGAAGACATACTGCGCTGGGGGCGGAGGATAGTAGGTGGGCAGGTGCGAGCTCGAGTGGAAGGGACCCGGTGCGGTGGGCGACCACAGACCTTGCGAGATCTGATCCGTCTGCTGTTCTTTTTTCACGTCAGCTACAGCGGCGGGCGACGCCGGTCGCGAAGGATATGGTGAAGCTGTTGGAAAGGGTGTAGCCAACGGCGAAAGGGTAAAGAGGTAGATTCTAGGATCCAACTGCCAAAAGGTCCTCCGGCTAACGAACATGCGCGACCAGCCTTCGGGTGATGATTCGTCTTGGGCGCAGCCCACTGTTGAATCCTCAGTGGCTATAAGACTCATGCGCTCGAGCTTGGGCAGCACGACCCTGCCCTTGAACACGCCTTCTCTGTTGATGTTGATGCGCCACTCTCCTTTGGGCTTTCCTGCATCGGCCGTATTCTTGGACAGTGTGTTTGTGACCTGCAGCGTTGGCTCGGGCTGGTGGAAATACCAGTACAGCGTCGCCCACAGCATCATGGCGATTTGGCGCGTCGGTGACGCAGCGGGCCTGAATTCATTGCTACTCGGATTCGAGATGGAAGATATGTAGAGGTGGTCGCCAGTTAGGGTTGGTCGCTTGAACCGATGCACACGACGCGGAGGAAATAGGTCTTCTTCACCCTCCTGCGGCTGCAGCTGTTGCTCCTGTTCCTCGCCGGCAGCTTCATCTTCCGAATTGAGCACAACTGTCCAACCAGGCGGGAAATGCGAATGGGTTTGGATGTCGCTGGACTTGAAGAAAAGACCGCCAAATACCGGCGTTACTGTGAGATTCTGGCCGTTGGGTAGGTGGACAACGTTGACAGGCGCCATGATGACGTTGGCGGGGTAGAAGAATGGACGAGTCGGGAACGCAGACTACGGCCAAAGTCGAGAAAACGCAGGGAGCAGTTCAATCAGCCTACATGGCGTGAGACGACAGACAAGTCCAAGTGACTGATTAGTAAATCATTCCAAATTGAGCCCCCAAGAACGTCTCCTCTGCAAGCACGCGATGTTCAAAAAAAATGTGTCGCCTCCCGTCCCCAAGGCCCTTGACTGGTCCAATTGTCCGAGAACGGCCGCGCAAGGCTTGTTGGTTGCACAACGTTGGGGGAACATGGCGGCAGCTCTTGTGATGGGCTGTTGTTGTTTGCAGTCAAGGCTTTACAATGATATGTATGTACATTGATCAGCTCATCGCGACTGATGGGCACAATGCATTCGTACTATCCAAGTAGCGCGAGCATCATTGGTGGGGGATCCATGGCCGTTGCAAGGGCGAGGGGGAGCTCCCAAGCTCGGCGGTCGGCATCTTCTGCTATGACGAAATGTCTGGCGATAAATCAGCAGCATCCCCAGAGCCCCAACAGCAAGACACACCACTGTAACACCACCAGACAAGCCCAATTGACTTGTTACCCTCATCAATTGCAGCTACAATGAACACCACTCTTCTCCGCACATCCGCCCTCCGCTCGGCTTCTCGAGCCGCCGCGCCCCTCACCTCGCGGGCTGGACTGGCCGGCACCACCTTTGTTCGCGGAAAGGCTACTCTGCCCGACCTTTCTTGTATGCCTATTCACACCATCAACCAATGAGTTCCTTTCTTGCTCTAACACGGCTATAGACGACTATGGCGCGCTCGAGCCCTCCATCTCGGGCAAGATCATGGAGCTACACCACAAGAACCACCACAACACCTACGTGACCTCGTTCAACAACTTCAGCGAGCAGATTGCCGAGGCCAAGCAGAAGCAGGATATCCAGGCTCAGATTGCCCTGCAGCCGCTCATCAACTTCCACGGCGGCGGTCACATTAACCACACCCTGTTCTGGGAGAACCTCGCGCCCACCAACCAGGGTGGTGGTGAGCCACCATCTGGCGCTCTCGCTGCTGCCATCAACACCAACTATGGCAGCCTTGACGCTTTCAAGGAGAAATTCAACACTGCGCTCGCAGGCATTCAGGGCAGCGGATGGGCATGGCTGGTGCAGGACACGCAGACTGGCGGCATCCAGATCAAGACATATGCCAACCAGGACCCTGTGGTTGGCCAGTTCCGCCCCATCCTCGGTGTCGACGCGTGGGAGCAGTAAGTCCTTGGACGGTTTCAATGCAAAGACAAGTACCATACTAACGCCATGCTAGCGCCTACTACCTCGACTACCAGAACCGCAAGGCCGAGTACTTCAAGGCTATCTGGAATGTTATCAACTGGAAGGCGGCTGAGAAGCGTTTCAAGTAAGCGTTTAGGTCTACTGTGAAGGCAGAGCCAGTAGCTTGTCAACTGCCTGGGCCCTTTGGACGCAGTGTCTAGCCTAGTAATGTGTATATACCAGCCCGAGTTGAATACCAAAAAAAACACCATGACAATGCCTATTTTTTTTGTAACTCATCGCTCCATTGGTTGCTGTGTAACGCTTTTATCCCATATTAAGTCCCTTTTGTTCGCACATATACGGTACCAAGCCCTTCTAATCCCTAAACGCCGACATGCAGATGAAGATGGTGCTGTAAAAAAAACTATTTGTATGCAGGATAGAGGAACCACAACAACAAAAAAGGACAACGCTATGCTATGCTATAATATCTCCATATCCTTCCATCCCAGACGCTGGTAACGAAAAAACATGGTACTCGACGCCTAAACAAACATCCAGACTACGAAAAGGAGAGGGAAGAAAGAACCCAGCAAAAAAAGACAGCACGATCAATTCCTAATGCCCGACATCCACCGATCAATCTGATCTCTCTGTCTCGGATCCATGGGCGGTCCCATCATCTGTCCTGGCATCATGCCCATGGGCATTCCCATAGGCATTCCACCACCCATACCTCCCATTGGCATACCACCACCCATGGGCATCTGCATCTGCATGGGCATTTGCATACCGCCCATTCCGTTCATTTGCATGGGATTCATCTGCATGGGCATTCCGGCACCACCACCCATCATGGTGCTTTGACGCATGCCGCCACCCATCATACCCATGTTCATGCCCATTCCCATTGGCATGCCCATGTTCATCCCCATGCCCATGCCTCCACCCATCATGGGCTGTTGCATAGGCATGTTCAAGCTGGGCGCAGACATCATGCCCATGCTGTTCATGCCCAGCATACCTGGTAGCTGAGGCTGCGGCTGCGGTTGAGGTGGTGGTGGTGACGGAGGTCGCGCAGCGTTGAGTTTGGAGATACTAGCAGCCATCTGCCCATTCGTGATTGGGTTATGGGCATCCTTGTAGGCCTGGATCTTCTTGCCCAAAGGAATGTTGTCATCGTCATCATCCTTTTCCTTGTCGCCGATGCCTGGGACCAGAGGATCCATGGGTCCATAGCCAGAGGTCCGCCGATATGCCGTTAAACGTTGCTGCTTTCTTCGCTCCTCGTCGACAATGTTTTGGTGCAGAAGGCTACCCTGGGGGAGATTCGAAATCAATGCTTCGTTTGACACCTTGCGCGCTTGGTAGTGAGGATCAAGTGGATTGGCAGAGAGAATGTCTGCGAGAGAAGAGGCACCACGTAACATAGGACGCTGGCCGGCGGGTGGCATCTGGTCACCACGGGCCGCCGCCTCAGCTTGGAGGCGGGCGCGGCGCTGACCAAGAGTCTCTTCCTCTTCCTCCCCAGCACCTGGGGCAGCCGCGGCTTTGTGTGCATCCTGGGCTTCATCTTGGCCTTCTGAAACACCAAGTTTGCTCATCATCTCAGCCGCAAAATCACCGCTCACAGTGCTCTTGCGAACGTCATCGCCTAAGGCCGCATCAAGCTGTTGCTTCTCCTTTAGCCGACGCATACGCTCAGCCAGCGTCTCACCCTCCTCTTCCTCTGAGATGGGATCAGCCATGACGTCTGGAACCGCAAGATTCGGTTCATGGCCAGGTTGTCCGAGCTGAGGAGCCTGGCGAGGTCTCGGGTCAGCCCCACGAAGCCTATTTCGCCGACGACTCAAGGGTTCGTTGTCCTCCATTTCGCGTTGCTCAATCAGTCCCACAATCTTGCGTGGGGCATAGTTGGGCGCAGTTTGTTTATACAAAACACCAAGCGGTACATCGTCCTCGGAATCATCATCTTCTCCAGGGGCTTCCCAGGCAAGATTGACCTTTTTGCGGATCCTCCGCTGCTTCTCAGCTTCGGCTACATCGTTCATTTGAAGCAAAGTTTGGCGACCGTCAATCAGACCTTGATCCATCAGGGTGACGTAGTTCATGTTTCTTAACTTTTGCTTTGCTTGTCGCAGCTGAAGTTCAGCTAGCAAGGTGGTTGGTGCACCAAACTGGAGTTCTTCCTCTTCCTCTTCTGATTCTTCGTCCTCTTCCTCCTTATCTTCATCACTCGAAGTATCCTCATGTTCACGGTCATTGTCATCAGAGTGACGATTCGGGTTCTCCTGGGAATTTTGAGAATGGTCCAAATCATTTGCAGTATGAGGGCCTCGCTCTTCTTCATCACAATGGTCCAAATCGTCACTTAGGCTCATCCTGTTTTCACTTGCCTTGACCAGAAGTAGGTTCATATCAGCTGAACTATTGCGTTTCTTCAGTTTCTTGAGGCGTTCTCCATTTGCATTGTGATTGGTGTCGAGTATATTGAAGGAGCTTCGCCTCCTGGTTTGTTGTAGTGTTGGCGGCACTTCTGGCAGTTTGGAGCTCTTGCGTTTGTGATCTACACCATAAACCTCACGGGTTACATCGCCGCCAAAAGGATGGTCGGTAAATGCAGAGACTGGTGCACGTGCAGATGCATCCAATATGCTTTCGAGTGTGTTTTGAGCAGAATCACCTTTGACAGCAAATTCCTGCGAAGGAGCCGCTTGATTGTCGAAGTAAGCACTTGCCCGCAATTGAGGTGGTAGGCCCATTAAACTCTGTCTCGTCTTTCTTTTGTTTGGCTTGGAGGTCTCCACGATATTATCTGGATTCATGGGCATCGATTTCCTGTTTTCCGCCTGCATCGATTCAAGAAGTTGTGTCCGGCGCCGGGTTCTTGTATCACTGGGGGGTAGTTGTGACAGACGTTTTGGAAGGTTGAGCATTTGTGGAACAGGGGCAGGATAGAAGACCATGCCATCTTCAGGTGGTGGAGCGCCAAAGGACTGATGACCTAGATTGGTATCCATAAATGAGTGGCTGTAGGAAGATGGCCGGCTATGACGACGGCGACTGCGGGGCGATGATTCTGACTCTTCCTTGACAGTATCTGGGCAGTGGACACCATCAAAGTCTTGCCATAATGTGTGTGCTTGATGGGTGGTGTCGGTTGAGGCCGAGGTGGGCGGTCGGTCAGGGAGGTTGCGGTGGTCTGGATACTGATCGTGCATGTCTTCAGAATAGTGACCGTCAGGGTGCCTAGGAGGTGTGCCCGTCATGACGGTATTGCGCAAGTCTTCAGGTAGTCCATTTGCGACATCATCAAATATCCTAGTAAAGGACGAGACTTTTCGCTGTGGAGGTGATACTGAATCACGGTCCTCGGGGGGCGGAGCAGTTGGAGGCAGTGTGGGTGACGATGTTTGGGCAGCATAGTATCTTGGTCTGACTTTAACTTGCTCTGGATGTACAACCTGGCCCAGCCGTGACGCTTTTGACTCTGATCGCTGACGCTGGGTTGAAGTCGGAGGTTTGGGCAAGGATCCCGAGCGCAAAGAATCGGCAGGTGACGTGATGTAACCCCCTGGAGAGTAACCCCCCCATCGTGCATTGCCGTTCAGGTCGACTATAGAGTTGGCATGGGAACTGATGGAGACGCCGCGGCTCCTGTTGCTAAGACGCCTGGTAAGTTCTTCGCCCGTCTGGAGAGAGCGCAGCGAGGAGCGGCGACTGTCTGTCAGCTTGAGTTCCGAGTACGTCTTGCGTATCTCCTCCTGGAGGTCGGAGCCGGCCTCGCTCATGCGCTCGGCATGTTCCTCGAGACGCTCAATGTTGCCCAGGTAGGCCCCTTGCAGCGATTGCAGATCGGGGACTGGGTGACGGATGTCGACGTTGCGCTTATCGGGAGAGCGTATGGGTACGGGCTGCGAGGGTGGAGGCGTGGAGGCCATGGCGGACGGCCGGCAGCAGGGAGACTGCTGGACAATGGGAGTCGGTACTTATGCGTACCTGGTTGTCGTAAAGGGGAATCTGGCAATGTTTGTTGCACCGACACCGACATGGATGGAGGGTGATAGGGTCCCAACCAAACCCCTTCCAATAATAGCACGCGTACCAGCCAGGGTGACGCGACGCTAACCGCCTGCTTGGCGCGGTCACGTTACGAGCGTAATACTTGTACAAGTGCCTTAACTCCGCATCCCGCAATTTTATCCACTGCCAATGCCACCACTGCCTGTACACACCCGCGTCGTGGACACAGGGAGAATCGCAATCGTGTACTTTGTCTGAGATATTGCAAGCTCCTGCCGTGACCACCTGGCGACACGGCCACTGCCCTGTGCACTGCACGCGCGACGAGCAATCGATAGTTGGTTCCGTATACGATAAGACCAATAAATCAGTCTTGCATTCACCGCCACCATGGACGCCGACGGTGGCAAGCGGAAGCACAGCTTCAGACAGCAGCCGAACAAGCGCGCAAAGGTCGAGGATGGCAGCGCGCTCAAAACGGGCTTTGGCGCGAAGATGCTTGCCAAGATGGGATACAAGGGCGAAGGTGGTCTGGGAAAGGAAGGAGCCGGTATCTCAGAGCCCATCCAGGTCGTCAATCGCGGCACCAAGGGAGGCATCGGTTCAGTGGCGGAAAAGAGTGAACAACAGAAGCGTGAGGAGCGGCGCAAGGCTGAGGAGAATGGCGAAAAGTATGTCGACACGTCTGAGGAAGAGCGCGAGGAGAGGAAGAAAAGAAAAGCAAAGGCTAGAGGCGAGGCACGTACCGCAACTCCCCGGCCCAAGAAGACTTTGTACGAGTTGGAAGCTGCTGGAATGCATGTACCACCCGTACTGCAGTCCATCATCGATGCCACAACAGGCGCATCTACCCCTACTTCTGGCGTATCACTTCGCGGACCCGATATTGTTCCCTTCGAAAATTCGCTACAAGCACGCGTGCGGAGAGACCTGAACAGCTTCTCGGAGGCCTTTGAGCAACTACAAATCGAATCGCAGTCCATTCCACCCCAGGAGTATGCGCTACAGAAGGAGCTTGAAGCTTTGGAACGAAAAATGGACGAGCTTGAGGATCTGCATTCACGAATGCAGTCATTGCGTACTGGTACATTTGGGGCTGTCTGCGAAGGGCTCAAGAGTCTGCGCGCTGCATATCCGTCGAAACCACTACATCACGAGTCCATAGCTGTCATACATCCACACTTTTCCAAGGTCACGGCTTCATGGGACCCGCTCGAGGATGCGCTTGAAGATATGGCAGCAGCCTTTGCGGAACTGGCCAACATCATACAGCCTCGAAGCAGAAGAATCGTGTCTCAGGCCTACACCCATCCTTCAGAAGCATTGGTTAATCAAAACACGGTTGAAGAGGAAGATACAATCAAGCGTGGAACTACATCGGCATACGAATCTATGATGCTAAAATTGTGGCTTCCTACCGTTAGCTCAGCAGTGACACAATGGGATGTGAAGCATCCGCGTCCCCTGTTGCGTTTGGTAGAAGTATGGACACCGGTTCTTCCACCTTTTATAGGCAAGCGAGTGCTTGAACAGGTTACGCGGAAGCTATCGACTTCTATCCATGAGTGGAATCCTCGAAAGTTCAAGAAGAGCCCACACACGTGGGTCATGGAGTGGCTTCCATTCCTCAGGCCTGCAGATCTGGATCCCAAGGGATCTGGGCTTGTTGCTGAAATCAAGCGCAAGATTCGTCACGCACTGCACTCAATTGATCTCTCTAAGGGGCCACTACCCGGAATGGACCAGTGGCGAAGGCTTTTTGGCAAGGGCGAGTTTGATCACTTGCTTACCTCGCATCTACTACCACGCTTGGCAGCCCATCTACGAGACTACTTTGAAATAGACCCTAACGAACAGCAAGACGTCGCGCCGCTGAAGGCTGTATTTGCATGGAAAGGGCTGTTATCGAACGAGGCCATTGGGGAGTTGTTGCGGGCGCATTTCTTTCCCAAGTTTCTTGCAATTCTTTATCAATGGGTGTCGAGCGAAGAGGTGGTGTTTGGGGAGGTCCGGGCTTGGCTTGCGTGGTGGAGGAACGACGTGCGAAATGAACTGAGTAACGTGCCCTCTGTGGAATCGGGCTGGAAGAAAGCATACTCGCTTTATTACCAGGCAGAGAAACTTGGTGAGGCGAGGTTAACAGATCTCCCGTCGCCTCAGATCGAGAGTACTGGACCCTCTGTAGAGACGGTACGACCGGCCAAACCAATGAATAAGGAGCCAGTAGCATCTGCGCCGCCGGTACGAGAACGAACGTTCAAGGATACGGTAGAGCGATTTTGTGAAGAGGAGAATCTGCTCTTGATTCCGCTGCGTGAAGCACACGACCAGACGGCCCTGCCGCTCTTCCGCATCACGGCGAGCGCGACAGGACGTGGAGGTGCGGTGGTCTATTTCAAGGATGGTAGTGTGTGGGTGCAGAACAAGAAAGATAAGAGCGTGTGGGATCCGATAGACCTGGACGAAGTGCTCATTGCCAAGGCCGAGGGCAAGTGAAGCTGACGGCGTTATCGGTGTGCTCATGGAGACTTTGGAGTGGAAGATGCAATTGGATAGTGGGATTCTGGCAGGGTAAGCCTCTATAGCCTCTGATGGGCAGATATGTGTGCTAGCATTCGCTAATCCAGCATCGGTCTGATGCATGCCTAGGCAGTGATAGTGACATGTCGGCACGCAGCCGGGCGTACGTAGGTACGTGGACTGGGACTGGAAATGGAAGCGGCCGTCATCATGTTGACCACGTTGAGAGCACTTATTTCCCCTGACGACTTGCTTGCTAGTGACCCACCAGTGTGAAATCAGACGCGCGTAAGGCGTCCTCATGAGTTGCCGGAGGCTTGCATGAATCGTTGAAATGGAAAAGATACAGCCAATGCAGCGTGCGATAGCAGAAAGACGGCGGTGATGCGGGTGGTCAATGGGGGCCTTGGGAGCTTAGTACTGCAGGACGAGTCGGTGAGGCACGGCACATGATTGCATGACAACGTGGAAAATGTGACGAGGATTGCGGAGAATTTGCGACCCACGAGGCCAGACGCAAGCCCTGAGGCAATGGTGGACTGGCGAGATGGTTGATGATTGATGCTGGCACTAGTGTCATGGGCCGACGGTGTGCTGATTGGCTTGGCCGGGCGCTTAGAAAAGCTGTAGTCTGGCCAATAGGAGGGCGGGGGGGCATGAGCATTCTTCGACGCTGCAGGCACAGGGCACGCCGTTCATGCATGCGGACCGTCTCCTCCCGCCGACTGTGCCTCGAGTTGGCAGCAAGATCGCCCTCGGTCCTGGAGGCTGGGTTGCACTTGTTCTGTTTCAAGCCAGCTCGAGCATTGGGGGCGAGGCGGATAAACATGTTTCTTCGCTGAATGCTTGTATCGACGACCAACTGCCGACACATGCGGAGAGAAAGCCCATGGCCACGCCGGCACTGCGCTCATGCTCATACAGAAAGCCTCGTCACATCCTATTTTCGTACAGCCACTCGGAGAGAACAAGAGCAATAGATTGGCATCGCAAGCCATTGCATTTATCGGCCGCGGTCCCGTCTGGGCCTAGCGCGCATCCAAGCGACCCCGCTCCAGCGGCTGATTGAGTGCATCCACTGGACGCCTGCATGTCGCTCAACATAGCGCCCGCCCAATCACGCCCCGCCTTCTCGCTTCCAAGCCATCACACCCAGTCGTCCGCCTCTTGCGCCCGACCACTTGCAGACCGCTGATCAGAGTACTTACCCGCTGCGAATCCCTCTTCATATCACCATGTCGCCTCCTGCTACACTCTGCATTTCACCCGGTTCCTCACTGTCGGGAAGTGGGCAACCAACCTGTGTGACTGCAGCCCTAGATCATCGCTTATCCTGGCAGTGCGAGAAAAGATAGACGTACCCCCTCTCTTTCCTATTTCTTTGCTTATATTTCCTTGGTTCGATCCCACTCGGAGCCATGCTGGAGAGGGCTCTTCCACCAGCCCTGCTATCCCTCCTCCTTGTTGCAACTGGTGTTTCTGCTGCACCCTACGATTTCACCGACAACTATCGCGACCCCGCCCCGGCGCCTGAAGACGGCCCTCCTGCTTCATATCACGCTACCCGAGACAAGAGTGTTTTACCCTACGAAATCTGTGGTATCGTTGGCGGCTACGTCTTCACAGTACTTATTTGGGGGGTACTACTCCTCACTGTTGGCAGAAAGATGAGACGAAAGGCACTCGAGCCACCCAAGCAGCTGGAGCTGGAGTTGGAGAACAAGCCCACAAGACCGACCATCAAGACTCCTGGTCTCACATCACCGCCACTATCCGCACGATCGTGGTTGAGGAAATTCAAGAAGAACGACTCTGTTCCCAGCAGCCCCCAAAGCCCTGTCGTCCAATCGCCCAGTTCTTTTGATCAAAAGGTTCTCGACGCCCATCGTGACCAGGATCAAGCCGACATGGAGCGCCTCTATGCTGCCGTCATGGAGTTTGACGCAAAGAAACAATCCGCCAGAGCTAGTGTAGACGAGACAGAGCCTCTTCCACCGCCTACTGACCGGAGAAGACCGTCGGCCATCAGTGTCGCACGTTCTCAAGACAACTACGACAACCCTGCGTCTCCTGCTCGAGCCATATACCCTCCAGGTCACCAGGATAGACCGACAACCGCATCAAACACTCGTGACCGACTCCGTGCAGAACAACCAGCCCCTGCAAGCCCCCGCAGCATCCTCTCCAAGCGCTCGCAAACATCAAATGCTACGACAAGCAGTAAGAACACGCGCTTCAATCTCAAGAATCTACGCATTTCTGGCCCCATTGCGAAGTACCCTGGCGCAGATGATGATGATGAAGCTCGACGACCTCTAACCCCTCGCTTCTATGCACCTGGTGCTCCGCCCTCGCCTCCAACCCAAACAAACTCGCCAACATCGCCTTACGATGCCGACGAAAGCCTAGATCAAGTCCAACCACTACCTCACCCCGCCCCCCATCGCCGTGGAAGCTCGAATATGTCCAACAACCTCGGCCTCACCATCTCCACCCCGCCCCCACCGTCAAAACAGAAAACCGCCACATCACCTAACCAATCCCTTCCGCTCCGTTCCTTTTCCTCGCCCCTCAACTCTCCCGGCATCCAAACCACGGTGCTTGACCGCCGCGTCGACAGACTGGCCTTGGGTACTCCCAAGACCGGCGTCCCTTTTACACCCTACAGCCCTTATATGCCATTTACACCAGTCACACCCGTGACACCGCATCTGACCACGAGGCGCGATCGCAAGATGGAGAGGAAGATGGACGGAAGGAGACGCCGTGGCGGAGAAGAAATGGTTCAGACGCCAAAGGAGATTTTTGGCGATGCTTATTAGTCTTTCTTTTTGTTCTTAGAGAAATGCCCCAAAGATGAGGAGAAGGATGTATATGTGTGTATAAGGTAACTTGGGGTTAGTATCTGTTAGCGTTTTCTTTTATCTTGCATGATGACCATCTTGTTTCCTTTTCCACAAGTTGGAATTGGCAAAAGGATGTATACCCACCCCGCCTGATGGCCGGGTTGATGATGAATTTTTTATCTCTATTTCTTGTACCTATGTATGTATGTACGGTCTAGCGTTTCATCGCTCGTACGTGTGTGCAAACCCCCTTTTTTTCTTTGTATCTTTAGCTTCTTTCCTATCTTCAAGTAAAAAGAGTAGACAAACTCTATGATCATGATGAATATAAATCACTTTTGGATACGTTGGACATACCGTCATCCGACTTTTGGCTATATCTGTATCTTTGTTGCGAATGATGTGATATCATGTTCTTTGTATATTATCACTGTACTTTTATCGAGTTTTGGTTAGTTATCTAAAGTATGCTGATTGTGCATGATTGCTTTAGATAGAGACCAACCCCCCCTCCCCGAAAATAAAAACATACCTCTCAAACAGCCAAAAAAAAATCATAAAAGTAATCAAGACGTTGATGATTTATGTAAATAATGTTTTTGAAGTCATTTTCAGAAATCGTTTTTGGATTATCCTGTAGGTCCAGCACTAAAAACCTTTATTCCACTTATTCCCTACATTCACCTATCTACCAAAATAGAATAGTTAATCCTACTAACTATTGATATGAGTACATCGTCTTTCTTATTTTTTTTTATTTTTTTTGGTGCTGTATATTTCGATCTTCATTACCCTACATGAAGCAAACGATATAACTATTATTTTTCTACAACAAAAGAGATAGTTAATTTATTTTCTATTTACTAGTTACAGACATTAAATTGTTGTAGAAGTTAGTAATCACAGAATAAGAGTAACGCGTGATTAGATCTTGAAGATATATTTGCAAAGAAATGCAATGAATGCATACATCCCACCCGAAAAGAGAAAAAAAACCAATGGTTTTACACCCATCCATCAATGTGTAGTTATACATAGTCACCACCCGATCAAGAAACACCCAAGGGCAGAAAAAAAAACACCAATATTAACAGCGCTTGGTCCTATGTATAACCAGCCACGAAAAATTTGCATTACAAGTTCTCTTTTTAATTGACCTCGACACCTCACCACACCGAGCGCCAAAACATGGGTGTACATGTGCCAAACTAGCCCTTCCTTCTACTGCCTCCTCGCCCTCCTCGCTTCTACCCCTCGCTACTTCTCCTCTCTCCCACTCCTCGCGTCCTGCCCCCTGAACCACGAAGCTCCGACTGCAAGGATAAAAATCACCTTTTCCAACGCACCGGCAATACATTCTTGTTTCAAAGTCTAGCGAAGGCACGCGTCTCTCCGAACCAACCTTACTCGAAAAAGAAGAAGATGAAAAGAAAGAGTAATAGTAGTAGAGGTAGAAGAAGGGAAAGAATGCTGCCGCCTCACTTACATCATCTGAGCGACAGCCAAAGAGAAAATCCGAGTCTTGGTGAAGAAAAAAAAGGCAAGCCGAATGTGTATGAAAAACGAAAAGTCACGGCGAAAAAAAGCTGCAGCCGCTAAATGCAAAGATAACCCGAATCCGACAAATATCGCTTGTTGGCAGATGGAACGTTGTAATGCCGTACTTGTAGAATGGAAAACAAAAGAAATTGATAGTGGCGATGATCGGATGAGCTGGGATAACTGACGCTAGGAAATGGACGCCACAAACGCCGTGCGCTGTATCGAGAGATTCCCATGAGCCTGGATTGCACTGGAGCTGAAGTCAAGTTTTTTTTACCACTTGTGGTTTACGCAGGAGTATGTTCAGATGTAGTTGCATGGTCGTTTGTGCATGGTATTGCGAAGAAAGCACCCGGAGGCGGGATATCTGCATTCCCATAAGTTCCGAGCTTTGTCGTTTTCCGCTCTCAAAAGTTTGCTAGTCCATTCCTTGAGTGGCGTTTGCTAAAGCGCTTCCTACCCTTTACTGAGTCAGTATCGCCTTCTTTGCGAAGATGGCCATGGCGGGAGGCGGGAATGTTCACGCCCTCGAGGGCAGAGTCAGCTCCCAACGTACTGGTGGGAGTGGTGTGGTTTGAGACGAGCTCACTCAGACTTGCATCAGCAGAGTACGAATTCGATATTGTTTGTGAAAAGGCATAGTCCCGAGCTTGGTCAATGCTATCCAGCCATTCTTGAGTAGAGTACTTGCTGCCCTCGGGATCGCTAGTGGTGCTTTTCGTGTCTTCGAAGACGTACTGCTTATCTCGCTATAATTTGTCAGCTGGGGTTGCAATTCTGGAGGATGTCTACAACGTACCGTTTCTACGAGCCAAGCAGTAAGGCCCTTGGAGTCCTGGAACGATCTCCATGAACAGCCTGCTGAGAGCAATGATACCTCTTCCTTGAGCTTCTTGTCGTTTGTGCCTGCCGCGCACATCAGAACGCGAGCGTTGGACGTAATCATTACGAGCCGCTGTCGCTTCTTGACAGTATTGCCACCGAAAAAGCGCGAGAATTTCTTGGGTGGCTCCGCTGGCTCTTCCTTTGCGCCGACGACGTGACCAGGAGGATGCTGTGTGACAAACATGTTTCCAAGCTTCAATATTCGTTCGTCTCGTTTTGTGAGGACTGGAGACCAATCGATGTCGAGCTGAGAGGGAGGGGGTAATTCGGTGATGAGCCGTGGCTTTGGTCGCGCCGGGGGTTGAGTGGGAGCTGTTGCTGCGGGTGCAGAGGGTCCTGAAAGGATGTTAGTTGCTTTGTTGCCTTTGTATGAAGGGACCGACTATACCATTAAGCTTGATTGGTTCTTGCGGGGGCGCACTGTAGGACTTGAGGCGCGGAGCCTTTTGCTTCCACAGCCCCTTGCCCCATTGGATCCCATCAAAAAAGGCATGATTCTTAATATGCTCCATAGGGAGTCGTGTCAATGGATCCAGAACGAGTAATCGCTCAACCAGGTCTTTTGCTAATGGAGGGAAACCGTCTGGAAATGAGTATTCGAGTCCGACAATTTTCTGAAATGTCATGTATTCGTTTGCAGCCTTGAACGGAGGTCTTCCGGCAAGTAATTGGTAAATGATGCAGCCAAAGGCCCAGAGATCGCTCGCTTTGCACGCGTTCTTGTCAGTTAGTAGTTCTGGCGACACGTATTCCGCAGTTCCCACAAACGATTGCGCGCGGTCCGAATCGCTGGTATCCAGAGGGTCACCACTTGCACTTGACCCGACACCATTTGATCTCTTCTGGTCTAGTATCTTTGCTGTGCCAAAATCCGTAATCTTGACATGCATTGCATCGTCGAGGAGGACATTCTCGGGCTTCAAATCTCGGTGTATTACGCCCTTGTTGTGCATGTAGTCGATTGCGTCCAGTATTTGGGCTCCATAGAACCGTGTGCACTCGACGTCAAATGTTCCCATCTTCTTGAGGAAGCCGAGCAATTCACCACCAGATGCCAAGTCGAGGACAAAGTACAGTGAGCGTTCGTCCTGGAAGGTGTAGTAGAGTCGGACAATGCCAGGGTGCTCCGTCAAGCGGTTGAGCGTATCCTTCTCAATGTTCACGTATTTGACCTTCTTCTCCTTAATGATATGGCGCTTGTCGAGCACCTTGATTGCGTATTCGCGCAGTGTCTGGCGATCTGTTGCTGCCAAGACGGTACTGTAGGAACCTTCGCCTAATGTCCTACCAAAGTTGAAGTCCTTGACGCCCTTCTTCACCACGCGGGTGATTGGCCTGCCATTCTGATCCAGGTCCTGTCTGGTGCTCACAGCGGCGCCCCGCTCTTTCCACTCCTCGCTGCTTGAGAGCGGCCCACCCTCAACACTGTATGGAGAGCTGGATAATTGAGATGCCCCAGGATGGTGTGCTTCCATGGGCACCCGCCGCGAGCTTCTCCGTGGCGGGAGAGGCCCGTTGATGGCCGACATTTGTGCCGACTGGCGGTAGGGGTCCCGTCTGCTGTGCTCTCTGGTGGGCATGGCACCCGGGGCGACTCGCGAGCTCGCAGTACGGCGAATGTCTGTGGCCATTGCGTCGTCGTTGTAACGGTATGTGCCAGGGGCAGTGGTGGACGAGGTGGAGAGGTTGGGATGCTGGTACATGCTCGTGGACACGGGGCGTTCTCGCATGGGCTGCGACGTGGGCACAGCGCTGCGCTGCTGCTGCAGCAACGGGGCGGCGGCGTAGGCGGGATAGACAGCCTGGTGCTGTGCTTGCTGGGCCAGGGGCATCGACTGGCGGTGGGACAGGCGCGGCGAATGCGATGACAACGACGACGTCTCTGCTAGGGGGGAGGGAAATGCGGCGGGCGAGCCCGAAGATGACGAGGCATAGGCATTGTGATTGACGGAAAGCGAGTCTGAGGCGGCGGGCTCCTCGTCTATGGACGCGTAAGAGGAGGCGGGGTCGTACGAGGCGAGGGGCGAGTGGTGCTGGGGGTGCTGAAGGTACTGCTGCTGGTGCTGCTGCCTGTCGGTAACGGTGGCCGAGGACGAGGCGCGCGAGGGCGGTAGTGGTGAAGGTGGTGGTGATGCTGATGCTGATGACGACGCGGGTTGCGGGAGCTGCGGCGGAGCGTCTGGGGCATCTGAGGGCTGGGGGAGCAGCTGGGGGTTGGGGCTGGGAGGCGAGGGAGCGTCGTCGTCCTCGTCTGGATTGGCAATGCGCAGTCCGCCGAGCGTCTGCGACAGGCTCAGGTCGCCATTCATCGTGGCGGCCGGTGGGCTGCACTGGCGGTAAACGAGCGAAGGGTTGCAGGTAGCGAAGGGACCACCCGCGGCGCGTCAAAGGAGCCTCGATTAGCGTGCGGGATACGAGGGTGCAGCGGAGGCATGGCAGGGGCCCCAGAGGCCGATCGATGGGTTGGGGGGGGATTGGGACGAGATGCGGCGAGGTGAGGTTCGTATGGCGCTGCTGCTGCGGCTGCTGCTCTGGCCGTGGTGCTCCAGACGCTCGGTGATGCCATGTCTCGGCAAATGGCTGACGGCCTGACAACACCTCGACGACACCATGCTCCGTCTATTCGTCTATCCATCTCTCCAACCATGCACACCCACCACACCCGCCAGTTCTCTGCTACTACCATGGCTGCCCACGAGCACCAGGTACGGGGAGGCAGGTACGGCGTCATGCATCGCTGTTCGCGCAGCAGTGCACCGCCATGGAACTTCCCGAGACCCTGTGCAACACCAGGCAACGGCAATGGAGATGGTGACGGATAAGGCAATGACAATGGCAATGACAATGGCAATGGCAATAGTACTGGAAATGCCAGTGGCCCACGGCCAGCGTACACCATGTCTCGAACCAGTTCCATCCGGTTCACCACCATGCTGAGACCCTCCGCTTTTGGACCCTAGAATATCCCTTTGCCAGAACCCTCAGGCAATTGCTGTTTGCTTGCCCAAAGGTGGCTCACTATGCTACGTTTGCGCCCATCAGAGCTTGCCCTGACACCAGACGACGTTGACGAGACATTCGGCCGTATCTCCCTCAAGCAGACATCAACAGCACGACAACACTGGGCAATGCGCCCTCACGGACAGCCCGGCCGGCCCATTCTGCGACGTGGGCCGCAGAGAGCTATCCGTGATGCCATCACTGCCTTCGGTGACATTCCCACCTTGCAGCCCCAGCAAGCCGTTTTCGATTCTGTCAATGAGGAAGAGCACGTGCACAACCAGCAACCGACTGAACCACCAGGCCATGATAACATGCATACAGCCTTGCCCCACCACATGCCTGAGGGAAATGATGAAGCAGTTCCAGCAGTCTCGCCGGCATCACGTACCATGCAGCTTCCATTTCGCCCTAGACCGGACCGCCAGGCACTAGATACACACGTCACTTCTGATGAACAAGGTGAGAGCGCTTCCCATCCAACCCCAAATCCACTGCCTGGACCCGCAACGTCTGGACCCACTGGGACTATCGATAGTAGTAATGGACAATCTGCACGATTGCCCTCAGCCGACTTTGTTGGGAACACACCAGGACTGCGAGGTGGTGGAAGTCTAGCAGGCATCGCTCATGGTCGCCATGGTCGTCGAGATATCATCCGTGAGCATTCGCCATTACATCAGGTACAGAAACTTGCCTCACCTGCCCAGCAAGTGTCTCCAGGAGACCCCACCAAATCACCGACTAACCCTAGCTCTAAGAATTCTACCCTCCGCTCAAATGGCTACTTGACTCAGACTCCGAGACAGACGTACTGCCATTCCCAGAAGCGCCTGCCAAATAGTGAGCCGCGCCGCAGTAGTGGTCCTCAGCCAGCTATTACACGAAGCCTGTCATCAGGAGCCATGCCGTTGTCCAGTGTCACATGTCCAAGCATTCCATCTGACGACGTGTTCGGGACACCAGCAGTGCCAGAATATTCCACCAGATGTCACAGGGACTCTTACAGCTTGACCAGCAATGACCATTCAACACTTGATCCGAGAAATTTCTCAAGCACTGTGGGAGGTGTGAGACAATCAGATCATAAAAGCGTGAGACCCAGAGAGCGCGGCAGTGACGCTACCAGCGCCAATACCGGCTATTCTTGGTATGGGTCATTTTCTTCGGATACGCGGTTCCCAAGTAGTGAGCATTCACAAGATGGGGCATCTCCTTCTCCCCAGCTGGATGGCGTCAGGACCAGGTCACATGGACCTTCACCACTTCCGTCTATGCCATATACACGAATGCAGAGTGATGCCACCTCCCCATCACCAATATCAGATGGCTCAAGGCAGATTTCAGGAGGCCATGTCGAAGCTGCCACTGCTGCCGTCCATGATTTGCAATCGCCTCTGGATCCGTATGCAGAGCACTATCAGCGTCGTGTACACACTCAGCATGCCTTGCTCAATTATCCTACGTATGCAAACCCCGCCCATCCTTCGCTCTCTACCAGGGGCAATTCACCCACCTTTCTCAGGCCAATTCAATCGCTCAGGATGGAACAACGCTCGAGTGAAAATGCACCAGTTTCAGTGCCAGTCAATCATGGTGATGCAGCCCGTTATGGCCGAGTGCCGGCGCACAGAGCGGCATACCAACGCTTGCAGAGTCCACCTTACACCACGTACTCTGGTGCTATAGGAGGCAGTGAGATGTCATCATCCCGTTACAGTGCGCTGCCGCCCGTGGCCCCGCATGACGCATCCAATCGATCTCGCGATTACACGGCGCATGGTTCGGCAACGACGGGTATGCCACGCGGTGGAGATGTTTCTCGTTCAGCAAGCGCATTGCACATGCACCCGCTGCAACACGAGTTTCAGATGCAGAGTCACCACGTAGTCGAGGCCGAAGCACCGAGGTCGTCACCACGACAGCCATCGGGCCAGTATAGGGCCGAGTTTGCAAGCCACGCGCCTGTACGCATGTATCGATCGGGATCTAGCTCTCTCAGCCTGCAACCAAGGCGTGATGGTCCTCTAAGTGCTCTTGCTTCGTTTGAGCAAGGCAGTGGGACTACGAGCAGATACACGCAGTCGTCACTCATTCGAGCCACGGCGGCAGCAACGGGGCGGACGTATCGGCGGATTCGGCCAGAACAGTGTGATCAAGAGAATAATGGGGATGGTATGGTGATGCGGCGCGAGGAAGCGAATGTGGCTGCGCGGTATGGCGACGAGGAACAGCACCGGACCATGATGAATGAGACACCGCCGAGGATTGGGCGTGTTGAGCGCAGGATGATGGAGTAAGTAGGTGGACAGGGTAATTTTGGAGTTGAACAGAATGGGGAAATCCGATGATTGGATGATTAATTGGGATGGTGGTGGTGGTGATGGTGGTGACATTGAGTTAGTTCATGGCAGGGTTAAGAGATGAGCATGGTTTGCTGTCTTGTTTACTGCTGTATTGAATAGGTGTTGAGTGTAGATTTTCTAGACAGTAATTGGTACAGCTTATCATGAAGAAAAAAACTAAGTACGAGGTTTCTCGAAGTTAGCTGTGCTGTGGTCTACAGAGGACCAGCATAGTAATGAAGCCGGGCATGCTGTAGTTGACATTGACGAACATGCTCTTGTTCCTGCCAAGCGTACCCACTTTTTCTTATTCCAGCCATGCCGTTGTCTTACCGAGAATTGTGACGGAGACGTAGTTTGGTACACTAAACTTTCGATAGAGCAGAAGACGATGTGACGAGTCTAGTGTGGCTACACTGATTTGCGTTACTACCACATGACTTGTCTGGAACGTGCCGAGAGGGTTTTGTTCTGCGTCGTCGTCGTCGTCGTCGTGAAAGCAGTAGCTTTGGACATGTCACTGTACATGAAGATTGAAACAAGGCGCGGGAGCTATCAGGCAGCCAACTGTCTGTTTCGGGACCATGTACGTACACGGTGGCGTGCATTGGGAAGGAAGGGCATGACGATATATGGAGCGCGTTGGCAGCCGGCTATGACTCGAACTGGGGCGAACACGTCGATTCTGCGTGCGTGCCTGTAGTTGGATGGCCGCAAAAGCCAGTCCAACTGCATTTGCCGTACGAGTACCGTGACATGAAGCATGTAACTCCTGCTTTATGCATGAAAGGTTTGCCGGCCGACAAGCAGGCCAACAAGCTACTAGATAGAATCGGGCCCTTTTTGGGAGGGGGCGCGGTCCAGAAGGTAGAAGGTAATGCATGGAAGGCGAATGGCAAGAAGCCAAGAAGCTATGGCTAGTATGTTTTTGGGATGCGTTGGGACGTTTACACCTAGCCGTGGCCTATCGGTTGGGTGTGGTCGGGACTGGATGAAACATGATGGGTGTGGTGGGGGGCCTGCGCCATGGTGCAATGGTGAATGCGGGGTCTGGGTTAGAGTCGAGCGTATAGGCGTACCGTGAATAGTAGCAGCCCTGGGGCGTATGTAAGCAAAGACGACGAAATTGGGGAAGGGCAGTTCAAGCGGAGGCGACGAGATCCGACGACCAAGATAGAGATGCCATTTTTGGGGTTTGGGGGTGGGTGACGCGAGCGCTTCGTGGGGTGGGCGGCTCGCACGAACCAGCATCCCGTTATAGCAGCCGGCGGGCGACTAGCATGCAAAGAGCCTCATCTGGCGCCCGGCTTGGGAGCAAAATGTTCATGCGTCGAGTAACAGGCGGCCAGGGCAAGCCGATGCACGTGGTGCTTGGTAACATGGTTTGACAAAGAACAGCAGCATCTCCGGTAGGACCAGTGCCCGAGGCAGATGGATGCAATTTAGACCAAGTTGCATGAGCATTGATTGGACATGGGCATTATGTACATTTATATCGGTGGCTTTGTCGGACGGTGATTGGCCGGCCGGGGTGGCTGAGGCGGTGCAGCGGCTGTTGAGGCTCTCGCTACCGTTGGCAGAAAAAAAAGGGTCTGGGCCTTGTAGAGATGGAATGGTTAGGATGGTACGGAGTCGCGGTAGGAGTAGCATGTAGCAGTACAATGAGCATCAGGCTCCATTACCCACCGCAGCAGGGCTGGACTGGGTGCACGCTGGCATGTGGCGGCAGCATGGCGATTTGTGGAGAGCAATGCAAAACAGACGTGTTGAAACAAATAGATGGGTGTTTGCAATGCGCATGAGCCAATCCCGAGGGCATATCGGAGCCAGGCAAGTAGCGCATGACAGCGATCCAAGGGATCCATGGGCCGTCGGTGGTGGAGCTGGCGGAGCGTAGAGCACCATCTGGCCGTCGCGAGAGAGGTCGGATGGACACGCTGTCATGCGACGGGGTGACAGATGGCAGAAACTGCTGCTGATCGCCCGCGGGCCTTGGCGCACATGCAACATTGGGCAGAGGGCGTGGTGGTATGGGTATGGGTGTGGGTGTGGGCGTGCTTCTTTTTGTTTAATCATTCACGGTCACTTCGTCATTGCAGTGGCCCGGCGTATGTTTGTAGATGAACTGGACTGGACTGGACTGGACTGGACTGGACTGGAGTGTTCATGCTACAGGGCCATATCGTTTGACTGCAGACATGGTTTTGCTGGATGAAGCCAGGCATAGACTAAGTAGATACGAGGCCTTCCTAGGGTAGCATAGTGCCGGCAGGCGTAGCGAAAGCTTCTCTGCCTTTTTTGCTGGTTCTGCTCCGCCGCCCAATCCACGACGCATTGCTACGCGTCGTAGTGAGTAAGTACGCTGGAGTCGAGGCCCAGCAGCAGCACACGCACATACACACACACACACACCGAAGATGCTTTTCCCACGCAGAGGCCGCCGCCCCGTGGCCAGAGTATCCCGGGCGCACGAGGCTGGGAAACGGGCCCGTCGCCCTGCTTTGGGCGTGCTGGTGCTGCTACGGCCGGGCTCGTGTGCGTCACTGTACTCTATGCTGCTACTGCTACTGCGTGGTCGCCTGCTATTCATCCACCACGCCCATCCGGCTCCACTCTAACACGCCTCACCGCCTCAAGCACCGTCTACCAGGCTGGGAACGTGACCCAGGTGCGCTGCCAGCAGGCCCGTCTAGTCCCCGCCGTGTCTGCAGATACATAATTGTTGACGACGCCGGCCGGCTGCACAACTGCAACGTCTTGAACGCCCTGGCCTGCAGCGCAGTCGTCAGTTGCAGTCGTCTCTATCGCTACTATTACTACACTACACTACACTACACTACACTACACCACACCCATTCAATCTCCCCTCCCTGTCCTCAAACATTGTCGCCCGCCCTTCGAAACGCGACTCGCAACACGCCTTGATTGGCCGTCGCTCCCTGTCGCCTACCGCGCCCTGCCCTGCTGGCAAACCATTGGCTTGCACTTGAAACACTGTGCATTCCTGCCCTCGTGCCCTCAGCACCACTCGCAATCTTGCAACCCCCCCGAACCGGCCATACAGCCGCTGGCCGCCGCCCCAGCGTCGCGCGCTACCCACTCGATTGGCTGCCACCGCCAGCCGCCGAACCACAACGCCCATAGGCCCGTAGGATTGCCTCTCAGTTTAGCATCCCATCTGCACCACCACCCCAGGGGCCTGCTGCTATTAAGTATCACGCTCGCCGGCGCTCGGAAACACTCCTTCACACACACTGTCAGTCACCAACTTCCCTTCTTCCCTCCCTTTTTTTCTTTTCCCACCTCCGACCCTGCCATCCCAGCGGTGCAGGTGCCTCGTCCACTCCGGCAGTGACCCCTCGCCTTCCTTCCCCCTACTACTAAACGCCACCACCACCACTACCACCACCCCAACTCCCTTATTGGCAGCGCCATCCACACCTTCTCTCCACAACACCAAAAAAACTTCTCCCCCCGTCTCGACTACCCTTCGTCTTCCGACTGGACTCGGACTTTTCCGTTGCTCTAATATTTCTGCTGCCTTGCCAATTCAACCTTGTTGTCGTGCTGCCACCAAGCCACAGCACAATCAGCCTTGGACACCCGCTTACCCACTCTTCAGACCGGAACCACATTCACTTCTAAAAACATCACCACCACCACCACCACCACCACCACCACACAACTTCACCATGCCTTACTCACCAAATCTTGCTGCCGAGAACCAGGCGGCCTTGGACCACTTCATCCAACTCCCAGTGTCAAGTGACATGATCTCATATCTTGCTCAAAAGGCCACTCAAGTCATCCGCTGCGAGCCATGCGTCAACAAGAACCTCCCACCCACACCACCAGCCTCGCCCCCTCAGCACATCGCCTCTCACCCCCGGGAACCGGCCCTTCCATCCGTCGAAGAGTTCATCACTTCCATTGTCGAGAGGTCACATGTCCAGACTGCCACCCTCATGTCTTCCCTCATCTACCTCAGCCGGTTACGGTCACGCCTCCCCCCAGTTGCAAAGGGCATGCGCTGCACTGTCCACCGCATCTTCCTCGCCTCGCTCATTCTTGCGGCTAAGAACCTCAACGACTCATCGCCCAAGAACAAGCACTGGGCAAAGTACTCCTCTGTTCGCGGCTACGACAACTTCGGCTTCTCCATCACTGAGGTCAACCTCATGG
Organism: Bipolaris sorokiniana ND90Pr; assembly: GCF_000338995.1. Lineage (NCBI taxonomy): Eukaryota > Fungi > Ascomycota > Dothideomycetes > Pleosporales > Pleosporaceae > Bipolaris > Bipolaris sorokiniana. Next base: position 80,447 of record NW_006911896.1, on the reverse strand, counting down.
AGAAGCAGTTGCTCTTCCTCCTCGACTGGGACCTCCGCATCAACACGGACGATCTCTACTACCACCTCGAGCCCTTCCTAGCCCCCATCCGTGTCTGGCAATCACGCCAGGCCGAGAAGGCCAGGCTTGCCGAAAAGGAGAAGGAGCTTGCCCGTAAGCAGTACCAGCTCACCACTGAGAACCTCTCGCGCTCAGTCCACACCTACCCATCAAACTCATCCATGTCTTCACACGCTTCCCGTACTCAGAGGCATCGCATGCAATACGTCCCATCATCCCGCGCACCCTCGCGCACACCCTCGCTATCACCACCCACCCGAAGCTCCTCGGCCTCAGTCTCATCGGAGTCGCCTTCCAGCTTCCACGAGGAGCCATCAGAGGCTGTTCTCCACCGCTACGACGCGGACCAGGGTGCCAATGTTGTATATATCAATGGCCCTATCCCGTACGCAGCTCCCAAGCAGCAGCATGCTCTCCCACTGTACGAGCACCAGCCTTCCAAGAAGGTCAAGACGTCGGCGGGCGGCATCTTCAGCCGGATGTTCGGCCAGACGGGCGCATATGCCGGCCGTCAGGTCACGTATTAATTTGATTCGCTATCTTGCACACACACACACACACACACTGTCGCTTACCACAACCTTGTCATGTTTCCTTCTTTGTGTTTTACTTTTTTTTCTCTTTCTTTTAGCTTTGCGCTTGGTTTCACCAAAGGGAGTCTCAACGGGTGTTATACGGCTGACATGATCTGACGAAAAATGCTCACTGGATGGGACATTTCTTCGCCCATCTCGTCACCAGTTGCATTGCAAGGCGTTCATTTCTCAGCATTTGCATAACACAGCATGGAATCGGCGTTGGAAATTATCATCCTCATCACATCATCAATAGTTTGTCGGAGCACCGACATACGGCTACTAGTTCAAGGTTCGCTCCGCTGTCTGTCCTCGTTTGGCAGGTGGCGCGAGTAATGAAAAAATCATTAAACATATTTCGAATCACTCCACTTCTGACTTTTGCATCTTCTTTTGGCTTGGCGGTGCACCAAACGGCCTGGGTCTCCGAAAAATAAAACAGCATGACGCCCTTTGCTCTGCCTTTCAATCTCGGTAGATTGCATCTGACGGGGCGCGCTAGGACTGCAACGGCTATCTATCGCACCGCACGACTACTAGGGCGTTTTATCCACCTAGCGGGAACGACTGTTGCATTTGGCCATGCGCGACTCATCTACATTACGCGACCTGTGTGCCAAAGTTCCAAAGAGGACGTGGGATCAATAAGACGCTGAGACCCCTTGTAGATCCATTATCAAACCCGACTCACACACATGGCCGAGGGACATGCCACATTTAGGCCGCGGCAAACAAAAAAAAAGGGACATGCCGTGTCCGTCCTCCATTTTTTTCCGTCTTAACTAATCACACACACGAGAGGGCTATGATATGGAAGAATATACTCTTGCCTACAGCATCAGGATTGTTATAAAGATTGACCGATGACCGACCGGGCCGCAGGCGTGTCTCAGTAGCATATGGGGGGTATAGCTTATTTCCATAGTATAGTAGTAGATGACCCGAATATCTGTCCGCAAGCACATATACTACTATGTCATCCTCTCGTATCTGCCTCGTGATGCGACTCGGGCATTTTTTTTTTCTCATCATGTCCCACTTACCTTTTCTTCGTCCATCTCCGCTTGCGCAGCCACATTGGGCTGACAGACTATACCCTATTACATGTACCAAGTCTACCTGCCTACTGTTTGATTGAATGATCTACGTCTGCCGCTTTTTTGTCTCTTGGCCTTGCGTCCCAGACCCGTTGCGGAAAAACCAATGAAGTGCGGGATGTAGGTGATATTTGAGACCGGAACTAAGCTGACACGTAGCCCGCGATACCAATGTCGAAGATTCCCGCGGTAAGCACGGCATACACCAAGGCAGCACAGCATACGTATTGCTACTCTACATGATTTGTGAAGAAGAGCGAAAGAAAAATTTAGTATGCATGCTCATCTAACTAAATCAACCACACTCCCCCCTATCGACAGCCAAAGAAAACCAATCTTTTCGCTTACCTCCCACACTTGCCCCCCCTCTGCATCTACCTGGCGTTGCATCTGTCTCGCCAACCCAGCCCGTACATATCGTACCGCGTAAGTACTTACATACCCAAGAACATGGTGTCGCACAAGTCGAAACTTATTTTCGCCAATTAATTTACCCTTTTTTTGGTCTATTGGGTGTACGAGCGCAACCCGGGTGCAGATCAAACGGTGATCCGGATTCAGCTATCTGACACTCTGCATGTTGCTTGTACATTAAAGTATTTTACCCTTGGGCTCTGGCGGTGGATGCCCTGTTCGCGCGCGCCCCATGTTTCATCTTTCTTGCTTTTTTCCCCCCCCTCTACTCGCTTGGGTCTAGCGTGGAGATTATACCGGTGCAGGTTTAACTGTGTGATTGGTGGGATTGCTGTAGTGGGACCGAGACGGTTGCGACTAGACCAAGTTGAGAGGACAGGGACAGGATCGCCAGTGTTTGTTTCATCGTGTGCGAAGATGGACACACTTACGCCTATGCCTACGTATGTTCTGTGGCTCTGGGTTTTGGCTTGGGCATCGTATGCGTGGCCTATGGAAATATATTGGTGAGTTTGGAGGAGAGTGATGTCATAGAGGGGTGCTTCATTCCATGCTATGTCTTCTACTGTACTGTATATCTCAAGAGATGCAGTCTGCTGGATACGGCGTAGTGATTAGTTGTAACTAGTTAATCGCTGTTGATATATAAGCGCAAAGCCTTGTCGAGACGAACAGTTCAGCCTTGCACTGATTGGGCTGCCAGCACTACTACCTCCCGCAACTTGTAGTATATTGCCGATCCCCTTGAACCCTACCAAGTCTTGGACTTGGGAATGGACGGAGTATATTTTCCTTTCCCAGATGAGAACCTGTTGCATCCACACACTACTTGTCTTTTGAAATAAATATCAACGCGAGTCGGCATTCGTGTTGCCTTTTAAACTATATACACTACGCATACCATCACTATTCACTATAGAACCAAACCCTCCATCACTTTGTGACTACTCGGCAGTCAAATTCGTCTCAGTTGCCACAGATGGTAGCATCAATGCTGAACTCAATGTCCTGGTATATCCCGCCCTTGGCATTATGTTTGAGCGAAGCCTGAATATCTTCGCACTCGGATTCCGCATACAGTGCAGCACAGAGCCTCAAGATATAAATTACAGGGCGCCCATCAAGAGCAAGCATCGGCGTGGGCGCACATCCTTCCAAGTCCTCGTTGATCACGTCGGTATAGCTCATACCCAATGATTCAATCGTAGCTCTCAACATGTATGCAGCATGGATGCAGTCGACCCCAGGGATTACTGGCTCGCAAAAGTTGGACAAGCATTCCCTGCGCTCAACATTGTACCTTTGTCCAATCGTCTTTGTGTCGCTCACGACATCTGGATACAGCTCCTCGAGCTTTTTGGCTACTTGTTCGCAAGAAAAGCCTATCAAAAGCAACTTGTACTTGGGATCGCACATGTGAGGGTGGAGAGCGCGAGCATGGGCCTTGACCACTTCCTCGTGGCAGTCTCGTATGGCTCCAGGGTGGTGTTTCTCGATCAGCTGGCACAGCGACGTATGCTGCTCGCGAATTTTGAGCGGAAACGTGGACGTGGCTCGTGGTGTGGGCGATGCATGGGCGGTTCGTCTTCCTGGGTAGATCACCCTAGCTTGACAGTTGCGAACGACTGGTGGATTGGTGATGATGAGTACCTCATAACTGACTGGAGAATCGTCTCCATAAAGAGGGTTTTCGTCTACTGATGGCTCATCGTTGGTCCTCAATTTGTGGCATGTCAAAGGGTCAAACCAGTGGTTGTTGCAGTGCCAAGGAGTGGTGAATCGGGGATTCTGCAGCTGTTCCTCGAGTTCATCCGCGTCAATGTCGGTTGGGAATTGCTCAAAGGATCCGTGGTACTCAAGCCGATCAGGTACCTCGATATCATCGCCATTGGGGCAATAGCAGGCTCGGATCTGCTCAAGAGACGCAATGTCCTTGGTGGGTATGGTGCGAGTGGTCCCACATAGGACCAATTCCACCTCGTCTGTTGCATCGCACTCATGCGCCACAACGTCAGTCGAGTTGTACTGGGAGGCGCAGCTATGAAAAGTGAGATTATGGCGGAGATAGTCTCCATCAACTGAGGTCAAGTGAACCCAAACCTTGGACTTATCTTTGTTCTTGATTGAATAGCCAAAGTCAATTTCGTCCACAAGCGTGTAGATGCCATCTGATTGCGTCGAAATCTTGATTGCTACACCAGGGACATCTATCGATCCGAGACGCCAGGGTTCCCGGTATTGGCCTCCAGGCTTGACAGGGACGTTTTCAGTGTGACTAGGACCGAGGAATGGAAAGGACCAGATCCACACGTTATGCTGGCATTTGTTGGTCACGATGGCTCGAGCCTGCGCTAGGGTTAAGAGGAGCATCGTAATACAGAAAAGCCCAATCATTTTGACGAGATAGTAGAAACCACTTATGTGGCGAATACTCGGGCGCGATTTGGTTAGGACAGCAGAGGCAAAGTAAGATGGTGAAGGGATGGATGTATAAAGAAACGGACAGGTATTCATGATGTGCCAGGCAAACGTCATTACAGAAAGCGATCAGAAGCAGTCTTGGTAAGAACCCTCATTCCCGGTTCTCGGATGACATTGAAGTTGTCAGGTGCAGGTATGGCAGGTCGTGTATCGATAGCCAAGGTAAGCAAGTGCAAACGTGGTGGCATAGACTATCTCGCAACCAGCCAGCACGCCCTATGAGGCTCGTCCATATTTCCACTAGCTGTGCATGTGTCTGTGGAACGCCTTTCGAGTTCATCGTTTGGAAAATGCTGCCAAGTATGCTGCCAACCGCTAGACATATCCAGCGAGGATATCAGTTCCTTGTTGGTTATGATAACTGAATCAATGTATAACTATCATGGATGAAGATTTGTCTATATCGGATCTGCCCTGAGAGTTTCCAGACTATTTTCTTTCTTGTACTGTTGGCGTCGTTGGGTTTTGGTTGATACAATAATGTCGGTGTGGTCGAAACGGAGCCGCCCGCCTTGGTGATTGCGGTCACAACAACTACGCACATTGTCCAATGTATATATCAATTCTAGTTGTTGTCGCAAGATGGGTGTCGCATACGTCGTAGGTACTGACTCGTAACTACGCGAAGAAGGCTCCGAGAAGAGAACAAGTCTGCGCTTGTCAGGGCAGAATTGGTACGTACCAAGGCTTGCCTGGGACTGTGAGGGCTAGCGGCTCTGCGACCTGAGGCGGGCATGAAACACTGCAACCCTCAGCATCAACGACAGGAGAATAATAAGAAGACCATGGCCCCTGGCATGCCTTTCGCCATTGTTTTTCCTACCGCTGTCTCATTTCTTCTTTTCCTTCCTCGCTAGTTTTTTGCACCGCAGGTCCGGTGCAGAGGTCCGATTCGCGCCCAAGCCCCAAAGACGCGCCAGTAATACGTAGTACGCGCCCCGCCATCCTCGATGCACCAACAAGCTTCCTGTATCGACATGCCCGCCATGCCGTCCGGAATAAAAGAAATCCCTGTCCAGCTCCCGAAGAGCTTCGACCGTCCTGACGAGCCATGGCATCACTACCTTACCATTGACCTGATATGGTACGTCTTCGGGTACACGATATTCCATCCGTTTGTCTCATGGGTCGTCGTCTTGTGCCTCCGGGCGCAATACACACCATATGGTAACCTCGAGATGCGCCTCGCTACTGCCTGGGCTATGCTCATGTCGATCATCGGCATCTTCGGCCTGCTTAGCGACCGCATCGCTTTTGGACCGCCGCGCGAGGTGGATTTGGCTGAAGAGGTCATCGTAGTCACGGGCGGTGTCGAAGGATTGGGCGCACTCTTGGCCGAGACATACGGCATGCGCAATGCCAACATTGCTGTTCTCGACACCAAGAAGGTCGACGACGAAGTCTCTGAGAATACGGGCGTGCTGTACTATGAGTGTGACGTTAGCGATGCAAAACAAGTCGAAGCCGCTGCAGCTCAGATTGTTGAAGATGTAAGCATCTCTCTACTCGGACGCATCGCATTAGATACTGACAACCGTAGCTCGGGGCCCCAACCATTCTCATCAACAATGCAGGCATCATGCAGCCCAAGTCGGTCCTCGATTCGACTGCGGAGGAAGTGGAGAGGTATGCATAAAGCGTCGCCAACATGGACATCTGCTGATACACCAAACAGGACCTTCCGCGTCAACACACTTGCCCACTTCAACACTCTTCGCACATTCGTACCACATATGCTAAAGGAAGGCCGAGGCACCATTGTTACTGTTGCGTCTGTCCTTGGACACCTGGGCGCGGCCAATCTATCCGCCTACACTGCCTCCAAAGCAGCACTCCTGGCGCTCCATCAGTCATTGCGCGCTGAACTTGCGCAGAACCCCGACGCCAAGCATATAAAAACCATCCTTGTAACGCCTGGTCAGATGGGCACACGGATGTTTGCAGACCTCAAGACTCCAAGCAACTTCCTTGCGCCCATTGTCACGCCTGCTGAGATTGGCAAGGACATTATACGCATGATTGAGAAGGGCGATAGTGGAGAGATTGCAGTACCCCTCTACTCAAGATATATCCAAGTCCTTGGTGTACTTCCTTTTGGTGTTCAGCACCTCATCAGGAAATTGAGTGGCATGGACAAAGCAGTAGGCCGCATGAAAGAAGTGAGACAAGAGCCAAAAGAGAAAAAGTAGCTAATGTTTTATCCAAACCCAAATATATGATTCGGATGCCTTAGCATCACAAACATCGTTCTCAATCTCGTAAAGGGCTTCAAGTTGACCAGCACATTCGATTTGCCCAATTGACTGGCCACTACAGTAAGACCCTACCAATATTTCGCCTCATTTCGTCATGCGATGAGCCCCAAGCTCATTAGCGAGTTCAGCACTCGGCGGAGCCAGCGTCGCATAAGATCTTTACGACGATCGCGTGGTTGATTGAGCTATTCCTCTGAACTCCAAATATGCGTTGTGGACAACTACATAGCACTGAGACGGCAGCTTCTATTTGACGCAACCAAAGGAGTCACTATTGACAATTCAAGTGTGATCTTTCGCCAGCCCAACCTAGCACCCTTTCCTTGCCCAGGTAGGTCATACTCATAGCTGTAAGTAGGATTATACTACAGAGTTGCTGTGTACAGGCGTACACCACGATATCTTACCAAGGAAGACGTTATGTCACAATGAGCGAGGTTTACAGAGTGAGTTGAGCGTGTTATCTTGTCTCAACATGCCTTTTACCGCCGTACCATATCCAGTGAATCTTTCGTTGGCGGCAGCGGTACGTAGCTGCTCTTCGCTCGTTCGCCCCTCAGCGCATGTAGCGGTAGCTTCAAGGCGTCCACGAACAACATCCATGATCGCGGCGACATCAGGGCAAAGAGTAATACATGATGGAATACTGCACGATGGTTTAACGCAACAAGAAGAGATGCATACCCTAGATCATCACTTCGCGTTGTGTTGTCAGTGACCAATATCTATTACGGCTGAAGCGCAGTACAATAATACCTTAGTTGCCTATTAGTGCAGGGCGAATCATATTTGATATGATTGGGAGACGTAAGAACTCATTACATATAAGTACATACCATGATTTGTTGCTACTCGCGTCGCGTCTTCTTCTCTTACTGATGTTCAAAATCTTTGCTCGCATCACAAGAACAATATGCGCTACTCTAATAGAACTTAAAGCTTATAATAAGATCTATACAGCGGCCTAAGACTATTTAATTTCTGCGATATCTTAATAGACTATCTAGATAAGCTTAATGACTCCGTATTACAAGCACTTAGTAAATTAAGTAGGAGGTATTAGTATGCTTTCTATTATCTATAGTTACTACTATAACTAAAAACACATTTCCCTCGCGAAAACACCCTGCGCACCGCCGTAGACGAGTGCAAGCAGTTTATCTCTTTCGTCTGGAATATCCTCTTTCAATTTCGCAGGACGTAGCTGACATCTTGGGACTTCCTTACGTCCCACGACTCGAGACTGAGACTGGGGAAGACGGCGAAGCACACTTCTGCCGCCTATCCCAATTCGATATTGATGCATTGCACTCCTGGCTCGGCGAGCATTACCCTACGAGGAACTTCACCAAGATTCGACTCAATATCGCGCATAAAGATCCTCTCAATCTACCAACCTTAGGCTGTGATCCCACTCTTCCTCATCATCTTCCATCCAAGCTCGCTTCGCCTAATGAACAAGATCACAATCGAGAGGATATGTACCTAGTGACTTACTTCTTCTACGGCTCACTAGTCTCGCCATCACGACTATCAAGGCTCTTTGCGATTACCTCACCTCAGCCTCCCCGCCTTGAACCTGCAACTTTACTAGATGGCAAGATATTGACATGGGTGGGTGCATATCGAGCATTGGTTAATTGTCCCGGGAAAAGAGTGGATAGATATGTATATCCAGTAATGTCCACAGATCAAGAAGATGCGTTGAGGCTAGTTATACGAAGGGGATAGTTATGAAGTCGTACGTGCGAGTATCATGTTGGAGGGGAAGGAGATGGAAGTAAGGAAATTCCGGTTTTGTGGGTTCGAAGATGAGTTGGCTTGGTGAAAGACCGATGAAAAACATAGTTTCACTCATAACAGCGTTACTCAAGCTATATAGTTCTGCCTTACCCCCCCGGCCCTAAGCTGTGTTTTCATGCTCAGGAGTCCACGAACTTCCTGATTGACTGCATGGTGCGTGCTACTCTGATCCAATCTCTACCCTAATTCGATGTGGGCGAGAGTTGTTTACCATCGTAATCATGGAGTTTTGGAGGTTTGGATATTCGATCCGTGATCTATCTTGCTGGGATTAACAGGACAAAAAAGCCATGTTTTGGTCTTTACGTGTATTACAGGCCGACGTGCCAATTGCACTAAGCTTTTAGATTAAAGGTGACAGTCAAAACACTCATAGCTACATACTTATATCTGCTTCAGCTGTGCGAGCCAGTAGATGCGAAGATGACTAGCTAGAAACATACAACAAGGCCGTTTCGGACCCTGCTCATCTCATATTGCATTTAGGAAGTATATGCTACAACTTCTTATAGCAGACATGGCAACCTTGTGCGATACGATGCTACTCGATCTCGAGACAAGATTTGGTAACTCTGCCACGATCGCCTCAGAAAGCCATTGTGATTAAGGTCGTGCCTTTCTTCCATCACACGATGCCACAATAAGCCTATTTACATATATAGATTACTATATACGTAAATTACTTAAATTTTCATCCCCAGTATTCCAACATACATTGGTGGAGTACTCTATCTCCTGGGACAGAAGTAATTCTAGCTCTTCATCTCTTGTCTGACTTAGGCTATTCATGGCCTCAAGTTCCTCATGAGTACGTGTTGATAACCCGAAAACAGATTCTATAGTTACGAGCGATAGATTGGAATGTGGGGTACTCGCGTTCGGTGGAGCATGTTCAGCATTGCTTGCATCCTGTGGGCGCGCCGAATGCTACGCAAGTTGTGTTGCAGACAGGGACGACTTTGCATGCGGGACGGTGGCAGCTAGATTGTATTATCGGGGAGCGAGAGGTGCATACTGGGCATTGGTTCATAGATTCCTTTTGGCCCGCTCTCATGCGTGCTTCAACTGCATCTTTTTGTTGTTATTATCGTCGGGTTCAGCGGGTGCAGCGCTCTAGACTCCAAACCGTTGACCCAGTGTGCTCATGATTTAAAACTTCAAAAACAAATATCATCGTAGCCCACTTGCACTTCGTATCAGATGTTCGCCCCAGTGCTTCCTAGTGTGTATACACCTAATTGAAGAATCTTAAGCTATGATCTTGGATACACTTAGTCAATGTGATGGCTGATAAATGTGGATATACTAAATTTCAAGCTGCTTGAATGTAGAGACAGATACGGCAGCTATGTGGTATGTAGAATGATGGAGTAATACGATATAGTCGGCATTGGCAGTCTAATTGTGTAGTAAAAGCTCTTCTCTGTATCATACGACAAATTTTACTGCCAATATGAAAGGCTAGACCCGGACCATCCAGTTGGTTTCATTACCCTTGACAACGGTAATAATCGGTTCGGTTTAGAATGTACAGATAGTAAAGATATAGACGACTTGTTCACATTCCATGAGCGATTGCGGTTTCACCCCGGTGTACGACATTCTACAAAATCAGTCATCATTAGTATGTCCTACCAGGTGGCCCACCCCATCCACATCATTCTAACGCGCCCCACAAAGCCCTGTATAATCTTAAACAAAAGGAAATACATAAATAGAGTGACTTCCTCTGATAGATATCTCACTCTTCGGCATCATTTTCTACCTACGCAAAGAAATCTCTCATTAACACCAACAACAACAACCGCTATCATGAAGTTCCAACTTCTTCCACTACTCTCTGTATTACTTGCCGTTGTTACAGCTGCTCCAGCTGCCCTTCCTGGAGGCGACCCACACTGTGTTAGTGATACTTGTTGTGGTGTGGATGGACAAGTTGCATCCGGTCCTCAGGTAAGTACTCTGATTCTATCTCCCTTAGGTGTATAATGCACTTCTTTCATAGTATAGAGAGTGCTGATCATCTTATATAGTGTTCCAACTGTTTTTGTGTTCAAGGGAAGAAGTAGTTTATAATAGAAAGGAAAAAAGAGGCGGACCTACTATGTCTACTGCTCATTATACAGTATTCTCTGTATACGAAAAGCCAAATCTTAGTTTTTAGTAGATATCAAACTTATCATTTCTTAATTTCAATATATAAAGAGCCCAAGATCTACTGCATACTGTCTTGCGATTCAAGAAGATCTACATATTGACTAACAACATTTTGAATCATTTCTTCGCTTCCAAGGAATTTGCCGAATGCCGCTTCAGAATTGTTAACATCGAAAGAAATAAGGATATCATCGTTCCTCGCGTCTGGAAAACGCTCGCGAATGATGGGAACAAATTCTTTCCAAGGGACGTTCTGGCCGCTATGCCCAGCTAGGATAAAATTATCACAACCCTTCGCGTTTTCTGGCTCCAAGAAAAGAACATAAGCTCTTGCAACGTCAGAGAGATGGACTTGTGCAGTTATGCGGGGGATGTTCGACAAAATTCCTCACGCTGTCAATATCACTCCATTATTGGATCCACATCGATCTGTATCTACCATTTCTTCAGCCGAGCTGTACAGCTCATTGGCGCCCTGGACGTAACCCAGCAGCATGTGTATCACATCGAAATAAGGCTTTTTGGTTTCGATGAACTTAAGTGCCGCATAGTACGCCATAGCCTTTGATTATTGGTATGCCAAATATGCACTACCCGCCTTCTTCGCTGTCTCAGCGTCTAGTAATGGGATAATGTCTAGGGATGCAATTGGTGAGTTGAGTCTGGTACATATCTAACTTTAACCTACTACCAGTTGGACCGGGGCGTGCATATTCAGTTATGCCACAGGTAGAAGTGACAACAATTTGTTTCACGCTTGGTTCGTTGGCTGCAACAGTAAACAGATTCAAGGTACCCCTCTTAGCCGAATCGTAAAAATGCTTTTGTCAGTCACACTATTTCTCTTAGTTCCAAGTAACCATGATGAGAGGCTATTCTAGAAGCTAACTTACATCTCTGTCAAGTTTTAACGGGATAGGTGTGGCAACATGGATAACACCGCTTACGCCCTTGATAGCTTCTTTCAGTCCACTGGGCTCTTGCAAGTCTGAAATAAGCACAAACTCAACATCTTCTAGATGTTTCTGTAGAGTTGCTGTATGCTTCAGTTTGTCAATTTGTTCTTGTCGACGATGGACGATACGTGTTCAGTAGTCGTGTTGAAGGCGAGCAACGAGTGTACCAAAACCAACATGGCTGGCAGCACCAGTGATTAGAACAAGATCTTTGGCCATTGTTACACCTGCCGGGATAAATGGATAATGTAAAGGTGGGATCCGCTATGTGTTCCTATGGAACCTGGGGCGGTTTATAACTTCGCTGTTTGAGGTCTTGTTGCATTTGCGGATATAAGCTCCGATCCTTATGTAAATCCAATTGTGGGATGCATTGGTCGTCGCAAAGACTAGCTCTGCGCTGACGTGATCTGGCAATGACTCAATGCCGATCGTACAAGGTCTGGGTCTACAACCTGCAGCTCCACAGTTTCGAAAACAGGGTTCAACACTTTATGTGTAATACTGGTTCAAGCGATTAATAGATTAAATCAAACTAGACTAGGGCCTTCCGAGCTTCTAACGAGATCGACGCGCAGCAATGCGCAAGATTGCCGTATTTGAACGCTTGCATCAGTGAGTCTTTACGACTATGGCCTCCGCTTGCAGGCAAGTTCATGAGCCGTCGCTCTCCTGGTACCATGGTTGATGGATACTGGGTCCCTTTTGGAACTCAGGTATACATTGATCGTATACTGTCTAGCGCTCCCTAATGCTTTTGTCGATCCTGACAAGTTTCTTCTTCAGCGTTTCTTGCAGCACAAGGACGTCGGTAAGTACCAGCACGATCTCCATGAGGTTTACAAGCCCTTTTCTTCTGGTCCAAGGGTTTGTATCGGAAGAGAAATGGCATTGCAGTCGCTACGGTTAACTACTGCGAAATTGCTGTTCAAGCATGACATTGAGTTCACGAGTCCAGATTGTTTCATCTGGGAACGAGACTGCAAGAGCTCGGCATTATGGGCAGATTACCGTTTACCGGTACGTATTAGAGTCGTTGAGCGCCGACTTGATACTATCTGAGTAGCATAACTATCAAGAAACTTCTCTCATTATTGTCTGGTCTATTTGCTTCCGTGCCATCAGTGCATCAAATTCAGTTGTCCTCATTTTTTATAACAGGAGCGTATCATAACGTAGCAAGCCTTCAATCATTACCTAGGTCAGTGTGTACACATGTTAGAGAAGAATTATTTATTATCGATGATAGAGCCACACATAGATATCACTAAGCTTAAAGCCTTTATCTAATATTTGAACGCATATTCCATTACTAATATTAAGCTTGCTATAGTTCTTCCTTGTTCTGCAGAGTAGCTTAGCTTGTTGTTTTAATTAATTATAAAAGTGAAATGCATAAAGACCTATTTTTACGTCGAGCTACTCTTATATTTGTGTAACATGAGCAAATAAAGAAAGCATATGCGCAGGCTCGTGGTTACGAGGTTGGCCTGCTAATAGAAGAGATTATATACCCTAGAGAGATGAGCTAGGAATAACTTGGGTATGAAATTAACATATTTTAGGTATCTAGTAATACGTTGCAAGAGACAAAGAGGACATTACTGTACTTTTTGGATGTTAGACTGAAGCAGGGACTGCGGCCGTTATGTTGCCGGAAATGGCAATGCCTAAAATCTTACAGACGCTAAATATAGTTATTTCTATGCTTAGATTTTAAGCTATCTTTCAGATTTCTGCGGCAACTTCCGCAATATGATCTAGATGGGTCTTTAGTGTTTAGCTATGCAAGGTATGCCTAACATACCTGAGTATCTGAAACCAGGGTACCTAACTACGACTATCAAGAGAGGTAGCTGCGCAAGCTCAAACACCGCTTCTTCACCATAGGTAGATATGCAACAAAACGTATTATACCTATCTATCTTAGAAACTAATCTCTTGGGAAACATAAAAGCTCAGTCTGAATAAGAGGGAATCTCGCCTATCGCAAATCATCTTCTCCTACTACCATCCTCTTTCCAACCAGCAAACCTCAACTAAAATGTACTTACTTCAAGACCATATAACGGAACTCACCAACAGCGCTGGTATCAATCGAGCAAAGAATGACACATAGCTTGAAAAATACGATAGTCTTCGGATTGATATATGAAGGTACTCTGAGAGAATACACAGCGATATCATAAAGGCATCGGGATCATTCACAACTCTTGAGGTTCGACGGATTATCTATGACCATGAGGCAAATCTGGCAATCGAGCGCGTCATGAAGGTAAAATTGTCTTAGTTTGATCGATATAGAAACACTGTTCACTATATTAGCAATCACCTAGGATTGGGCAAATTACATTGGTGATGGCCAAGGGTTTCTCACTCTGAACGCTTGTAGTAGTTTAAGTAACATGTATTCGTTCACCTTTATCGAATCCCCGCAAGACAGATTGGATGTAGCTGCGTACTGGGGTGATCTTGGACTCCTCTAAGACGGTATGGCCGCTTTTTCGTCACTAACCCTATTCGGCACTAATAATTTTCTAGAGCACACTGAAGCTGCCGAAGAAAAACAAGCTTGGGTGAAACATGGTGCCTTCGCAGCAGCTATCAACTTCCATCAGCCTACATGTAACCAAGGGCAACAGTGGCATAGAGTCTTGGGTATGAAATGTATGGCTGCAGAGAGTATGCTCAAGGGCATGAACATTGATCGAGAGCGATGCTTATACATGGTGGATAAGTATCGTACTGAGTGGGTAGATGTTGTTGAGAAACCAAGACCTGAGGAAGGCTTCTCTAGCTTGCAAGAGCATACGAAATACAGCAGCCAAAAATTTGGATGGGGTAAGCAAGAACAAATCTACAGCATAAACAACAGGTGACTGACCACTAACGGTTTGACAGTGCATTCTGGCCGATGCTGTCCTTTTCTATGGGCTATGAACCAGCTGCCCAAGAACATGATCTTGTACAGCATGTTTTGGAACCTATCGAGGAGGGCATCTGCTTGACCAACGACTACTGGAGCTGGGAAAGGGAGCTTTCCGACCACCTTACCAACGGAAACCGCATCAATAACAGTGTGGATGTTGCAATGCGAATATTGAATCTTGATCAAGCGACTGCGAAAGAGTGGCTGAAAGAACGTCTCATTGGTCTGGAGTGCGAATATGTGCAATATAAAGTGGAATTTTACCAAGAGCATCCAAATTTGTCATTGGAACTCCGAAGATGGATCGAATTAGCCGGCTCCATCATGAGAGGTATGCACTATTGGGCGTCGTCACGTGCATGCCACCATGGCTGGAAAGAGCATCGTGAACAAGCGCAGAACACTCCACTTACACAAGACGGTGCCCAGTCATGCACTCATAACACAATCGAGTTTGAAGACAACTCTTCCGATCAATGCTCTACAGCCTCGACTTCTTTGACTACCCCAGACCTTGTGAATGAGTTCGAGATTGATAAGAACATTGGTTCCGAAGGACTCAATCAAATTATTGAACTCGGAGGCACATCTAATCAGAACCCTACTCAGAACGAGAATGACAGGGTGTTGATGAGGCCAATCAAATACATCGCCTCATACCTCCAAATGGTGTACGGTCAATGCTAGTTGAGGCTTTTAACTTGTGGCTGGAGGTTCCCGAAAATCCTATGCATGTCATTAAAAAATCGTAGCCGACCTTCACAATGCATCCTTGATACTGGATGACATTGAGGACGATTCGGATCTGCGCTGCGGATAAACGGCAACTCATCTTGTCTTTGGATAAGTACAAGCTATCAATAGCGACAACTTTATGTTCGTACGTGCGGTCCGGGAAGCTTCTGGGTTGAAGAACGAAGTTGCAGTCCTTCTATTGTTAGACGGTCTTGAACGCATGTATCAGGGGCAAACCTTGGACTTGTACTGGAAGCATACAATGATGTGTCCGAGCATCTCCGAGTATCTCCATATGGTCGATTGTAAAACCGGTGGTCTTTTTCGCATGTTGCTTCAGCTTGCCAAATCAGAGAACACTGTGAGCTACCCCTCAAACCTGGGCTTGGATACTATCGTCCTTCTTTTCGGTCATTTCTTTCAGATCCGTGATGACTACATGAACCTTTGCTCTGTTGAATACGGAAAACAGAAAGGCTCTTGTGAAAACTTCGATGAAGGGGAATTTTCCTATCCTCTGATCCAACTTTTTGACTTGCTTCCAGAATGCAAAGATGAAGTTGTTGGTATTCTGAAGCTGAGCCGCCGACCTAACCAGAAACTCCCTGAACATGCGAAGCAGCAGATACTTGATCGAATGCACGCTTCTAGCGCGATGGATGCGACACGCTCTTTCTTGCGGGCTCTGGAGGAGAAGATCGATAAAGAGGTTGAGAAGTTAGATACTGCATTTGGGGATCCAATCCTATGCTGTGTCTACTTATTGAAAGACTTATTCGAGATAGGTCGCTAGATTTCAATGCTATAAACCATCTCTGAAAAGCTAAAAACTACCTTCAGCCATTTCCTGGGCGCTTTCTATAGCGTTTTTACTTTCTATTTTACGCGTGTAGAAGAATTATTATATTGCAACTTTATGTAAGACTCACGAAATGCTTCCACAACACCCAGCGATATGTTCTCAATATATTGTGGTGTTGTATCACGTGATTAGATCGTGGGTATATAGAGCGATTTTCTTTCGTACGTAGATAGGGACCTTCTTTAATCAATCCTTTAGCAGCGATTAGATTCCAGCTTTGTTCTATCATGATTGCAGGTCTCCCCTTGATCTTTTGAGCTCCATCATGTATCGTGCCGCAATATTCAGCCCTCCTGACAATCGTTTGCACTAGAATGCCGCGTTGATTTCTCCTGGTGTGGTCGGTTCAGTTGGTCAGATACCGTAGTTTCTTTCAACACGTCTCTTGCTGATCGAAAGCTCTTCATAGATTACTAGAAATGCACTCCTCATATTGTGTTCATGAAACCACCCTCCATGCAGCGTTTTGATTCCCAAACATGAGATGGCTGATCCTGTTGGATTTGTTTGGAGGATTTCAAATTGGCAAGTTGTTTCCCACCGACATCCCTGTCACAAATTATGATCGTATGGTCATTCGACCCAGTTACTACCTCCATTCTTGTTTCCTTCGAATGTCGCGTTGCATAGATTTCAAAGAAACAGCTTTGGAGTCATCCCTTTTGGTGCAATAACGTAAACCCTGTAAAGATCAATATGGGTTCGGTATACTATGGTCGTACGTACAAGATTGCTAATGCATCTTGCGTTACGATGAACCAATGAAAATTCGCTAGACTAGCGGCAGCTGGAGAGCGTACGGCATTCGAAGGAGTCTTGTCTAATCGAGAAATCAGGGACATGGTCAATAACGGTACCACACTGTGTCTAAACAGGACTGTAATGGTAAAGTACATGAACTATGCTGGCGACAGCTGGGTTGGCTATGATGATGTCGAAACCATCGCGATGAAGGAGGATTTTGCTAACTCCATGTGTCTTGGTGGTACAACGATCTGGTCCATCGGTTTTGACGCAAGTGCTGGCGGTGGCGGAGGTTCAGAGCTCGTCTAGGTAAGTTTCACCCATTATACTCTTTGGCTTCGAAGTTGTGCTGAAATTATGCGTCCAAGGTTGGTCCTTAAATTTGGAACACTGAAGAACCTACGATAACATGTGAGTTTCCTTGCACGGTAGTCCTACCGCCGTATACAAAGGTCACGACCACCCAGCAGTGCCCTCCTGTCACCGTGACAGAGCCCGGCTTTACCACCACTGTTACACAACCGCCAGTGGTGGTCGCAGTCATTTGTATTTCTACGCTGGTCGTCGAATGTGGAAGCAGACAAACTACAAATCCCAATGTACCTGCAACAGTCATCACTATCCTTACACTGTATACTACACCAGTATGGCCGGATTTTACTGTTGTAGATCCTGCTGGCAAAACCATAATAACCTGCGCATCCGGATCTTCACTTTCATTTCCACCTGAATACACCTCTAGCATTGGAGACATCGCGTTCATTTCTGGGCTCCCCCGGTGACCTACAACTACTCCCTACTCCACACGCCTTGCCCTTACACTAATGCGGCCATGCTTTGTCCGCCCTACATTGAAGATAACACCGATGGTAGTGACGAAGGTCTCAAAGGTGACGATTGCGACCCAGACAGCGGTGGCGGTGGATGCAAACTAGGCCTGCTCTGTAAAATGTGTGCTGGTGTTGACTGCATTAAATGTCTGGACCTCGACTGTTTCAGTTGCCGTGGTCCTGTCTACAACATCAGCAGTGGTGCCAATTACTTCGGGTGTAAAGGCCCCACGTGAACGACTTGTAAAGGAAAAGATTGCAACGCATGCAGCAAGCCCAACTGTAAAAACTGCATCGAATCCTCTTGCACAACACCTTGAGCTATCTGACTCCCTTCAGTGTCCGATTGGCGGCGGTGGCGGCGAAGAGCCTCAAGAAGAAGAGGTTCATGAGAACTAGACGAACGAAATGTGCATACCAGTCAATCTATTAGAGGATGCCGAACCCGGCATACCGTATGACCCGGGTTCACCAGATGGCGGATCTGGCGGATGATTTGGTAATCAGCCCGCACCGACACCTGAACAATCTGCTGATACCTTAAGGAATTCCATAAAGTGCTATCATAATGGCCAAGCTGCATCTAGAGGCAGCCTCGTTTTTTTCACTGAACAACCCTACGAAGAATTCGTCTTTAAAAGCGGTGATTACAACGCTGTGTATCTCAACTTCGGCAGGAGAAGTATATATCTAAATACAGTTTCATACACTACAGCTAGTAGTGTGATAAAGATATCTTTCTTCTAGAGAATAATGCCAAAGCTATTTTGTAGTAAGAAAAACCTTCGTGTTTGTACAATTCCAGTTATGTAATGACGGAGCGTCTTGACCTTCTATGCCAAGCTCTATGCCAAGAGTACCAATATTTTTACCCCGCAGTAGATACTGCTTGGTATTCGAAAACATGTGTTTTCCCGCAGATTTTTCGCTTTAAACACCTATTTTGGGTGCATTTCCGTCGTTAGATACTTAAATGATATCTGATATTGAGCGGCCCTTTTCTATCTAAGTATGTCATTGTGAAAAAGGAAGCTCTTCTCGGCATCAACTGGCTGCTTACAATATCACATGAATGAAAAAAACGGGATTCAGCTTGCTATGAGTGCTATAAGTAGCTAGAATATCTTGCTCATAAGACAAACTGTTGAACTCATCTTACACTTACTGGAAACAATCGAAGAGTAAAAAACAGTGGGGGCTTTTCACCAGCATAATCATGCCTCAAGCTCGATTTGCACTCCTTGCTTCGTTGTTTTCAACAATTGTCTTTTCTGACCCTTTCAATACCTTCGACGGTCCAGGTTTCCCTGCGTGTCGCGAAGTCGCAAAAGTCTACGATCCAAACACCGTAGAGGAGACAATTGATATTGTCCGCACAGCTGCTAGCAATGGCACACCTATCAGAGCGTCAGGTAAAGGCCACATGTGGTATGATACCATGTGTTCTGATGATCCATCGACTGTGATTGTCCGGACCGAACAGCTCAACCGCATCAGCGAATTCGACCTTCCGGTCGGGGCACAAGATGGTTCCGTGATGATTGAGGCAGGCGTTACATTTTTCCAGCTTGCTGAGTATCTTCATCTGAACAACGCAAGCATGGGTTATACACTAGTGAACTGGAACATAACATTGGCAGGGAGTATTGCAATGGGTGCCCATCGGAGCAGCCTTCGCGAGGACAGTATGGTAGCTGCAGGTGCGTTGGAGCTGCACATAATCGACGGAAATGGCGGCCTTCGTGTGATCAAGAGGTCCGATAGCGACGAATGGCTTGCTGCATCTACCTCACTGGGTCTACTTGGAGTCATTGCCAAAGTAAAGTTCAAGATCTATCCGGATTTCAAGGTTTATGCTAAGCAAGACATGTGAGTACTCCGTTGTCCGTCTGGATAATTGTCTATACTGGATTGACTAACTGCCTAGTCTCGCTGAGAATAAAGTAATTAACGGTGACATCTATGGACTGATTGCGCCGTACGGAACTGCAAACCTTTGGTGGTGGCCCTATCTGCGCAAGTTTCACCATCGTTATTACGATCCGATTCCGGCAGGGTTGTCCGATCAAGAAGGCTTTCAATCAACCTTTAGTGTCACAAAGACTGAAGCTGATTTTGCAGCAGGTCTGCTAAACTCTGGTCAGTGTTGGGCAAAATTATGATGCACATTTACTTATATTTAGAAGGCAAGTTCCTACCTACGTCTAACATGGCTGCTGAGACATTATTCTTTGCATTATGGTCACCACCGAACTTCCGTGATAAGAGAACAGACAAACCAATCTTAACTTGGCCGGTATACGGCTGGAACTATGACGTGTTGATCGGCGGACTCTATCCTGGTTACGGAACACAATGGGACCTTGGAATTCGAGGTTTGACTCTTGAGCTTGCGTTCCCGGTCACAATGGCAAATGATGTGCTTAAGCATGTGCGAGAGGCATTCGACAACGAACTCAAGAAAGGGATTGTGATGACATCCACGTATCGTTCTGGTATAAATATCAAGTTCGGCAAGCCTTACAATGACTTACTTGGACAAGTCTCCACTGGCACTGAGGACGGTGCAGACTGGACAAAAGGCGCTATGATGTTCGACTTTCCAACTTTCAAACCTAACTGGGGTGATGGCAAAAGGTTTAACGAGGGTTTCTATGACAGGCTGGCGAAAGGCCTAATCGAACGATTTCCATGTCGACCACACTGGACTAAGAATACAAGAGATATCTTCAATCTGACGATGGCAAACAACAAGATCGATTCAGAACACCTCAGAAGATTCAAGAGTGTAAGAGAGAAATTTGATCCAAAAGGAATATTCCGAAGTATAGTAGGAGAAACTCTTGGACTATATTAGTAGATTAGCTATGTAATAACTAGCCTTTAATTAACATGATTAAGTGAGTGAGCTAAGGTACTAGGATAGGCTTAAATGCATAAGCGTGCTGTGGAAAGGATTAGCTAACTAACGACAAGCGATAAACGCTATTCTAAACTCAAGGTACATCCTGATTAATTCTAGGCACTCTCAATTAGAGACCTATACTAGACACGTTTATAGATAGTATCGAAGATTCTCTCTAGTTATACAATCACTATAATAATTATTAAGTACTAATAGAAGTAGTAGGGAGAAAAAATGTCTAAGGTACGTAGCCCACTTAAATACTACAGCCACGCGTCAAAAGTTTTGCAAGTCAAGCTGCCCCACCAAAACCCCACTCCCCACCGTCCACATTTTGAATACCTCCCACTAACGCTACAGCGCACCAATTCAATCATAGAATGTCGCAAACTACTTGCCGTCGCCAAAATATGACAATAGAGGAGCGAAATATTGCAATTGGCATGTTACGTGGTGGTTGTACTGCAACTGAAGTTGCAGCTATCTTTTTACGCGCGCTCTCTACCATCACCCGCCTCCACTAAAAGTTCAACACCACCTTAACGATAGCAGATAGACCTTACAGCGGCCGGCTACAGATACTTTTAAGGCACTAGAAGAAGATTATCTTTCGCGAAGCACGCCGTTCGCCTAAAATTAAGTATAAACAGCTACTTGAAGCTGCGACTATTGTGCAACCTAACGGCACCCGTTTACCTACCCCTAGTAAGTTCACGCTTTATCGGATGCTCCACCGTCTTAATATAGTTAAATATCGCTGTAAAAAGCGTCTAAAATTAACTCTAAAATATGCCCGCAAGCGGTTGCGGTTTGCTATATGATATAGAAGTTTTGCTTAGCATCGCCGTATAGTTAAGTTCTTAGATAAGTGCTCTATACAGAAGAGTACTTACTAAGAACAGGAGTGGTGATTTTGATATCTAGAAGAAAAATGGAAGGCCTGCATGATTACGGAAGTAATTATGGGCAAGGTAGCTACGTAGATGGTGTGGGGGGCTATATGGTTGGATGAACGTGGGCGAGGTCGACGCAGCCTACTAGTAATAATAGAAAGGGATACTGATGCTGAACGTAGTGGCTATAGCAGCTAAAGTTACATTAAAGCCCTTCGTATAGGCCTTCTACCTTCTTATAGGCCCTTATAGTTATTTATGCAGGATAACGCGCGTATATACACGTCTAGAGTTGTATGGAGTTTCCTTATAGATTACTATATTATAATACTTAACTGGCCAGCGTATTCACTAGATCTTAACCCTATTAAGTATCTCTGGTGGCAGCTGAAACGACGTATAAATAAGTTCTATCTACAGTATAATAACTATAGTAAAAGTTAGGAATAGATAGATGGCTTTTGCTACGCGTTAAAAGATAGCTGGCGGCGGATACCAAGAAAGAGTATAGAACAGCTTATTAACTTAATGCCTCGCCGCCTCGCAGCTTGTAGAGCTCCGCGCGGCTAGTAAATAAAGTACTAGTATTTACGAAAATACTCTATATTTCAAAATTAAATTATATACAGTTTTGGGTGAGATATCACCAAAAATATCATAGGCGTTGAGTTTCGGTGATGGTGGGGCCTCGGCTGACTTGCGAAACTTTTGATTTAGTACTGTATTTAGAAACTGCGGGAGTGGGATAACAGGAATTAGACAATAAACTTGGGATAGTTATAATAAGGATGGAGTAGCCCAAGAAGCTACACGGCTCAAAGCTAGAAGAAGGAAGAGCCCAACAGGATGCAAGCCATTAGTTTACTAAGTAGTTATTAGACTAGCTGCGCGATCTCGCTAGGATTGTAAAGGTCCACGCCGAACTCGCATGTAGCGACCCTCGCGATAAAATCTCCGGCTTGCTTTCGCTGATCGGTCCAACCTTCAGGATACCAATCAACTACACCCTCACCACAGTCGATGTATTTAAAAAAACTGTAAGGGTACTAAGTCCCTAGTAGTGCGGTGACTCGGATACTCGTTACTTGTCTTTCTGCGCACGGCTGTTTAGAACGATCGGACTTCGACATGACCCTCTTATCATGTTTAAGCCCACGTTAAGAGGCGATGGCTTTAGAGATCCATTTACTGATCACGTCAAGTCAACTCATTTTCTCCATTTTGCGTAACAATACTATATAGGTGGTTTTGGAAAGAGCACTGCCGAACAGATCGAAGCTCTTGCTCCGTCCACAGTCAGCAAGGCGCGAGCGAAGAAATTCAGAGGCAAAAGAATCGGGATATGCCCCTATGAGGATAGACTTACATACAACACATATGATGCTAGATATGCGCATCTCCTCCCGCTACGCAGAACTAAACCAGCCACACACAATCGCGATGATACTAACGACCAAAACCATCATTTCAACCGCCATGATTGAAGCATTTCACCTCTAGGGAAGTCATGTCTCTCCTCTCAAATGCGATTACCCAGACCAAAGCATATCTCCTTGGCGTTGCTGCATTTCCGCTGGGCATAAGAGATGGCCTTGCGCTTCCTCGTAATGCGCTGTGCGCACTTGGCCAACGCCCCGGACGCATCCAGCTCGTAGCCTGCACTCTTTGACGCTGACTGCAATACATCATAGTGGTGAGACATACAGGCTAGTGCTGCAGGGCACTTAAGCAGCTCTGCTTCGTGTCGCTATATGAGATTTTAGCTCTCTACCTACACATACCTAATCGATCTTAGTCTAGGTTGCTTACTTGGGACTTATTCAATCTGAATCCTCCTCCAGACCTCTTATTGAATCATCAAAATCACCCGAACCTCTTGAGGACGCTGAATCATCTGAACGCCGTGTATAATCAAAATCGCCTGGACCTTTCAAGGATACTGAACTTGTATCTGAAGCATTAGCTGAGCCATGATCGAAACCATCCTCTGAACAGCTTGTTGAAGACTTTGCTCTTTCCTTCCACACGAAAGGTCCGGTGAAGTTGGTTTCGACTACCACCTTATCCTTCAACCCTAGTAGAGGGAACAATCTTCCTTGCACGTTCTTGAAATGACTTGCTAGCCTCTTTCCGTCCCGTGTAAACCAGATTGTCTGCGTGGAAAGATCTACTCCGCAACCAATAGTGTACCCTGTACGGTAAAGTGTCTCAATTGCAACCTTGGAATCACCCTCGCGACAGCTGGCGAAGAGGCAGCCATTGTTTCCGTGATAGCCCCAAGATCGCGCGCTTGGAGCAGCTGCACTTGGTGGCCATCCTGGAAAGGTGATTGCGGAGCCTCCAACGGTGCAAAACCCAACGGTAAAGCCGGGAATGGAGAGTACTGCGTGTGGTCAGTGCGTGCAACAGTTCACCTAATGCAACACTATCTGCCCCATCAAAATATCCACCCATCATTTTCAACACGTGATATCTCCACCACCATGACAGCTATCGAAAAAGCGATTGCGGTGATCGATTCGCAAGATGCAGAAGGTTAACTCTCGTACCGCGTAGCTGTAAAAAAGTTTAGTGTTAAGGTTATAATATTAACGCGCCGGCACTAAAATAAAACATAGTCGCGAGAGGTAGCTGTAAAAAAACGCCAACTACTCACTCTACTATAAGAATCTAAGCTAGTAAAATATATAGAAGAACTATTAAAACGTAGCCTACTACCTTCTTAATTGGTAGTAAAAAATTATATAGCCGTTATTGCAGAATAGGAGCCCTTTAATAGCTAGGTTACTTATTTTTTATACTGTTACTACGATAACTTATATATTAGAAAAGCTACTAGTATTGACCACGACCGTTATCTAGCTAAAAACCTAGCTAACTACTAATTATATTTTAATCTCCTCTATGCTAAGCTTAATTAATATAACGTTGCGCCACATAATATCTATAATACAAATAAGAAGGGCTTCTTACTTAGCTAGATCTTACTATCTAAAAGAATCTTTTTAAAGGCTATATAGAAGCAAAAGAAAGTACGTAAGGCACTCTAAGATAGGATTAGAGATTAGATTATGATTATTAGGTATATCTGCGCTGATAGAAGCTTAGTAGATCCTATAATAATCTTTAAGGGAGTAGATAGTCTTCGCGATAAATAGCTATAGAACCTAGAGGTTAAAAAATACTAGATTTTTTACTACAGCAGCCTATCTAGATAGAGTAATAATAAGCTCGCGCTATCTTAGGTTAAGTAGGTTGTTACAAGTAACAAGAAGGATTCTCTCCTTGACAAATGACGAGATGGCGGAAGGCCTATGGACGTCCACGTCAGAAGGTAATGATCAACGCGGGGCGCTGATCACGTGATTTGGCATCTCGCCAAGACACGACATCTGGAGATGCCAGACCCTCAGGAGATGCCAGGACATCTGGAGATGCCAGTGACATCAGAGATGTTAAGGGCTTGGCCAGATGTCAGGACTGGAAGCAATGAGGATATAAGGATAGATGGATTTCATTATTACTCTCGTTGTGGTCAACTCAAATTATACTTTCTTACTAGTATCTTTACTTAACAAGATTGTCACAAGTTAGTCTATTAAATAGATTAGTCTTGTCAAACCCTCCTTAAGCACGCCAACTCCACTGCATCGCCAGACAAGCCTCACGGAACACTAACGTAATACTCACCTGCCTTAGTGCGGACCAGGATAGAGAAGTATAGACCAATACCCCGTGTAACATAGGTGTTTAATCGGCTTACGAAGGATAAAGCAAAACGCGACTATAGAATACTTCTCGTCGATAAGTATAGTAGTTACCTTACGCCGTCGTTTATTAAGTATTACTATACTAATTAAATACTCCTCGCAGTATTTCCGTCTTACGCTACTTAGAGCCTCTAGCTACTTAATATTAGCGTGTACTTACCTCTAGCAACCGCGTATAGTACTAAGCTTACTAATCTACTCTATAGTAATTAAGGATTACTTAATATACGGAAAAGTAATTTTCTACGCATATTTTAGGTAGCGTATATATCTGCTTTTATAGCTAATAATATATTAAGTAGTTTTTATATCTCTAGAATCTATCCGCGCGAGCCTAACGTCGTAATAAAACGCCTTAAAATATCACTACTACGAGCTAATATAGGTACAGAAATTAGAGAGGTAGGTAATAGAGATACATACTAGATAGAAAATAAACTATTACTCTACTCGAACTATCTCTATATATAGCTAGACTTCTCTACGTATACGCGACTAATCCGAGAGGCCTATAATTAGGTCTTATTAGCCTACCTAAGTGTAAAGAAGACTTATTAGCTACTATTTTAGAAATACTATTAGAAAGGTATAGAAGCTACCTATAAGAGATACGTGCGGAACTGCCTAGCCTGCTATAAAGCCTATCTAAGACAGACCTAAGTTCTAGGGCTAATTTACCCTCTTCTAATTCCTAACTAGCTAATATAATACTTCTATATTAACTTTAAGAAATTCTCTAAAGATAAGGCTAGATATAATTAGATTATAGTTCTAATTAACTAATTATCTAAATAGGCTATCTCTATTCTATATTATAAGATAATTAACGTAAAGAGTATAGCTAAACTCTTTATCTAGTAAGTGTACTAATTTGGACATACTCTAGAGATAATTATCTCTAATTAAGGACTATAGTTCGTGTCTAGTTTCTAGTTTAAGTTCTATTAGATCTTAGGCGTTAAAGTTAAGCTATCTACCGCCTATTATAAAGAAACTAATAGTTAAATAGAGATTATAAATAAGTACATTAATTAGAGACTACGTCCGTTCGTAACCTACTACTAGGATAACTAAAGTAGGCTGCTACCTCTAATTAATTATACTTAAATTTCTCTACCTTACTCTTCTATTAGTATATCTCTATATTAGATCCTTTACAGATTCGTACCTAAGCAAAGCTGGGACTAGTAGTATTTAACTAGTATTCTTACCTCTACTAATAAACTTAATTATAAGGATACTCTAGCGCTTACTACCTATATGCACGCCGTATAGAATACCGCTAAGTAGTAGATAGAGAAGGCCTAGAACTAGATACGATCCGCCGTTAACTGCTATCGTCGCCCTATTAATTAGGACATTAGTGATATAGTATTCTTAGATACTAAGAACTTAGCGATTGACTATCTAAGTCGTAAGCTTACTACTAATTAGAAGAGTCTCTTTAAGGTCTTAGAGAAAGTTAGCTACTTATATTGACTTTAACTACTAGTAGGCTCTTGTATCTATAATATATTCGCTCTAGACTTACTATATAAGAACTTCTAAGACCCCCTCTTAGAATAAGAAGCTCCTAAGCCTTCTAGTGAGCCTATTCAAGGTATAGAAGAATGGGAAGTAGATTAGATCCTTACTAGTAAGTTATATCGTACTAAGTTAAAGTATTAGGTGAGCTAGATTAGATATAATCTAGATCCTATCTAGTACCCTATCTCTAACTTTATAGGAGCTTCTTATAAGCTTAGAGAGTTTTATAAACAAAACTTATTAAAGCTAGGATCTTCTTAGGTTCTTAGCTAGTAGATTTAAGCTTAGGAGAAAGGTATAGACGATATAACTTTGCTATAGAATGATTAAGTGTAGGGAAAGAAAAGAAAAGTAGGTATAGAATAAGCCGAAAGTCACCTAAAACAGTCTCTCGCGCTAGCGTGAAGGAACTGCAATAGAGAGGTATAAGAATAGTCTTATAGCTATAGGACTAGCTATCTACTAAGAGAGGGGTAGTGTAACGATGTTACAACTCCGCCAAGTATCGGACCAATCTTAGAGCCGGATCGGAGGTAGTATTCGCCGCCCTCTTTATTAACTACTCGTTATAAGGTCGGATCCGATTCAGATCCGACTAAGATAAGTATATAAGGAGACACTCCCTGTAGCTAGCTCTAGAGACTTTCAATATCCCTTCGTACAAGGCCTATAGGTGTCTATTCGAATCAAGGCTTGTTTGATGTCCCACGCACTCCCATATGCCTCTGAGTGACACTACCGCCGGTACTAATCCGAGTAGTCTTGCCTGCGCCGTTACAGAGCGGGCTGCGAGGGCTATATAACTAGCTGCTGCGCGCGCTAAAAAGGCATAGGAACGCGCTGCTATAACCTCATAAAAATCTCGCGATAGGCAGAATATAGCTAAGCGAAAAGCTTTATTAGCTTAGAATAGAAAAATACTAAAGTGGCGTTGTGTTATAGAGGCTAAAAGTAGTAGTGCTAATGCATTACCACCCGCTAAGCCTCCTACTAAAACCACCACTCGCTGCCGCAGTGTGCGGTTACCCAGCAAATATTAGTAGATATATATTAAATATACGATTATCTTAGTACTCCACCAAAAAGTCTCGCGATAATAACGTTCTGGTGGTGGTTAAAAGCTTCATTTTTTGGTAGGCACGCATTTTGGTGGGGTGTTGCATTGGGTGAACTGTTGCACGCACTGACCACACGTAGTAAGCGGCCTCCGCCCACCAAAACCACCGAATATGAGCGTAACAGAGACCTAGGCACCACCTGCCTGCCACAGTCTTAGTAGGAGAAACCGCGCAACTAAGATAGAAGGTGTTCGGCGGTTCTATAAGGTCTAGTGTGTGCTCGATCCCAGCAAAACCAACTGCACAGTCGATAATTGTCCAAAACGGCTCCAAGAAATCTGAAATGCATATAGAGGTAGAGTTTCAAAGTGTTAAGGAACAAACTTCAACTCTCAGCCTATGCGCAAGGGCCTGATCTTGGCGGCGTTTCCGGGTGACTTTGCAATGTGGTGGAGTGGCCGGCTCTGTTTCCGGCTTTTACCGGTCTCCCGAGAAAGCGCTACAGCGATGCAGGACATATGGCCGTCAACGATTACGGCTCCACCTCTGCGTGCAGCATTCCACAAAATCGGTCATCGTTAGATCAACGACTAACTAATAACATCAGCCATTCTACAGCAGACATCTAGCGCTAAGCCACATTTAGAGGGTGAGACTATTCAAAACCGTTGCGCAGTTACGTGTAGGGGTGAAGCTACAATCGCTAACGGCTATAACTCGCGAGCATGTAAGGAGTAATACAGAGCACACGAACTTTATCGAGTCTTATCTATGATTCAGCTGGATTTGCATATACTTACGGTAACCGACTATCTCATATTCGAGTATCGATTTCCTTGTAATCTCGTTACCTGCTACCATTACTCGGGCCCAACGGTTCCGGTGGAAAATCTAAAAGATTGCCCGTGCTTCGCACAGGCCTACCACCGTAAGGGAAATGATCATGTTAAGGGCAATGGATTTTTTAAGATAATACGATCAACACCACAACGCTCTATAATTAAAATCTAAATTAGCTAAAAGTTTTGAAATTTGCTCAAGTCTTATGTTGTAGTATTAAGATATACTAACGAGGTGGTGGTGTATAGAAATTACGCTGAAGGGCTCTATAAGCTCCCTAAGCCAAACATCTTATCTTATACTAGAGCCTATAATCTAAAGTATAAACGACTCCTCCGCATATATAAGAACGAGCCTATACGCTGTGATCGAAAGCCGCCAAACTGTCTGCTTACTAAAGCCTAAGACCTTGCTCTTGAGCGGTATCTTAAAGCGATCGACGCGATTGTAACGGCGCAGGCAAGACTACTCGGATCAGTATCGGCGGTAGTGTCACTCAGAGGCATATGGGAGTGCGTGGGACATTAAACGAGCCTTGATTCGAATAGACACCTATAGGCCTTGTACGAAAGGATATTAAAAGTCTATAGAGCTAGTTACAGGGAGTGTCTTCTTATATACTTATCTTAGTTAGATCCGAATCGGATCTGACTTTATAACGAGTGGTTAATGAAGAGGGCGGCGAATGCTACCTCCGATCCGGCTCTGGGATTAGTCCGATACTTGGCGAAGTTGTAACATTGTTACAGTGATCGGCTTTGGTATCCAATACTATACTATCGCTATATAAGCCTACGCTTTACTTGAAGAGGCGTATCTTGGTACTAATGAAGCTTCTCTTCTAATTAGAAAGAACTGGGCACGTCGTTGGCTTCGCCGTCACCCAAAATACAAGCGCGTTAAGGTAAAACTGATAGGAGATAT